>NC_143014.1:113143395-113490895 GCF_055824585.1 Amblyomma mixtum
GGAAGTAAGGAGGAGAAAAGGATGGCGGGCGAAAGTAAACACGCTAATTGGCATGACCTCACACTATGCTCACAGGACCGTGTATGATGTTCCCTATGCGTGTAAGGAATATGTCAATCTTCGAAACCACCAGTTATCTCCGGAGCGTGGGGATGAGTTGCTTAGATCGAGGCAAATTAGTTTGTGTGAACAGATCTTGAGTGTATATAAACTGTTTGGACATATTACAAGCGGTTTGAAGGATATGAGGGATGGCGTTGCGTTGCGAGCGACGGTGTGGGAGGTGGGTGTTTTAAGGAAGATATTTCAGTAGGTCTACAGACCGCTGAAGAGCGGGAATTCTTTCTGAATTCTCATTTATGCCGGCTTGCATAGCATTAAAAATAAAATATGTGACTCGCATTGTTCGCGTTCGCTAGTGTTTGGGAAGCCGCTTTGTAATCGGCACATTGAGTTTATCAAACTGAAGACCTCCTATGAGAAGGTGTTTCGAGAAGGGGAGGTGTGGAAGTGGTTTCGCGAGTGTCCGGTGGTTACTAAAGCTAATTAGAAGAAATTTTCGGTCTGTCCGGTGTATTACAATTGGGCCAGGTTTCAATGCAGGCGAAACGCAATAGTCGCCCGCGTGCTGTGGGATGTCGGTGCATGTAAAGCTACCCAAGTAACCTCAATTATTTTCCGGAGCCCTCCATTACGGCACCTCTTCCTCTCTTTCTTCTCTCACTCGTCCTCACGCCCTTCGTGGCGCGGTTGAGGTGTTCACCGAGAAGTGAGACATTTACCGCGCCTTCCACTTCCTGACAACCAATCATCATGATCCGCTGTGCTCGAGCATACATACAGTGATCTTAGAGTCAGAGTTTTAACTTCCTCGGATGGATTGTTTGAAACTTGAATGTGTTTTTTGAGGCAGTGTTGTTGTTTGCGTGTGCTTGCCAGCATGGCATCGACTTTTTCCCCAGAGTGCGCAACCTGCCGGCGTTGGTTTAGTGAGTTTAAAGTGGACTATATGTTTCGTATAATTTTTGGTCGTCTGTAGGTTACATAGGGAACTTTGGAAAAGATTTTTCAAAAGGCAGGGACTCTATTTGATCAAGTTGAAGCGCTTTTTCAGAATTTGGTTGACGTTCGGACATTTGTTTTGAAGGTTAGGACAAGTTTAGAGCGGCGGTCCTTTGTGGTTGGCATCTGGGGTTACTGAAGGATTTTGTTACATTTTTTGGTTAATATTGCGTTCCATAAGCTTTTGACTAACAAGTGGTCTAGCAAAGTTTGCTTGTTCTACAAAACATTTGGCGTCGTCGTCGTCGTTGTGAGCGAAAAGTCCGCGGCGAAGCACCCTTGGTGGGCCATCTAAGTCCCATGACCTTGTGGCGTCATCACAACCTGCCCATCGGATTGTGAGCAAACTGCCCACCGGGGGAGGTAGCAGTTTAATTGATGATTGGTCACGACAGGTTGCTCGGGAAGAGGAACCTGGGTCGCACAAGCACCACCGGTGGCAGCACCTGCCGTCGCAGTGCAGTGGCGCATATCGCTTAACCACTGCACCACTCCGTAGGGTAGTGTGAGGACCCTCAGGGATCTATGAATGTTGCGTCAAGAATAAGCAATTCCGCATATACGGGCATTAACTGATTAACTCTATGGCGTTATACCTTTAAGGCGGAGCTTAAATGTCCCCTCCGTTTGCTTTTTTAACTTGTTAAGAGACGAAGTTTTTCTATACGAAGATTCATCCTATAGCACACATGGAATGCGTCGTTTATAGCTGGCTGGCTTGCCTATATATGTTAAAAAAAATTGAGTTCTGATACATTTGTCTAATTTTACCCCTCAGTGCATGCATCGCATGAAATTGCATTAACAACATGACCTGGTTTTCAACTCCTGCATTGCAGCGTGGAAGAAGTATCACGAGTTATGCTTGGCAGATGACTGAACAACCGTTCACCGATTCAGACGTAAGAACAGGGTTCGCCCAGCGTGTACCTTGATAAAAAATTAAAATAAGAAAAGAAGTGCTGTAGCAAGTACTATGACATGGGGGGTTTTCCTGCTCATAATATCGATTATGTTCAAGAAGCATCGATAATTCTGCTAAGTGTACATATTTTCCAATTACGTGCATGCCTAGTTTATTCGCATTTGCTGCGTCTATTCTCGGCTGTTTGTGCCCCTGTGCGCCGGTATTATTGTCGCCGGATTCTGCCCGTTATTATGGCATGAGATAAAAGAAAAACACCTACCAATGATATGTAGCATTATAGCGGCCAAAAAACAATGCATAACAGCTACGTGCGTCATCGATACAATATGCTTCACTGAATTATTTTCAGTGGTTATTATATTAAAACTATCCGATGAAGATACTCTGGGGTACCTTCGTCAGAGAATTAAGGCTTCTTGCATGCCGTGTTCATTACTTAATTTAGTTCATCGATCACCGTTCTTGCGAAACGTAAGCGGCGCTTTTGTTCAGCCATTGATTTACTCTTGTTCCGTGATTACGGGGCCACAAGAGGAGCTCACAGGCTGCTCGTGCGGCAGCTGCGGCACCAGGGCTCTCGTTGGCAGTACCACGTCCCCACCCGTGTGGAGCTGTTCGGATGGGAAGGGCAGCCATCGAGCTGCGCGTGTCAGCCGGTACGGACGGCAACTACTTGACAAACTAGGCACCCTCAACTTCCTTTTCTATGAATATCGCACAACTACAAGAGCGCTGTTAGACGGAAAGAAAGGCACCCTCTTCAACGACTATGAGCCATGCTATGCAGACCAGATAATGCACAAGTATAGCGATATTAAGAAAGAACCGGCTATTGGCGCTACATGCTGTTGATTGCTTTCATCTTTCTGTACAGGAAATGAGGTTTAACATGTGAAGGCGATTTTGAATTGAATTGCGTTGAGGTAATCTTAATTGAAATGATGTTTACTTTATTCTGATAAGAAGTGCACGGCGACTGTGAGCCGTCGGTGTGCCCTATAGAAATCTTCTAATCATTGCATGGTCCTTCTATGCTTTCAGTGTTGTTTAGGGCTCTCCGGTAGGTGGTTTACGACACGTTTTATTATTCTGTATAAATGTATATCGTCTACATACTGGGATAAAAAGAAAAACCTGTCTCATTTTGTACTCAAGTACATCCTGAATTATGAAGAAGGTCAGTTGCCTCACAGTCGCAGCACCTTTGAAGCCGCTTTGGCAACATGCTGGACTGGAAAATAGATTCACTTCAAACCGATGAAGGTCGCCTGAAATTACTAGTGGATTGAAATGAAACTCCCGTCCCAGCAGCTTGTGAGCAAGGCATCTCTAATAGCTAAGTCCTATTGCAAAGCGAACGTCACTCCATAGGGGTGGTTTCCAGGATGATTGAAATTAACTTACAGTTGAGCGCTGCTAATCGGCTACAAAGAAAAGCTTTGCAGTTCTTTGAAACTTAAACGACTAGAAGTGCTCAGAATCAAACATAAAGTTAGTTCCCGTCAGTGAACCGAACTTCACACATCTGCCTCACCTGTGTGGTACATTCAAGGACTGAGCTAACCACGCTGGCTAGTAGCTGGCAGGACGACACACAACTAATAAACTTAAGCTTGAAATAAGTTAGCCTAACGCCTCGAAATAATGCTCTGAAAGTAGACAACAAATAGTATCAATTGCTTTGCTCTTTTGCAATCTACAGAATCCTGTGTCGGTGCACCGATAAAACTATGTTAGTTATCAGGAACTTCACTGTGCTAAAATATAATAATAAAATACTATTTAAATGCATTTGCGAACAATATCCATGCCAAAATGAAAATGGTATTAAAAGAGGTAAAAAAATACTTTAGCCGTTTTATTAAAAATGAAAGAATTACACAACCAATACTAAACAAAGTGCAGTCGCGCCCATTTACAGACGTCTATATCTATTACAATTAGGTGTCATTACTGTCTCTCGCTTTACACGTGAGAGTGCGCAATAAAGCTCTCCCAACCATTTGCCAGCTTTGTATTTTCCTCTATGAACACGTTTCTCTGCTTACTGGGCTTTCGGTACATGTTTGAAACAGAAAAGGCGCGCATGAGACGAAGACAAGAAGGAACTTAAAGCACAGGCGCTAACTCGTCACTGGCAGGTGGATGCAGCAATAAGGTTAGCACATTAGCTTTGTTGACCTAAAGTGCAATGAGGCGAAAGCCTTAAGTGCGGTGTTGCTGCTTGTGTTACTGATGTGTGGTTAAGATGTTAAGCTTCGCCTCTAAGAGTGGAACGGGACAGCGTCTTGCAGCGCTGCCAGGGAGTCCACAGGATGCCACCGCCCGTCCGACTCTACGCCTTGCTCGCCGGTAAATTGGTTTTTCAGGAAAGGAAATGTATCTGTCTCGCATATCTCGATGGATACCTGAACATCGCCTTAAGGGAAGGAAGGAAGATGGGAGTGAACGAAAACGCTGTATTCACTAAACGCGCCTTCGTTCATTCCAATCCATTGAGCTAGCATGGAGGAGCCCGTTTAATAGGCTTTATGCAGGAAGTTTATGCCTCCGTGCGTTTTTTGACAGTTCGGTTTTGAAATGAGTACTTATATTCTGTTTCGCGCAAAAAATCTGTACAGGGATTTGATAAAGACGCTCTTCCCGCCTCCACTGTATTGTTCAGGCTACTTTGGGCTTATGGGTCATGATGTTTTAAAGCGAGTGCGTAAAATGCCAATTTCTCCTTGCACCAAAACATTCTTCAATAAATTACACACCGAAACTCTACCGGCCAACACGTGGCTCGATAGGAAAAACATTTTTGTGTCTTCTGTACACTGCCGCTTGTGCAATGTGCCTGAAACAATTGAACATTGTTTTATAGACTGCAAAGACGCGATTTTGTTTTGGGATGTGTTGCAGAGGACGCTACAGAAAGATCTTCTCCCAAATTCCTACAGTGTGCGCTACCTTGTTGTTTCCCAAACTGACTCGAAACCCTATGATATGATTCTTCTGACAAGACTTCATAGCCTTTGGAAAACGCGCATGCAAGACCACAACGTTGAACCTGTTGTTTCGCCCAGAATTTATTTTAGCTGAATCTTGCTGCGGACAACGGACATTTACAAAGAATTGGACTTTTTACTGGATTGGTTTCCTCTTCTGATGCTCTGTATATCCTTACCGGCCTTTTAGTTCTGATATGTTTTCTATCATGTTTGTGCCACATAGCGCCTACCTAGGTGCTCTGTAAATAGCTTTTTTTGTGTGTATGCACACACACATATATATGTATATATATCCTTTCTGTACATAACCCTGTAGAATAAATACCATGAAAGAAAGGAAAAAAAAATCTGGCATGGAGGAGTGGTTAGCTGCTCCTCTCGCATTCCGGAGACATTGGATCGATACCCCAACTCGACCAATTTCCTACTGGGTTTTATTTATTTATTTATTTATTTTACTTTGAGCATCACTATACTATCCCTTTAATTGGTTGCATGGTTACTAGCCGAAGTACACTTGGCCCCGTTCGAATTTCGTGCACTGTGACGTCATGACCATTTCGACCAATTGAAAAGCCTCAAATTTCTGTCGAGAACTCCTGCTTACAACGATGAGGCATTAAAGGCTTCTGCCTTAAAACAAGGAGTTTTAAATGCCGCACTGTGACAGTTTGCACCAGCACGTGGGCTATTAATGGAGTTCCTCCGTAACATTGGAGCATTGTGAAAATGTTGTAACCGAGGGCTGCGGACTAATTTCGACCGCCTGGCAATCTAAATGTACCGATGCCAAAGAATAAACGGAAGTGTTCACAATTCACCTGCGCTGAAATTCGGTCGCCTTAAATTAGAAAAAAAAATCTACAACGTCTGCCGACGCACAGCTACAAGAACTTCGCAGCGGTAGGTTTTCATATGTTCGGACGAAGTATGGACCAACTTGCCGTTTTTGATTGGGAAGGAGCACGAGATCGTGTCGTCGCAATTCCGTGCCTACCATTCAGAGAACCAGGCTGGGTTTCGCATTTCTTGAAAACATGGAAAAGAAAGGCTCACAGCGATATCAGGGGAAAGCGGCGGCTGCACGCCCACATATAATCGAGAACTCTTGCTGAGGCATGGTCGAAAATTTATTCAAGGTGCCCAACGCTCCTTTGAGACGACGTTTCACTCCTACCGCAGTTAATAAAAAAATCAGGACAATTTGCATGCAGGGGACGGCTGAAGGCAATGAACCAATTTATATGCACGTCAGGCACGAGCATTTGCAAAATGATTCGCTTAAGTACTGTGACAACCTACGCGATGTGAAAGTAAAGAAGGATGGCAGTAGCGGTTGGAGAGGAAAACCGAAATGATGAGGTTTATTGCACGTGGCTGGACAAAGATCGACCGAGGCGAGGCGAATGTTCGAAGCCCTGCTTTTTTCTTTCGACGCTAGTTGAAGCCAGGGATGACGCTCTACGAAGTTTATCGGACACTGGAATTATTCCTCTTGGGTCGCCATCCAGGAATGGTGCGCAGACAAAGCGTCCGTATCAAGCGGGCAACGGTGAGGTCACTTGAAAGGATTCTTGCAGGGGCCCAGTAAGAGAATGAGCAGTAACTTTGCTCAACCAAAGATTTTGCTGTGTGAATACTAATTAGCTTAAATAAATGTCTGAGAATCAAAACCTCATCGCGGTCGAAGTAGCTCATTCTTAAACATCTCGCGACATGTAGCCGAAAGACGCTGAACTTTTCTTATTTGTTGACTCTTTCCGCAGCTCTCCATGCGAAAGCCAGAAAAGAAATAAAGTTAAGCGGATAGCTCGTCAGAATTGCTCGTTTTTCCCAAGGTGACCTCAGAAGGCAAAAATGGGGTGATGGATGTGTTATCTTTCACCGATGGCCTGTCCCTTCGTTTCGAATTTTCGTCTTTTTATACTTGTTTCTTTCGGGTGAGAATTTTCACGTCATCGTAATAAAGCAAGTGAGAGGCTGCAATCAGTGCTTCATGCGTTTGTTGATCGTAGCTCATGATTCTACATGTAAATAATCGTCAATTCAGGGTGTCAGCGAATCAATATAAAATAAGTATTCGTGTCGTCAGCCGCAATGCAATGGAAGCTAAACTTTCTGGTTAAGGAAAAGGAAAAAAACCGGCAAATTCAGCTCTCTTTCAGGGGTGATATATGTCGTTTTGGACTTGTCAAGGTGCTAACTTTAATAATCGGATGCGGCACAACAACTTGCTCTTTAAGGCAGAATGGTTCACAGAAAGTTTGAGATGACTCAGTAAAATTAATTTTTAATTCTGTTGACATGCGCATTGGCCCGGGCATAAGCGAAAAGGGGCAGAGACTGCAAAGCGCTAAGAGTTCCGGTTTTTATTTTATTTTTGTGAGAGAAAAACTTGCGAGCTGATATTTTCCTGATTTTTGAATTTGTCAGCCAGACAGTCGGTTTTATTTCCTAGAATCCCTTTCTGAAGAGGTATGATATTACGTGATTTTTAGCGTGGTATTCAAACATGATTTTCATAGGTGAAATTGGTCTTCACACGAATTACGCACTCTAGACAAAGGAGGTAGTTCGTTGGAAGGAAAAGGTAATAGTGACTGCTTTGAATAAATGCATGCCGTCTACAGCCTGCTGTGTTGTCAGGTGCTTCGAATCAATTAGTGCTAACCCTTTGTGGGACAATGGGACATATGCGCCTCATTTTGTTTAAAATACTGAAGAGCTCGTAACAGGCAGTGGGACGAACGCAATAGTACCACTTATGCTTTGCTCCTAGTTCTTTTAAGGTAGCAATGATTTGTTAAAAATAGTTTCAGCCCCATTCACTAGATCAGGTAGCGAGGCGCGACCCTTGAAACTTCGTTCTTTATTTTGGGCGGCATGTAGCAAGTTTTTGGCTATATTCAATCTGGAAGAAAAAAAATATCAAAATACCATGCCAGTAATTCCTTCGTTCTGCATAGAGAGGAACAACTCTAGATACAACGCACTCTTGTTCCGAAGATTCGAGATGGCGAGTAATAAGAGGAAGGTACTTTTTTTTACCATGCCTGAAATAGTTGGACATTTAACTACTGAATATTCAGTGGTATTCTCAAACATCGTACATAGATTGTGTTCTTGGGCGCCAAATTATAAATAGACAAACATTCGGAACTGCCAGCAGCAAGAAGCCCTTCCAAATGAACATGGAGGGTAAAAAAAAATAGCCAAACATAGATGGCGTCTTGGGGGAAGTTCAGCTCAACGGCAAAGAAGACAATCCTGTGACCGACCAACAAAGGCGTAGGCGCCTTTGGTGTTCCACAACGGGAGAAGTAGTGCGAACAAGTTCAGCAACAAGTGAACGAGTGCTAAAAAAGTTAATGAAGTGGTTAGAAAAAACTAATTCAGTGAGGAAACCCATGTAGGTCAATGGGACAAATACGTCCCATTATTTTTACCCTCATTTGGTGCCAACGGCACAAATATGACCCACTTTTGTTAAAGTTCACAATGTGTACTAAAATTGTGAAATTTGTTGTAAACCGTTCCTGTGCACCTCATCTGATTGTGCAAACAAACAATTTTCATCAATTTTGCGAAAAAAAAATATATGCTGTCTCACTAATGGCTAAGGTAGCTACTCTCTTTTTGCTGTAGTTGTAGGCTGCTGTTACAGGCTTCGCAAACCGCGACAACCCTGGCGATGATGTGTTTAGCTACGAAAATATTCATACTTCCCACCGACTTTTACAGATTTTTCTGCCTGCGTATTCAGTATTGCAGATTAGGAGTGGGGAAATACTGCCTAGTTAGCGTCGGTTCAGCTGGAGCACAAGCTGTTCTTGATGCTTAATATGACGTGTGCTTAATAAGATGATTTCTTTCTTTTTTCCCAGGTAGCAGTAGGCTGAGAAAATTAGCTGATTTGTTCACGTTCATTTAGAAAGGCCACGGCCTTGCGTTTGTTGTACCCGGGGTTTACTTCGTACTTTCTGTACCGCTTTAATCCTAACTCCTCGAGTAGCGTTCCAACTTTTGCCTTGAATGCTAAAGCGATGCCAAACTGTGTCCATGTTTTGTATTCTTAGTTGTCGGTACTGGTGTCTCAAAGGGGCGTCGTAATGAAAATACGGCCTATGGTTGCTAGTGAGCGTTCTGTTGTAGCTCTGTTTAGGCTATAAACACTTAGGTGTAACTACAACGAGCAGTTTATCGTGGGACTCACACATAAGTCACACACGCACGAGCCTTCCCCAAGTTGCGCTCCCTGAACATAAAATTCAAAATGCCACCTCTAATATTATAGTCATTCGATACGTGGGACCGCATACTAAATTTAAGATAAGAATGTTGAACGGATGTAGAAGGAAATGGTTTCGCCAATGTATACTAAATGCTCACTTTCACTTCTGCACTACCATATTTGAACGAATAACATTGAGCAAGTTGAACTTCGAAGAAAAAGTTTAAACTAGACTCATCCTCCCATCGATCGAGAAAACTTGCTCCAAACCACTGGCTGTATTGCAGGCTGTGAATAACAGCTCAAACTTGGCGCCCCGAACCTAATTCTCTAACCCTAATATTCTCAAAATGAAGTGTAATTTTGATAGTGGTCACTGATTGCCTCAAGCGGGTTAATTCAGCCATGAAATAGCGTATGGCATCTCAAAAACTTAAGAGTGGTTCCTTCATTGTAGGTCGCACTGCCTGCACTAATTACTCCAGTAACCCGCTATAGTTCATGGATGCATATGCACCAGTGAACAATAACTAGAAGAATTCCGTGTAATCGTGGTTGTACTTAAAAGTGTTTCAAATTTCAATAAAAGAAACTTTTCATGCCCGTATGTTTTTTTTTTGTTGCGCGAACTGTTCGGAACAGGGGCCATTTCAGGCTGGGAGCGAAATTTTTATCGACCCTTAGCGAAAACTAATACGTTCATAATATACGGCGGGATAATTATATCGTATTTAACCATACTTTGCATTCACGAATGCACTAAAAGTATGCTGGAAATAGGTTCCTCAAATTTGATGCTTGATATTCGAAATATGTTCTTAAAATTTGTAACAAATACCACACCCAAAGCATGCTTCAAGCACGTTTGAAATGTGTGAAAATTTATGCATGCTATTTTAAATCTTGTCAGTGCATTAAAAGGGTACTTTCATAAATATGAAATTAAATCATCTGAAGTATATTTTAATTCTAACAAATGGGCAGTCGTTGTAAAATTTTTTGCAGCACACTTCTCGCCACCGTAGAACAATTTAGCGCTCGAAATCGCGTTTCGGGGAACTGCATTTGCACGTTGGCTATATATTGAAAGTGCACTTTGGTAAATATGAAATTAATTATTCCAAAGTATACTTCAATTCTAACAAATGGGCAGTCCTGGTAAACACCTTTACAGCGCTCTCCTAGCTGCCGTAGAACAATATAGTGCTCGAAATTGCGTTTCGGGGGATAAAATTTTCATGTTGGCAATGTATTAAAAGTGTACTTTCGTAAATAAAAATTAATTAGGCAAACTATATTTCAATTCCAACAAATGTGCACTTCACACTTCAATCAGTCGTGGAAGAATCAAGTGGTCTAAATCTTGTTTCGGGGAACAGTCAAAACACTTCCTTTCATGTCTAAGCGTTTATCGGTTTATGGGGGTTTTAACGCCCAGGCTATGAGGGACACCGTAGTGAATGGCTCCTAAAATTTCGACCACCTAGGGTTCTTTAACGTGCACTGACATACATAAGGTTTCATCAACTGTTTTATTCCTCGTCCGCTCGCAACTATTGCGTTGCCTCTTTCTAGTTCCTTGCACCGAAGTGACCGCTCGTGCGGTATTCTGTGGAACACACGAAGCGAAAATTTTAAGCAAGTGTTGCTTTCAACACGTATTGCTGGAGGTCCGGCGCTATCGCGTCGATATACAAGCTGCGAAGGCACAGAAACCATACCCCAAAGATGAAAGCTACGCTGGGATAACGCTTTATTTATGCCACAGCACGACACACACACCTGCGCTGTAGACAAGTCTGCTAACGCCTCTACTATTCGCCCTACTTAGACGTAGGGAGCTGTCTTCAGTGATACATAAATTTTTTAAATGGAACAAAATAAGTAAATATAATTAATATATACATCTGGGGTTCTTTAACAGATATTTAAGTAAGGGCATACGCACATTTTTTTTCACGTCGGTCAAATTTCAGTCGCCGTGGTAGAAAACAAACCCGGGACCTGGGGGAAGTAGAAAAGTGGCATAGCCAGAGAGCCGCAGTGACAGTTATTCAGCCTTTGCTGCTCTATTTTTTCGCCAAGGATTGCCCTACGAACAATGGCACTCATTCAGAGGATAATCACGCCAGAATTGGCAAGTATCCTGGTCACTTTGCTTGTAGGCTGGATGAAATACCCGCTCAATTACTGAAAAGCACAAAATTTCTGCTGATAACTCTATTAGATAAACTGATAGCTCATCGCTTAACAGGGATGCACTACACGAGTAAAAAGTGCTAGGCTGGTTGCAGCGCATGTACGCACACACGCCCTCACAAGCCCACGCATGTACGCACACACGCTCACACGCACGCACGCACGCACACACACGCACGCACGCACGCGCACACAACACGCTCGCACGAACACACACACACGCACATGCACGCACGCAAGCACACGCACACACAACAGAGCGCGTGTGTGTGTCTCATCGTTCTGTTTCTGTCTTCCAGCGCTGTTCTGGATAATGCGCCGTGTTCGAGTCCAACTTTCTTGGACATGACTTTCAATTGCTAAGCAACTATGGAATCTTGTAAGATACGGTTATGAACATGTTGATAAAGGTACAGCTAAATCTTCTGATGCGTAGCCAAATCTTGCTTTTAAAGTTTGTCGACGGTTCGCACCAAGTAGTAAAGACTGCCGCAGAAAACCAATCAAAATATATAGCAGGAAACTACCAGCGTTCCGAGGAGAGATCTACGGATATTGATTGTAATGGTGCACCCTGCCATAAAAACTGCCTCAAGAGAAACGGCCTCAAAAGCAACTTTTCAATGAAAAATGCAGTTATTCAGAATTTCTGAGTATATATACAACTATGGTATCTTTCTGGCCGAAAATAATGAGCAGATTAGGGCAGTTGGTGACTCATTCAATATCTTTATATACCATGCCACAAACAATAACGAAAGAAAGGAAAAGGGCAAAGCCAGTCATTTGACGCCAAGACTAAAAATGAAAAGCAGTAAATAATCAAACAAAGTGGGTGCAATTTAGTTTCCAAACCCAGCTTTTTTTATTCACTTTGCTTCGCGTCTCTCAGCTAATCTGTGCTACCTCCAAAGATATAGAACCACTACAGTCTTTACTACAACTACTCCCGCGACAGTAAGTAAAGTTCGCGACTGTAAGAAAGAGGTAGCTATGAAGGAAAAGGAAGGGGCATTGAAGGAGGAATGTAGATTGGGGATGTCTGTGGGCAATGCGCTCATACTTAAGAACGTGCAAAATGACGAATCCAGGTAAAGTAATTTTAAAGTTTTTGCGGGCCAAGCAGCTAGTCCCGCCTTATGGTTAGGCTTCCTCGGACGGGGAAGGCGGCAAGACCAGGTCAACGGTGCCGCAGCGAGGTCACGCCCGGCGGGCGCGCATGCAACCCTAGCTGCCGCGGGCAATGTGGTTCGGGCAATCTCGCACATAGGAAAGAAAAGCTCTGCGCAGGGTCCTTCGCGGGGGCGTTAACTGGGCCCCGCCGCTGCGGTGTCTGTGCGGCCTTCGCGGAATGCGGGTACACAGGCGTGCGAGAAATACGACCATCACAAGTCCGAGACGATAGAGAGAAAGAGAGGAAGACGCGGGGGACAGAAGTGGCAGGAGGGAAAGAGTCGAGGACAAACAAGGGGCCAGAAGAGAAAAGATGATATACACGAGACAGACGACAAAAGATTGATGCTTGGAAGGCGGTCCGGTTGCAGACAGCAACTGTCGCCATGGCAACGGCGCGTTAGGCATTCGCCGCCCCTGACGGAGATGGAGCCTGATGCCGGATAGCCCGTGATGTCGGCATCAAGATTCTAAATTGTGCTTTGACGCGTCAATGTCCAGCTAGAGATGCCGGTGACTATCGTTCTGCATGCGTCTCGGCCGAGGAGGCAGGACTCTCTTGAAGGCCACCAGGAAATGCAGCCGCGCTAACAGGCGCCGCTTATGTGGTGCTAAGAATACCCGAACGGCGAAGAAAAAAATTCGGCAAGTGTCTTTTCGTTAATCGAAGGGGAATTGACACGTGTCCGCCCGATGAAGGGTGAAGTATGGCACGGCGAAAAGTGGCCTATTTGCAGCAATCTTAAACAAAGTGCTTATCCTCCTCAGATGCATTAGCTACAATTTTCTCCCTGCGGTATAGACATTTGGTGAATGGTTTGTGGGAGTTCCAGAGCGACTCAGCCTTGGAGTTATGTCGTCGTGAAGGGCTCCGGAAATTTTGACCACCGGAGGTTCTTTAACGTGCTCTGATATCGCACAGTGCACGGGCCTCTGGTATTTCGCCCCTTTCTAAGCGCGGCCACCACGGCCGGGATCGAACCCGCGTCTTTCTGGTCAGCAACCGAGCTCAGTAACTACTAAGCCACCGCGACAACGTAGTTTTGATATTTATTGAAAAATGTGTAAGGAGGAGGCACGATAAATATGAATTTTGTAATAATGCATATCTTTAACTATACTGATATGTAGTGTCACCACTTAAATTTTTTGATCTTTGATTAGTACCTCCAAACAGGGCTCAATCATTAGAATAGCCTTTTTATACAAACAGCAGGCACAAATAAACTTACGAACGCTAATAACGTTTATTCTGCCAACAAAGAGTAGGCAAATTCCATAAGGGCGTGCGCGGCTAGGTCCTGCAATGCCAGAAAGTGGTTGTAACGTTGGTTCTGTACTTCTTGTAAGAAAAATAAAATGATGTACATGAAGCAGCCATGTGAGCAATGCAGTTAATTAGCTTTAAAAACGCAATGCAATGTCAGTCAACAAGAAGATATTCTAACAGGTTCTTGTACGAGGTGGTTACTACGGCAATATCATTAAAATAAAGAACATTTAGCAGACCTGGTAGTGTGTTTTCACATGTTTGGCAGCCACATGTTGTTATGTATGCTTTGTTATGTCACTGATCGACGTTCCTTGTGTTGTGTACTTTGCAGGTTCGTTCAATGTTAGCCACTCCATGAGGAACTGGCGAACGCTTCATGCCACCGATTTCATGAGAA
Organism: Amblyomma mixtum; assembly: GCF_055824585.1. Lineage (NCBI taxonomy): Eukaryota > Metazoa > Arthropoda > Arachnida > Ixodida > Ixodidae > Amblyomma > Amblyomma mixtum. Next base: position 113,157,652 of record NC_143014.1, read on the forward strand.
CGCTGTGCTAGAGATAGAGTTGGCGTGCAGGAGGGCACGACAACAGATTCTAATTATTCGCTATCTCACTTCATTTATATATAGCCCTCGAAATCAAAAAAATTGCAAAGCATAGTCATTCTATCAAGTTTAGCGTTTCGAAAAGAAGAAATAAGCATTGTTGGTGAGCTATGTGCGTATAACCGAATAGTTCGCAACACACAAACAATAAACAACAAAACTCAATAACAATAAATATCACCTTAACATGCATTTCTAAGAAACTATAAAATACTACCTTTTCTAAGAATATATTATTGATGTGAACTATTCCTAGCGGCTGATTTGTATTTCCTCACTCATGAAGATTGTGGATATCTCTGGTGAAGTTATTAGTAAAAGTGCTGCCACTGAGGCATGATTCCATACCATTTTATGGTATATGCAGGTTTAAAGTCCCAAAGCGACTCAAGCTATGTGGGACACAGTAGTGAAAGGCTCCGGAAATTTAGACCGCCTAGTGTTCTTTAACTTGCACTGTCATCGAATAGCACATGGGCCTCTAGAATTTCGCATCCATAGAAATCTTACCGCCACGGTTGGGATCGAACCCTCGTCTTTCGCGTCAGCAGCCGAGTGCCATAACCACAGAGCCACCGTGGCGGCTCCATACTATTTTATACAATATTTTATATCGACGGTGTTATACTTAAGAGTACCTTGTAAAATATTAAACTTATTAAGCAGACTTAGGAGGCAGTATTTTAGGCCTGACGGGCGTGTTGGAACTGAGTTTAGGTCTCGTAATATAAATTGCGCACGCATAGAATTTTCATGCATTGTGCACGAGCTACTTCACGTTGGCAGGTGAAGTAATGGTTTTATACAGCATAATGGTTTTAATGGAATGTAATGGTTTATACAGCATAATGGAAGTAATGGTTTTATACAGCTTTCAGCGCTTCAATTTTGAAGTGTGCCCATACTAGGGCTGGTAGTCGAGAGAATTTTTTTTATCAAGATTGGTTTTGATTTTATGGAGTTTATTGTCCCAGAGTGATTCAGGCTATGAGGGACGCGCAGTGGAGGGCCCCAGAAAATTTAGACACCCTGAGGCTGTTTAACGTGCTCTGACATCACACAGTTCAGAGGTCGCTAGCATTTCGCCTCCATCGAAACGCGACTGCCATGGCCGGGATCAAGCACGCGCCCTTCGAGCCAGCAGCCAAGCACCATAAACACTCGGCTATCATGGCGTCTTTTTTTTCTGAAGAGCTCAGACATCTAATGTAGCCAGAGTACTACGTCAAATGACAGTAGCGTCCGATATAACTGCGACTGACAGTACAGCACATACAACTGTGTTCTTAGCCTGTTCGCGGTTAACAGGTGTCATAGCCGCAAAAGACCATTTGATGCTCAACAAAGACTTCATGTAGAGAGAGAACAGGACAGATTAAGGCGAAGTCCAACTTCGTTGCTCGCGGTGCTACTCCTAGCAAGCAGCCTAAAGGCAATCCTTGAACTGCTCTAAAGCTTAAAACAGATAACTGAAGACGTGGAACATTTCCAGTTACTGTAATGGCGCTGCGCCTTAGTCACGCAAAGCAAAACATTTTTCATCCTATGGTGAACTCCTAGTAGAACAGACTAGCAGACTAGTACTTTAACATCTTTCTTGCTTGTTCAAAATTTCTGCATTCATTCTAGGCGACCGAAATTGCATAGTCTTCAACAAAACCGGATTCAGTGTATTTTAGGGCATCGTCACCCTGGTCTTTTACTCCTCGTCCAGTTCCCAAGCGCACTCAAGTTGTTGACTGTTACGTTTACGACCGAAGACGAACTGTTTTTCTGGAAGGTAAATTATCCGATCAAGTTGAAATTGAATTCTACGAAGTGCTGGGGCACTTTGGCCTTCCTTTATATCCGATCGTCCGCTGAAACATCACGATGCTCATGTAAATAAATAATCTAAACGAACACAACCATAGGCTTCTCACTCAGCAATTTATAATTATTAACTGTTACCATAGTGCTGCAGAATAAGCGATAGCCGTTGAAGTCAGCAATTCATCTTCCTGGTAATAGAAATTATTAAATACCGAAAATATGCATGCTGCTAAAAGAGTGTATTACGTATTACGATGTATGCAAAGTAATGAGAGTCGGTGTTTCTCTTTGCGGTATATGTGTGCGCGCGTGCATGCGCAGATTAGTAGAAAAGATGACTTTGCCTACTTACCTGTAATCAAAGATGGATAGAACATGAATGGTGCATCTATGTAAAAATGGTTAAAGAAAATGACGTTGCCTGAATGGAGAGTATGAATGCCTGCTTTTTGAACACGTCAGAACACCGACTTGCCCAATTATCGGTTTTGCTAAGGAGCACCTATCTGATTTCTTGTCATTTATGAAGGAGCACAAATTTGTGTGTATAGGGAGAGGAGAAAATACTTATTGAATGTAACGACCAATGTGATAACAAAAAACATCTTCGAAGCAGATAATCCGCAAAAAAAAGATGAGCTCAGGTTTTCGATTGTAAACGAGAATTACATTCAAGAAGCCGCAACGATGCAAGAACGAAAATAACCTGAAGTTGTTTCAGCAGTTGGACTTCTGAGGCGGTAAACATAAAAAGGTATCACGCTACCAGCATGATGAAACAGGTTACGAGCAAGAAACGATTGATAGGAAAGTGGTGCTGAAATGCACTCATGAAAGCTGAGAAACTCTATAATAACCGAAGCAAATGGCGTAAATAATACTATTTGAATGCTGTTATGCTAATTATGTAAGGTTGACCCGGAAATGAATCTACGAGCAACTTCGAAGTCAGTTTCAATTGTGCGTGTCCCTTCTATAAATGTATTTTAAACAAAAAGTAGCTTGAGAAATTACGATTACGTCTGAAATGGCGATTTGTACTATCGTTTAAAGCATTAATTTGTCTTCAACAAAGGGAAAATCACCAGAAGGCACAACTTTTTCGAGCGCTGTTCTGGTTGAATCTTGCCCACTAGCGAAGAAAACATTTCGCTTATACTCTGGGATCAGAGGTGCTTACTTCCAGCCGCCTCGATGGCTGAGTGGCCATCGTGCTCGCTTGTTGAGCCAAAGGAGGCGGATTCGATACCGGCCACGGCAGCCGCACTCTGATGGAGCCGAACCGCTAGCGGCTCATTTACTGTGCGACATGAGTGTATGTTAAAAGGGAAGAGACACAAAATTTTGCACGTGAACAAACGATGTTATTTGCTCGATGGGCTTAGGGAGGTGCCTTCCAGCTAGTTTCAGTCGGAGGCCTTTAGTGAGTTATATTTTAAATTGAGTTTGAGTTTTGTTCAAGGCAGCGCTCGGCATTCCCACCTGCATCGATTGATGTAAAGGTACACTCGTCCCCATATTTGTCACGTCACCCAACCCAATTGTTGTTCACGGCCTACGGGTGACGCTTCTGTCGTCATCAGAATGTGAAAACCCAAGTTGGCTGCTCGACAGTCGCGTCAAGGTGCAGTTCAGCGCTGGAGCCGACCGAGACCGAAACTGCCAGTTCGAAATCATTTGGAATTATTTATTAGTGGTGGGCCCACGTTTTCTCAACTTATTTTCATTATTACTAGAACCTTTTTTTTATTTGAAGGCTCGAAAACAGGACAAAAATAGAAGGTAGACAACAGGACGAAGCGCCTTCGTGGGCGTTTCGTCCTTTTGTCTACCTTCGTGTTTTGTCCCGTTTTGGCGCCTTAAAAATAAAAAAAAATCAAGAATTGCCAAAACCAACGAGCTCAACAGCAAGTTCTCTTATAATATTGTGACGAAGACGAAGCTGGCAGTGGCGCGGGACGGAGCGCTCGCGCTAGGCCAGCGGCCATTAAATCATCTCTTGTTCATGGTTCATCACGCCTCATTCTTCGGCTGGCCGCCACGTTACATTTGGTGTGAGGTGCTGGGGTCCCTTCATTGCCATCCTGGTCACGGAGCTTCGGCGTCCTGGGCCTGCCGTGGACGTCGGCCGTGAGTACCTGGTCAGCGCCGCACGGCCGCGCCCCAGCCCGCCCGACCTAAACCGACCTCGATGCTCACCCCAGCCCCGTCCCCCGCCCGGACCACACGACACGACGACCCAAGACCCGACAGACCCAAGAACCCACCGACCCAAGACCCCATCGACCCAAGACCCCACTGACACAAGACCCAAACGTGAAGACACCGCCCCCCTGCCCCTGCCGTCCAGTGCGTCCAGAGACCTCGGCCGTCAGCTCCTGGCACCCTACGGCCCGGATGCCTCGTGGACCGGGACTCATTCTCTCATCTTTCTCATCGTGGCGGCCAGCACTGCACCATCTTCTACATACTGTTCAACCCCCCACTCAAGACCATCGCCACTTCGCGCGTCCGTTCGTCACCGATCGGGACGATCGCTCGGTGGCCCCGGGTAGTGTGCCGAAGACGAAGCTGGCAGTGGCGCGGGACGGAGCGCTCGCGCTAGGCCAGCGGCCATTAAATCATCTCTTGTTCATGGTTCATCATGCCTCATTCCTCGGCTGGCCGCCACGTTACAATATTAATAGGCCCGTAGGCCTCTTTCAAGGCAAAAAAAAAAAAAACGACACTCAGAACTTTGTGTGTCTGCCCTTTAAAGAACCTCAGGTACTCGAAATTTTCCAGGACCCTCCAACTCGACGCATCGCATAGCCTGGACATTTTTTGGGACGTTAAACCCTATAAAACCGTAAAAAAAAAACACTTTTCCGGTGAACTTGCAGAAAGGACGAGTGTGATCTCTTCACACAACTGCTACTAAAATATCTAAATGCTTAGTTTGCAGCTAAATGTGAGAAGTAATTGTTTGTAGAGGCCCAATTGCGTGGTCCTTTTCATACCCCCCTGAAACGTGCACACCCGCCGCGGTGGCTCAGTGGTTACAACGCTCAGCTGCTGGCCCGAAAGACGCGCGTTCGATCCCGGCCGCGGCGTCTGAATTTCGATGGAGGCGAAATTCTAGAGGACCGTGCACTGTGTGATGGCAGTGCACGTTAAAGAACCCCAGGTAGTCGAAATTTCCGGAGCCTTTCACTACGGCGTCCCTCATAGCCCGAGTCGCTTTGGGACGTGAAACCCCAATAAATCAAATAAATCATGACACGTGCACGTGGCTGCGCACATCACGGGCATCTATGGGAAATTCACGTCAACACCATAGGTGTAGCCTAAAAGATACTTTGCGCATGAAAAGTCTTAAAAGATAGAGAGCAGCGAGCAGTCCAAGAATAACAGCGCAGAATGTGTAGCGTTTCTTTAGTTTTTGAGCTTGTTAAACCTTCACAGTGGGTCACAACAACAGAATCCGCGCACTGACAGGTAGCCGCTTCTAGAAATTGACTGTAGCCGTTTTCATTTTGCTTATGCTTCTGTCAGTAAAAAATTCTCACTATAGTTTTGTTTTAGTGGATATGGAAAATGAACTGATCATGCACGCAAATGGGAAGGAGGGACAGGGAAGTAAAACTTCACGGAATGCAAAGTCCTGGATTGCAGCAACAAAATGTGTCGTCCTTACTTCTTTATTACAAGAACAGCATCGGGCCGAAGATGCTGCTATACATCTCTTTTCGCTGGGCCTTTTGCAATCGAGCTGACCAAATGGTCCCAGCCGCCTGCCTCACACTGAGCGTGCCTAGCATCCTTCTAAAACTGCGACCGGGCAGACTGCGTGAAATATTTCCGGGAACATGATCCCTCTCTAAATGAAAGGCTTGTGCACAAGCTCCCGGTCTTTATATCCCGTGCTTTGAAAGTGTCTGGTATGACCATTTCGTCTGCCTACTTTGGATGCGGCGGCACACAGCTCTAACAAATCCGCCAGAAAATTTATTCGAGATCACGCTGTCTGGAGTGTTTCCTGCTCCCCTCTACTTCGTCGTCGCAGTTGTAAAAGTAGACGCCCCGTCTATTCCTTAAGTGCGCCGGTCAGAGCGTAGAGCTGACGAATGCTCACGAGGGACCACGCAAGCGAGCTCGCAGAATAATGAGGCATCTCGTATTGGGAATAACAAGTAGAACACAACGCAACTTGATAAATGTCTACTACTTGGTAAATACCGGAAACAACAAAGAGTTCCCGAGATTTTACATTGTTCATTCCATTTTGCCATAAATTCGAGGTCTAAAGAAGGCTGAGCCGCTTTTGCTAGAGATGTCCAATACACTGGCTATTTCTAGGAATTTTCCTCGCGTGAAAAATTATTCCTTTCCCCACGTCATAGTGGTCAGTTGCAGTTCAAGCAACTATATCTTTTTAATGAATGCTATTACCATTAGTTAACCAGTTAAACTTTTTACGAACTCAATAGCTGAGTTTGTTCAATGTAACTGAAACTATGCCTAAAGGTAAGGCCACTGCTACAAAAATATACACCTGCGTCTATAATTGCCGCTACTCCGCGAGCTTCTTAATTTAAGGCCCTCATCAAGCCTATTTAAAAAAATAAAACACTTTTGCACCTGAAAAACAATTTTTCACACTAAATGAATATAGTCAGTGACGTCTCAGTAAGTTAAAAAATGGCAAAGTTAATTTCGTATCATATATAGTGGGCCATAAATTCTGAAAACCAGTTGTTAAATTCTCTGGTCCCTAATATTCGTGTTTTATTTCTTTAAAACACTGCGAAGGTAATCCTGGTGCCCAGTTTTGTGAGAATTCTTTTCCGATTCCAATGCTCTACCTCTCGGAGATTCGCCAGCGACATTGGCTGCTATAAACTGTCCGCGCAGGTGAGAGCTACCCAGTGATAAAAAATGTAACAGAAAGGAAAAAGAAGTGAATAGTTATAAGATACAGTCCCTGTCTATAGAAGACGTTCTGCTTCTCATCTGTATGTCATGTTCACAAAAAGATATCACAGTGAATTCAAGACTAAAGTGCCCTCTACCTCCCAATAAGACTGCGTAGGTATGCCTTCGCGAACTGTTGACGCACTTATGGGCCACTTCCAATATCGTTCTTTCATAATTTAGGTATTGTAGGCTTTGAGATTCTGAAAAATGGTAGTGGTCATAGTTAATTTATGCTAACAATAAATTTCAACCGTCACTTGATACATGAGCTCTTCTTACAAAAGAAAAGCTGGGAAGCTGATTCCAATCACAAGTCAAATAAAAACCTATCAGGAAAGAGTCACCGGTCTACCTCCTTCCCTAGCACATGATGCAATTTGCTAAAGAATACCGTAGTTTACTACCTCGCCACAATTCTACAGTGCAGAAAGGCCAAGTGTACTGCCCCTGTGTACTGCTTGGGTATGAATAGATGATAAGAAAAAAATTGGCAGTGGCTTAGCTCAGCTATGCCAGGATATACGCAGAGAGAGGTACGGTATATCCCTGGGTACGTCTAGTTGTTTTGCTTATCGTCATGGCTGCGTGTTAGACATTAAAGACGAGACATGGGGTTAAGGCGTAATGGGTACTCATCTTTTTTGACTACCAGAAAGACGGCCCGGTAATCCGTAAAGTAACACGCGGCCGTCTCGATGGTTCCGACACAGTACTGTGACTTGTCGGTTAGTCTTTGGTATGCCTGGACGGTTAACTGCCAGGCTACGACCTCGTGGTCTGACGACTCGAGTTTCTCCCGTCTTCTACGATGAACAGCGTCGGCCTCGTTCTCCTTGGCCGCCATGACACTGTTTTTTTTTTTCCACCGCCGCATCACCATCATCTCTCGGTCGGAGGCGAGCGGTGTCAGCGCGCAGCGCAGACAGCTGTGACGTCACTCGGCGGCTCCTCTCGGTCGGAGGCTAGCGGCGCGGCACGCGGTGCACCAGCTGCGCTGCTGTGACGTCACTCGGCTCCTCGCACATGCGCACAAGTAGCGCCGAAGGCACACAGCGAAATGGCGAGACTGCGGGTAATGTAGCTTTCGCTACGAAAATGGCTTTCAGCAAGGTTTGCTTTAAGGGAACCTCAGAGCTCGGACACACATTCGCTTACAGGGAGACCTTAAGAGTGCTTGACTAAATAATTAGGAGTCTCAATTAATCAACTGTAAAACAACACAAGTCACTATTACGTACTGAACGCCAGAATTCAACGGGCTAATTCATAGCTGGGCTAAACAGGCAGTGACTAAATGGCGCAGCTAATGGTCTACCCATACGAGTAGACCATTTCATAGCGTAAACACAGCTATGCTTTATTACTGGCGTGTGTAACTCGTACTCGATGCGCGGCCGGCTGATGAATGAGTAGTTTGCAGGATCACTTGCACAAAAACACGCTAAAGAGAACTTCGTTGCCAAGCGATAATATGAGTAAAATTAATAATGTGAAACATACTGGGAAAAACAACCTCGGGAGGGAAACAACGAGGAGAATGATAATTGGGTCGAGTGCATTTGGCAGGTACTCTGGGATCACGAATAGCACCTTACCTTTATTGTAGAACTCTCAAAAAATAAAACTAAAAAAATGTGAGAGGAAGCCCGCACCCAACCAGAGTTGGTTACTGCCGGCGAATCAATTGAAAATAAAAGAAAGGGGGACAACGCCTGAGAGAAAATTTAAGAAACACCAATTACAAGAGAAAAAAGGCACAAATGATGGCCGGGCAAAAGTGATTTTTAGGGTAAGACATCCCTCAAGGAGTCAGAAAAAGGACGAAATGAAAATGAATCATGGATGGGTCCAGCGTGCCCAGATTCTTCAGACAGGCTCGCAGGCGGCCAGGAGGAGGGAAGGTGCGGGGATCTGTAGGAAGGACGAAGAGACAAGAAAAGCAAGCAAGGAGAAAAAAAAACAAAGAGCAGGTAATGGGCTTAAGAAAGCAGAAGGGGTACATAAAAAGGGGAAATAGAAAAGTGAATCAAGATAAATGACAAAATGGCAGCAGGTAAAGAAGCAAAGAAAAAGAACGAGCGAAATTAAAAATAACCAAACAAGTAAAAATGAAAAATTTAACAGCTAGAACAAAGGGAAAAATGTAAAAAAAAACAAATTCAGAACAAACAAAAAGAATAAAAATAAATATGAAAAATACGAAAAGCAAGCGAAACAAAAGAGAGACTGCGTGTGCACGCAAGGCGAGCAAATAGCAAGATTCGCATGCCATCCACATGCCCGTGAGGCAGGGGCAGGGCCACGGCCCACCAAAATTGGCCATATGATGCCCCCGACCACATGAGACATGGGGAGGCGCAGAAATGGCAGGGAGGTCTACGAGCCATCCGGGCGAGAATAAACACGAGAGACAGGTGAAAGAAGGGAAGAAACGGGAACAGCAACGCGAATAAGCAAACCACGAGACCGAGGGGAGCCTAACAAAGACGGGAACTCATGAGGGGAAAGAAATTGCGGATAGCCGAGAAGCCGTGCTGCTATGTCCGCGGTGAGAGGGCAGGCACGCAGGTAATGGACAACATCCCCCACAGCTGCCCCGAATGGACAGGAAGGCGAAGTAAGGAGGGCAAAACGATCGAAGTGCGAGGGAAAACGACCATGGCCAGTTAGGAGAGGGACAAGAGATCGGGGTGGAGGGAAAGAGAGCGGAAGACGGTTAATAGAGGGGACAAAAACAGTCAGCAGGGTGTCAGAATGTTCCGTGGTCCAGGTGTCTGACCAAAGCCTGAGTACAGTGGTACGCATCCGGGTGCGCACTCACAAGGCCGACAGGCAAGACGGCCGCAGGAGGCCGCGCGCCGACGCCAGTGAGGCGATTCAGTCAGCGAGCTCGTTGCCCCAGACGCCACAATGGGCGGGGGTAGACACAGGAAGACAGGACGCTGAACAGAGATGGTGGCAAGGGTACGCTTGGTGTCTCGGGTCGCAAGCCGTTCGTGGAAAGAGAACTTTTTGCTGGGCTAGTTGGTTGATTGTGACATGAGTGAAAACAGCGCGAAAGAAACCCGAAGGCGATACGAAGAAGGGACAGGAAAGAGCGCTGAAGCAGAACTGTACAGCCTGAGCTTGACGTCGTTCTTCTCAGCGCCCCAGTCAGGATGTTGGCTGTAGCATGCTACACGCAAACGGTCATAAAAGAGTCGAACTTGCCTCCACAGCTCTAACGTATAATTCTACGTATTCTCTTTACGTGGCCAAAGAAAGGCTGGACTGCGCCGAAGAGGACGTTGAGGTCAGAGGGTACCAATCCCTTCTTCATGCAGAACGTGATGTACCTGGCCCGGTTGACGAGGGCATCCAGTTGTGCCGTAGGAGAAGAAACACATAACGAAGGGCCCACTGTGTAAGAAAGGTAATCAAACAGAACTTTTTGCTGGGCTAGTAGGTTCATTGTGACATTGTGACGAGGAAAGAGACCTTACCTAAATCCCTACAGAAGAAAGTATGCACTACAGCTGTATCTTGCTAGTAATTGTCTCTGGTGCGTAAAAGAGGTTACCAAAAATGCCGCAAATTAAATAGAGGGCAACGCCGCGTTGTATAGACATGAAAATGATAGGTGCGACGTTAAAAAACGAGAAGAAAGCGAAGTGACGCATGAAACAAGAAGGAGTTAATAGTAACCAAAGCCGAAATCAAAGACGGGAGAGTTAGACATACGTGAAACAGCGCGAAAGAAGAAGCCCGAAGGCGAAACGAAGAAGAGACAGGAAAGAGCGCTCTTTCCTGTCCCTTCTTCATTTTGTCTTCGGGCTTCTTCTTTCGTGCTGTTTCACGTATGTCTAACTCTCACGTATGTCAGAATGGACCAACTAGCCCAGCAAAAAGTGTTGCTTGACGGCAGATTTACATGGGCAGGAAATTTAGGGTGGAGAGCCGATAACCGACGGTCTTTCAGATTAGCGCAGTGGATTTCAAGAGCACGTAAACGGAACAGGGGGCGACAGAGAGTCACGTGGGGGGATCAGATCAAACAATTAGTCTGGATAAAGTTGGCACGGGTGGTGCAGGACAGGGTTACTTAGAGCTCAATAGGAGAGTCCTCTGAGCAGCAGTGGATGTAAGTGGGCTGATGATGTCGAAAAACTGGTGTTCCCTTTAGGCAGTGAACCAAGTAAGCTGTAATGACTGGAACCATATTAGGTTTGGTTTAGGTTGGTTTATGGGGTTTTAACGTCCCAAAGCGACTAAGGCTATGAGAGACGCCGTAGTGAAGGGCTCCGGAAATTTGGACCACCTGGGGTTCTTTAACGTGCACTGACATCGCACAGTACACGGGCCTCCAGAATTTCTCCTCCAAAGAAATTCTAGCCGCCGCGGCCGGGATCGAACCCGCGTCTTTTGGGTCAGCAGCCGAGCACCATAACCACTGAGCCACCGCGGCGGCGGAACCATATTAGGCTAGTGCTCAACAAACTTTTTATGATCGGCGATGTTTATGGGTGGGAGGATGAGAGAAATTATGCTGCTATAATATCGAAAGAATTTTCGGAATGGCGAGCAAACTCTCTTCCTGAAGCATTGACTAAAGCTACAAATCCATCGAGTGGTTGCTCTGCAAGCAGCGTTTCTTTTTTGTACTGTAATATCAAAAGTGTTCTGAGTAAATCTGGTAAACTGTTTTCGCTCGTTGACTCGTGCGGTGCATCGATTTGGTTTGGTTTGGTTTGGTTTGGTTTGGTTTATGGGGGTTTAACGGTCCAAAGCAACTCAGACTATGAGGGACGCCGTAGTGAAGGGCTCCGGAAATTTCGATCACATGGGGTTCTTTAACGCGTACAGATATCGTGCAGTGCACGGACCTCTAGAATTTCACCTCCATCAAAATTTGACCGCCGCGGCCGGGATTGAATTCACGTCTTTGGGGTCAGCAGCCGAACGCTATAACCACTGAGCCACCGCGGCGGCTCGTGCGGTGCATTAATGATCACACTAGTAGAAACATGGCTAAATGACACCATTCGTGACAATAACATACATATGGGCTGTTAAAGTTTTGCGCTGCAACGGAAATGAACGCAGAGGGGGCGGCGCCCTTCTAACTGTTGTGTTGTGTTGGGTTTATTGGCGCATAAGCAGCTAAGGCTATCATTCGCCAAGAACAAGGTATGGAAAAAATATGCTTGAGCAGAGTTTGAAAACAAAGTGGATAAAAACGTTGGTGTAAAGGGCCTAAAGTTTATTTTTACTAACTAGCTGATAAAAGACAAGAATTTTAAAAATGTCTGATAGAGAAACTTTTAAAGGTTGGGTTACCTCCGCAGACATCCTTGGCTCGGCAAGGATTTCGAGGCTCCCAACAACTCAGAAAAAGACCTCAGCCTCCTTCTCATGATTGAGAAAGTGGCTGAGGTGTATAACTGTATGCAGTGAAGAACAGGGTGAGTAAATTAGAGTTGATGAAGAATACTGGCTTCCCTTAAAAAGCTAAAAACACAGGGTATACTGACAAGTGCATCTTCGCCTAAAATCAATGCTGGATGAAAAGGAATGTGTTCTTTGTAAAAGGTAGTAAAATGTTTTTTTTCTTAGTGATTCAAGTTCTGTACATGAGAATAATATGTGGTTTATTGTTAGATCATCTCCGCACTTTTCACAAACAGGTTTGTCTTCTTTTGTAAGTAGGAAGTTGTGTGTGAGATGTGTGTGTCCAATACGGAGCCGGCATAAAATAACTTCGATGAAACGTTCTTGGTGGGAGCATGACTTCCATTCTTCTATAAATGGTTTTACTAAGTGGAGCTTATTATTACCTTCAATATTCCATTTAGACTGCCATTTATCTCTGAGCTTAAACTGTACTAACTTCATGCCATCTTTGTAGGGAATGTTCACTTTCTTTATTTCTTTGTTGCGAGCTTTTCCAGCACATTCATCTGCTTTCTCATTGCCAGCGATTCCAATGTGGCTGGGAACCCAGCAAAATTTTATGTCTTGTCCCTGTATTGTGGCGCTCGTTATGTTGTGTATGATATCCCCGATTAGTGGCATCACTGCATTGCTATGGTGAAGTGAGGTTAGTATGCTCAGAGAATCAGTGTAAATGATACTGTTCTGAATGTTATCATTTATTATTTTTTCTACAGCCAGTAAGACTGCGTAACACTCGGCGGTGAAAATGGATGCACACTCAGGTAGCCGTACTATTTTTTCCCAATTATTCTGAACTACAGCACTTCCCACGTAGTGCGCCGATTTTGATCCATCGGTATAAAATGCTTCGTATTCTCCGTATTTTTCGTTGAGTGCTAAATATTCTTGTAATATCTGTTCATGTGGTGTATGTTTTTTCCGAAATTGTGTTAATGTGAAGTCGCACACAGATGGTAGGCAGTACAAGGCGGGAGTGGATCAGGTTTGCGGGCAATATTAGGTAATATGTTCATTATGTCTAGTTCTTGGCATTTCTCTTCAAAGCGGAGAAGAAGTGGTCTGATTGCTAGAGGTTTGTTGGTAAATAGTGTTCGAGATGGACACTTTGTAACGAGTGGGTAACAGATGTGTTTAGGCTGGGAACGGATCTTTAAAATGTATGAGCATGTGAGCATTGTTAGTCTGTCTGCAAGTGGTGGTTCATTGGTTTTTACGTAAAGGCTTTTTATTTGTGACGTCCTGTAAGCACCAGTTGAAAGACGCAAACCCATATTGTGCACAGGGTCCAGTCGCTTCAAGTACGACGGCCTTGCTGATCCATACACTACGCAGCCATAATCTAAAACGGAACGTACTACAGAGCGATAAATCCGTAGAAGGCATACCCGATCAGAACCCCAGTGTTTGCGTGAAAGGACTTTAAGTATGTTCAGTGATAGCGACGCTTTCTTCTTTAGTGCGTTTATGTGAGGCAGGAAAGTAAGCTTTTTATCGAAGGTGATGCCTAGGAATTTGTGTTCCTTTTTTAAAGGCAGTTTGGTTTGGTTTAGGTGTAATGTGGGATCTGTGTGCAAGCCTCGTTTGAGTGAAAAAAGTAAGGCTACTGTTTTCTGTGGTGAGAAGTGGAAACCATTCTTGTCTGCCCATGTTGCCAGTTTGTTGATTGTAAGTTGTACTTGTCTTTCACATGTAGATATATTGGAAGATGTGCACGCTATCTGAAGATCGTCAACATAGACTGAATATGTTATGGACCTTGGTATTATTTTGTTAAGAGAATTGATTTTTACAATAAAAAGGGTTGTGCTTAAAATACACCCTTGAGGTACTCCATTTTCCTGAATAAAATCCCTCGAAAGGGTTGAGCCTAGACGGACATTAAATGAACGGTTAGTCAAAAAGTCTTTAATTGAGTTCAGTATTCTGCCACGGATGCCAAGCTCAGCTAAGTCCTGGAGAATCCCGAACCTCCAGGTAGTATCATATGCTTTTTCTAAATCAAAAAAGACGCTAAGACAGTGTTGCTTGTGTATAAAAGCTTCTCTGACAGTATTTTCAAGGCGGACTAGGTGGTCTGTAGTGCAGCATCCCTTTTTAAATCCACACTGATGGATATCAAGAAGTTCACAAGATTGAAGAACAAAAGGTTAGTCTTATATTTAGGACACTTTCGAAGGATTTGGCAAGGCAACTGGTCAGGGCTATGGGTCTATAACTGCTAGGAGAAGTTGGGGGTTTACTAGGCTTAAGAAGCGGTACTATAATAGCTTTCTTCCAGGCTTCTGGTATTTTCCCAGATATGAAAATTGTGTTAAAGAATCTTAAAAGTGCGTCCACGGCTGGCTCGGAAAGATGTGCAAGCATTTCATAATGTATTTCGTCGGGTCCTGGAGCAGTTTTTTTGCCGGCAGATAGTACTTTATTGATTTCTTGGAGGGTAATTAGACTATTGTATTCTTCATTTGTGCCTCCACTTGTTGGGAGCCTCTGTTTTTCAGCTGTGTTTTTGTATTTTAAAAAAGACTGTGTATAGTGAGATGAACTTGAGACTGCAGCAAAATGTTCCCCTAATATGTCTGCCTGTTCCTCTATGCTTGTTTGTGTGCCGGGTGTTGTTAAAAAAGGAATTGTGAATGGTGAAAAGGTGCCATTGAATTTTCGGACCTGCTCCCACTTTTTTTAGATGGGATCTGACTGTTGATAGATGAAACATAATTTTGCCATGAAGCTTTCTCGGCACTGCGACGGACGTACCGAACTTTAGCTTTTGCTTTTTTAAAATTCAAGAGATTTTCATGTGTCGGATATCTGCGGAATTTACCCCACGCTCTATTTTGCTGTTTTTTTGCTTCTTTACATTCCTTTGTCCACCATACTTTATGGTTTTGTCGCGCTACTCCTGACGACTGAGGAATAGCTGTGAGTGCGGCAGTTATGATACAATTAGTGAACTTTTCGTTAATCTGGTCAACGGTGAGATTATCTAAAAGTATATTTTCTAAATTTTCATTTGCTCTAAAAAGTGACCAGTCGGCGAGGTGAAGCTTCCAGCGCCGTGGCCTTGTGGGGATTATTTCCGGTGTGGATGTTAAAGTGATTAGTACAGGGAGGTGATCACTGTCATAAGCGTTGTCAATAACGTCCCAGCTAAAATCGTTAAAAACAGAAGGTGAACTAAAAGACAAATCTAAACAGGTCATTTTCCCTGAGGCAGGGGAGCAGTATGTGGCTTTTTCTGTATTTAAAAGGCATACACTATTTGTGAGGATAAAATCTTCGATTATTTGACCCCTAGAGTCACAGCGCTCACTTCCCCAAAGAGGGGAGTGAGCGTTAAAATCCCCGACTACTAGATATGGTTCTGGCAGTTCATTGATGAGTTCCTGTAGGTCACGGACTGTTAATGTTATATGTGGAGGAAGATATACAGAACAGATAGTTATAGTTTTGTAGCTGACAATTATGACCGCAACTGCCTCCAGTTTTGTTGTGAGTCTGATCTCTTAAACAGGGACGCCGCTTTGTACGACAATCGCGACGCCTCCCGAGAGTCTATTTGCCTGCTCACGATCTCGTATAAAAGTTTTATAATGCTTCAGGATGTTCATATGTTGTGGACCTAGACTGGTTTCCTGGATTCCTGGAGACATAAGGCTACGGGTGACATTGACCCTAAAATGTTTTTTATGTCATCGTAATTTCTCAACAATCCTCTACAGCTCCACTGAACTAGAAAAGCCATGTTTATGTTTGTGGTAGGGACAATAAAGTGTTTACTTATTTTCTGGGCCCGTTATGAGGGCCCTGTCCTTCTTCCGCTCAAGAGAGCTGTTCCGCCGCTGTAAAGCAGGCGGGCTGGGGGTTAGATCCATCACCTCATCAGAGGTGCTGGAAGACCGCGGTGAAGCCGCGGGCGTGTGGGTTTCAGGCCTCCCCCGACGGGGGGAAGTCCTGCGGGATGCTGGCCCATGGGCCGGCATTCCCTGCTTTGGGGTTGGCAGAGCAGCCTTCGCTGTCTCTGCCTGGGGCGTGGATGGCCCTGCCACAGGCGCGGTGGAAGTGGCCGTGGCAGGTGCCGGAGTGCTGCGTGGTGCTACGCCCCTGCGCACCACATCAGCGAAGTTTGGTTTCGCTGTGAAAGAGAAAGTGTTCGTGACTGCGAATCGCTTTCTTGCTTCTCGAAATGATGTATTTTCCTTTGTTTTTATGGTGATTATTTCCTTCTCCTTCTTCCAGGACGGACATGCCCTGGAGTACGCAGCATGGTCGCCTTCGCAGTTAGCGCAGCGTAGAGCTGCGTCACATTCCTCAGAATGGTGGTCCTTTGACGCGCATTTCGCGCAAGTTTTGCGGCCGCGGCAACTCTGTGAGCCGTGGCCAAACCTCTGACAGTTAAAGCATCTTCGGGGGTTAGGGATATAGTGTCTAACATTTACTTTGAGGTATCCAACGTCGATGGTTTCTGGCAATGTGCATGTGTTGAAAGTCAGGACCAGGTGTTTGGTATCTATATCTTTGTTGTCCTTGCGGATTTTGATTCGGTACACATCAATGACGTTTTGATCGGAAAGGCCTTCCAGCATTTCTTTCTCTGTGAGATGTAGAAAATCATTTTCGGAGATGACGCCACGGACAGTGTTGAGGGATCGGTGTGCTGTGATGGAGACAGGTGTCTCCCCCATACACACTGTGTTTGCGAGTTTGGAAGTTTGAACATTATCTCGGAGTTCCAGCAATAGATCGCCGCTGGCCATTTTTGATACTTTGTAGCCGGGGCCCAAAGCCTCTGTTAAGCATTTCGATACGATGAAGGGGGATAGAATTCTGGCCTGTTTATCTTGCACTTCACTGTGGACGACATGGAATTTGGCGAATGTTGGTTTCTTTTTGAAAAAAAAGTACTCTGCTTCGTTCCGCACTCTTTTAAGAGAGCGATCAGGTTTGGAAAGGGGGGGAGCCATAAAAAATTGATGTTTTTCGGTCATGGTGCCAGCCACCCACCATGGAGTCCAACAAGGGGACGCGACAGGAACTTGAAAGAAAGTCCTGCCCACGCCAGCTGTACACCTTAACTATAACCTAATATGACTCAACTCAGGGTAGTTGGTCACACACGGTTAACCCTCGCCGCCAGGAAAAAGAGGAAAAAAACGAAGAAGAGAGGAGGATACAGGAAAGTTGTAAGAAAGGGAATAGGAAAGTGAAAGATAGAGGGGAGGACAGGAAAAGGCGACTGCCGATTTCCTCCGGTTGGGTCAGGCCGGAGGTGCCGTCTGCAGGAAGCTGGGGCCAAAGTGGTGTGTTGCCTCCGCCGAGGGGCCTTAAGGGTCCAAACGCTCGGCATCGGCTCAACCACCAGGATCCCCTTTTCCCCGGACACAGCGATGCCACGCACGGCTAAGCGCGGATGCTCGGGTCCGTGGTGACGCATTGTTCACCATCATCCCCCTGCGGGGATGTCCCTGCGGATGCTCGGGTTAACCCCGTGGTGTCGCCACTCACCAACGTCTGCATGCTGCAGACGCCTCCCTGCGGGGACCCTTCTAACTGTAAAAAAAGAATTGCTTGCCACACCAACTGCTATT
Source organism: Amblyomma mixtum (assembly GCF_055824585.1). Taxonomy (NCBI): domain Eukaryota; kingdom Metazoa; phylum Arthropoda; class Arachnida; order Ixodida; family Ixodidae; genus Amblyomma; species Amblyomma mixtum. The sequence goes on from NC_143014.1 coordinate 113,175,498, forward strand.
GATTTCTTTTTTTTATCTGCGTTTGTGTCCATAAAATATGAGTCGGGCGGCCTAGTGGTTGGTTTACGTCCAACCGATATGCATTCATTATTTTTCCAGTGAACTTGATCGTGTGCTATGTTTGGTGTTGTGGTTTCCGAAGGCTTCGCTGTTAATTTTGGGAGGTTTTAACTTCGCTGAAATATGCTGGGTCACCCAAACGCTTACGGCTAACTACAATGAAGCTGTCGAATTCCTGCAATCGTGTCTTGTTGTTCCTTTTACTCAGTTGTCATTCACCCCATGCTAACATCAGCGACCTACTACTTCTACTTCTTACAAATGACCCCGAAATCGCTTCTGATATAACTGACCTCGACGGCCTGTCTAATCATGACGTTATTATACGTAAAATCCTGTGCCCTCTGAGCGATCGAAACATGACTAAGTAGATAAGATGTTATGACAAGGCCAATCATGACACCATAAATGCGGAACTGTCTGTTTTACCTGCAACATATGAACAGTCATCTATCGAGAACAACTGAGGCAAATGGATTCTGTTCAAGAAAACACTAACCTTTCTAACTGATAAATTAATCCCATTTGTACGTTTAAAATAGCACAACAATGCGCCCTAGTTGAGTCAGAAACTACGTCTTCTGAATAACAAAAAGAAAATACTACAGAAAATCAGATAAAACCATCTTTCCGAATCATGGCTAAAATATAAACAATTCTATAAAGCGTATCAATCGCTGCTTACATCTGCGCGTCATCAATTTTACAACCTCGATTTATGATCCATGCTTCCAACTAACCCTCAGAGCTTCTGGCTCGTCATCAACCCGCGTTCTTGTCCTGACCTTTCTTGCAATCAACGACAGCAAAGTAGGTCCTGAATCCCACTGTGCTGCACTCCTGCACAACACTTTCTTATCTGTTTTCACTCCTGAAAATGCCATCTCATGCGCAGACATAAATGCAACATTGATAGCTGTATTCTGGAAGTAACCATCAGTGAAGCTGGTATTTTTTTCTTACCAAGAAAACTCAAAACCTTTCTTGATTTATACAGGCAGCGAAGAAGCACAAACACACAGAGAACGAACGCGCAAACTCTGTGTGTTTGTGCGTCTTCGCTGCCGGTATGAATCAAGAATGTTACCAACTTGCCAAAAAAACGTGTTTTACTCGAAACCTTTCATGTTCAGACCACGTAGGGTTTAATAACAAGACACTTAAACATGGCACCTACTTTAAGCCCAGTATTATTAGCACTCTTCTCGCAATCGCTATCAAGTACCACTATTCCACATGTTTGGCGCGTTGCTAAGGTCATATTTATTTTCAACTCTGGCGACCGGTTTTCAACAATGAACTACCGCCCAATATCCTTCCTTAACAAGCATCGTATGAAAGCTACTAGAGTATATAATGCACACTCAGGTCATTCACTACGTAGAAGAACATAACATCATACATAAGTACCCGCATGGTTTTCGGAAAGTTATTCTTGTGAAACACAGCTCGCGGGCTTCATGACATTCTTCCGATAGACGCTGGCTTTCACTCAAGGTTGTTGCTATATTTCTAGACTTCTCGAATGCATTTGACCGCTTCCCATATCAAAGACTGCTAAAAAGAATTAACCAGTCTTAACCTTACCGGTGATGTGCTTGATTAGATAGAATACTTTCTTTCATCTAGAATGCAGTTTACCTTCGTTAATAATTATAATTCTTGTTTTTCTCATAACGCCTGGTGTCCCTCCATTCAATGTGATTATTTGTTGTTACTTTTGATTTTCATTATTCATTTGTCTGCATGTGTTTCTTCCTGTATTAGACTATTCGCTGATGATTGTGTGTTGTATCCTAATGTTTCCCGTGACACGGACTGCTATGCTTTACAATCTGGACCAGCACGAATTTTTTTTAACTAGAAAGTTTCTGAGAAAGCTGTATAGCTTTCCTTTTTAGTCGTATTTCTGCGCTTGGCTGAATGCCAATGAGGTATTACTCCCTTAGTGCAATAGGTGAATGGTGCTCTTCCTGGTTAATGCCCTTAAATATATCTAAAACTAAAACCATTTCCTTCAACAATCATGCAACCCGGTTTCACAGTTGCTACAAAGTTAAAAATGAGCCAGTCGAACTTACAAATACATGCAAGTGCCTTGGACTCCATTTGCAGTTAGACTTGTAGTAGAATCCCCGTATTATTCTCACTCTTGCATCAGCTAACCGCTCCTTGGGTTTTCTTAAACGGAATCTTGAACACACTCCAGTTCACGTATGCAAACTTGACCTTACCACTTCGACCGTTCCTAAAATAGAGCGCGCATTTGCAATCTGAGATTCCGTCTAAACTTACGCAATAAATAACATTCAAGCTTTGCGGAACTGTGTGGTAGGTTTCATTTACTCCGACTATTTATGCCATACTAGTGCCACAGCTTGAAAAGCACGCGCTCAGTTACCGGAACTTTCTTCCTGCGGCAGACTTTCATGTTTTTCACTTTTTCATAAGCTTCATCATCGTGCATCACTTCATGACGATTTCTTTCAGAAACTCGCCGCCAATTTTCCACACCTTGATCATCATTGCTAAGTTAAGCGCGCTACATGCCACATATTCCTTTTCGCGAAGTCATTCATTTCACACGATCATCGAATCGAACTATTTGCCATCAAATATTGCTACCATTTCGGACATAACTAAACTTCAAGAGCTAATTCTAGTTTCAATGACCTCTACCCAAACCCGCAGTACTAATGGTGCCATATTTTCTTTCTTGTACTCTTTTTTTCCTCATCTGAAGATGTGCCTCTTGTGGTAATTCATTATGCACTCTGAAATTCTGTTGTCCTGCATTTATTTACTTTTAATCAGTTACTTTTATTTATTATCGTATTCTCTTGGGATAATGCTTGCGTTGTAATGTGAAATTTTCTCTCAAAATTAAGTAACATTAGGCTTGTATTTTTGTTTAGTTTCTTGCTTGTTTTTTGAGTGTTAGGTTGTGAGCATTGTTATTTTTACTAACCCCCCCCCCCCCTCGTTCTTATATAGCGCCATCAAAAAAGAGCCTTGAAGGGTGTTTTTGAATAAATAAAATAATAACGGCGTAAAAGAGGCAAGTCAATTTTTTTGAGGGCACGTGTGCGCGCCCATGTTGCTGTTAAAGTGAGCGCGTGATAGTAGTAAAAGGGTTGTGTCTTAAATGTGGCTTCGCGATGCGATTATTTCACGTAGCGGCATCTTTTTCGCCGATAACAATGATCAAGATCCTCTAGGACGACTTGCGCCATAGTTCCTTAACACGTTAGATCCTAATAAGGTTTGTTGTGCATAGGCAACATAAGCCTAGCGTGCAGAAGGGTCCACCGAGTAACGCTGTATGAAGTTCGGCTTAACATAAGAGTTCTGCTTGACAACCCGCAAAACGAGCTTCACTGCTCAGGCATTTTATTGCAGTACTTGTCAATGCGGGGTTTTCTGGTGCAGTCAGAAATGCATATCCTTTATGTCTAAACGCGGAAAGATGATGCCGCGGAAATAAAGCGCCTCTAATGAGATGCGAAATGCGATGCTCTCCCCACAGCCAGAGCAAGTGCGCTGTTAAGCTTGTTAAACAATCGTGCAAGTGCACAGGAAATGTTTCCATCTGCTCTCGGCATTTGCCATGCTGTGAGCAGAACGCCCACTTCATTGAGACTGTAAAGCACGGGTCCTCTTTCCAACCTTCCATATCCTGAATCCAAGACTCTCTGGCCTTCTAGTGGACTCAACTTAAATTCTCCTGACCTCTCGTTGCCTGAGTCAGCATTTCTGTCCAATGGCTTTTTGTGCGTCGTTCACTCACTGAATTATAACTTCGTTGTGAAGAGCGGTGCTGATGTGCATCTGGTTACATTCGTTAGGAGTAGGCTGCAGCAAAGGTTATCGAGATTTTGCCCTCGAAAACTCAGTAAGCAGTAGTGCAGTCGTGCGCCGTTAATACGGCCCCGTTAAATGAACGACACGAGTTATGGGCAGTTTTTCTGGGGACCGAACTTTATCGATGTATTTCGCCTCGTTAATAGGGGACCTCGCTCTCTGCACAATGGACCGGGTGAAAAACCGCGGAACCCATTAGGACCCATGCATTTTTGTCAGGTTGATATGGACAGCAGTGAGTGTAAAATTCCGAGTGCCTCTGCCAGGAGTTCCGATCTTTTTATTTTGAGTGCAGAACAACAGCGACAGGCAGTGCGAAGGTGCACATGCAGTGGTAATGGCCTTTGTGTGTGTGTGTGTGTGTGTGTGTGTGTGTGTGTGTGTGTGTGTGTGTGTGTGTGTGTGTGTGTGTGTGTGCGTGTGTGTGTGCGTGCGTGCGTGCGTGTGCGTGCGTGCGTGTGTTTGTGTGGGTGTGTGTGTGCGCGCGCGCGTGTGAGTGTGTGCGTGTGTGCGCGCGAGCTTGTGTGTGTGTGCATGTGTGTGTGTGTGTTGAGACCCTCATTGAGAAGTTGTCAGCCAAGTCAGTACAAAGTTTTTGGGATGTGAACAGTCGTAGTGACACACCAGAGGCGTAATCGTGCGTCTCATGGATCACTAGTCCCTTCAAACGTGCTTCAGCCCGCACTGCATAACTTTAAAGATAATGACGATCAGAATAATATACCTGGAACTTCCAAGATTGTCCTGTTTCCGCTTTACTAGCCACCACTATGCAGAGAAGCAGTCCGTAATCATAAAGCGCTTTTTTCTAGAATATTTCTTCGTTTTAAATTTCATGATTCATTATTACGAATGACTAGCTTTATGGACATTTTTAAGTGTTCATATTAGCGAGGCCCGACTGTATTTAAGGCAGTTTTCACCGCAATTGTAACGGGACCCCGGAATTAGCCAATCAAATACAATCAACGTACTAATTCATTACTTTCTCAGTGAAATAATTATTAAAGTAAGAGCATTCTGGAGGGTCCATAATGCACTATAGAGGAGCGTGTCTTGAATAGGATCCCGAAAATCGCTTGAAGGCGTCCAAATAAAATATTCTTTATACGATGAAAAGCTTCTTGAAATTCCAGTTTCCCCGCAGTGAAGCGACAGCCGTAAGTATACTGAACTCACGTCTTGCCTCCAGTTTTAAACGCAATTGTATGTATAAACCATGCGTGTCTACTGCTGCTACCTGGTATTCATCGATAAAATTGCACAATTTCATACTGACATCAAAGGACGTCGAAATTTTACGGAGGTAGAGATGTGGAACCTTGTCAGCGGGCAAACGATATCGCCTTTGGTGCTCGAAGGCGTTGTAACCAACAACTTTAGTCTTAATTATACGTAAGTGTAACGCTACCTAGAGAGAACTAGCCTAAGCCGTAAGCCATATATGGGCCTGGCACCTGGTGCATGCGTAGGGGCTGACAAATGCCGACTTAGAACGGAACGTTTCCTGCACAAAGCTGGCATTAAATACGCTACCAAAATTAATGCGAAGGTAACAAAAAATTCGGACACCAAAACTTCCATCCAAAAAAAGCCATGTTCTTACCTGTTGGAAGCACAAAAAATTGTGTGCCTACGCATCTCATGCCTCTCACCTCGTCGAACATGTTTTTTCTTTATTGCTTTCATGGCCCCTCACACCATGTGTGACGTTTACTGCAGTTGATATGATTTATTACGGCCTGCCTATATATAGTGTGTGTCCCTCAATAAAAAAGTTCAGTGGTCAGTAGGGACATTTTCCGTGTGTCTCCAATGTGACCGCCTTCTGTTGCGCTAACTTGTTACCCGAAAGGATGCGCCAACTGGCCCAGCAACAAGTTTTCTTGGAACCTGTGTACTCGAAGGGAATTTAAGCTCACGCTCTACTTCACTGACACCCCTGTACAATGTTCGGTGCTGGCCATGAACTCGGAAACTTTGAATTCTCTATACTGCAGAGGGTGTATGACTGGCCCGCCTACTTGCCTCAGGAGAAGGGAGTGAATGGGCGAAGGGCTTCAGTTCCCGTAGCCAGGGCCAGAACGGGTAGCAGAGAGGGCAAAGGCACATAGTCATTGCGCGCAGGCCGAAAGCATACCTTGTAATAATTAAGTAGCCGTTCGTGCCTAGGGAGGCTCTACATCGTCGGTCCGCCAGTGCGAGAAGTGCCTGGCGAGGACAAGCGTGGCGAAAAAGTGACGCCTCTCCTCTGTCGCGGACGCGCGTTCGTCTCGGCCTATACGCTCCACAGCATGGCCGAAATGCTGCGGCACGCGCCGAACGCACCAGCGTTCGGCCACCGGATCCCCGGCAGCGTGGTCAAAGCCACGGACGCAACAGAAAAGTTTTCGGCGTTCCGTTGGCAGCCCTGCACGTGTGTCCAGGGGAGATGGGGAGGTGCTGGCGCCCGGCGTGTTTATCTCCGGCCTCCTAGCCCTACGCGAGAGCGGCCAAAGCGAGGCCACCGCATGCGGCCGTTTATGGGATGCCGATGCGGCTCATTAGGCACGCAGGAGGGTGCGGTCATTAAGTCTGGACGAAGAGCGGCGCATGCGCAGAGCGGGATGTCTCTTCCAAACACGCAGCAGCCCTACTCCTCCCCACGCCTCGCTTCTGTCTCCTATCCCGGCCTTTCTGCTGGCCTCTGCCACGGGAGTATTTCCCTTTCTCGTACTGCCCCCTCTGTCTGACCCTTCAAACATACCTTGTTGTTATCTATGCATTCGCAGCAGTGCCAAACCAAACACTCACTAACTGCCGCCTCCGGCATCCGCGGAACTTTGTTTTCCCTAGCTTACATGTTGCGCAACACCTCCAGTTCGAAAAAGAGGCAATCCCAAAAAGCGTAATTCATGCTTCATGCCTTCCGTCAATGATTAATTCCCCGAAAAACTGTGGGTCTGCATTGCAATGGGACTGCATTGCGCGTGGGTCTGCATTGCGTTGAGACGCTGTGATTTCCGTACGAGGTGATACATGGCCGTTTTTCTTCGTGCTTAGCGATGCTCTCTGCATGTCGTCTTGACGCTGGGGCTGATACGAAACCGGTTCAGAACGCGGCGAAACACAGTGAACATTATTTTCTCGACGAGATATTTATATCGGTGCGCATGTTAACCGTCCTGCGTGCACCGTTCATACCAAATAAAATACATCATCAGCGTGACTGCACCCGCTGCAGGGCAACGGCCTATCTATGTCTCTCCAATTAACCCTATATTTTGCGAACTGCGGCCATCGTATCCACGCAAACTTATTAATCTCATTCGCCCACCTAACTCTCTGCCGCCCCCTGCTACGCTTGCCTTCTCTTAAAATCCACTCCGTTAACCCAATGGACCAGCGGTTATCTTGCCTTCGCATTACATGCCCAGCCCAAGCCCTTTTCTTCCTGTTGATTTCGACTAGGACGTTTATGCCCCATAGGTGAGTACCAGTAAGATACAACTGTTGTATTCTCTTTTCTTGAGGGATATTGGTAAACTGCCATTGATTTCCGAGAGAACCTGTCATATGCGCTCCACCTCATTCTTATTCTTCTAGTTATTTCCCTCCCATGATCCGAATCAGTGGCCACTGCCTGCCCTAAGCAGACGTATTTATCACTTCCAGCCCCTTGTTTCCAATTGTGAACTGCTGTTCCCTCAATAGACCGCTGAACGTTACTTAGGTTTTCTGCATGTCAATTTTAAGACCTTCAGTTCTGCTCGGCCTGTCTAACTCATTCATCATATTTGCAGCTCATCTCCTTCGTGACTTAGCTATGCAATGTCATTGGCGAATCGCAAATTATTTAGGTATTCTCCATTAACTGTTAAACCCCCACTGTTCCCAATCCAGGCTTCATAGCACCTCGTGTAAAAAGGCGGTAAATAGCATTGGTGATATGGTGTCTCCTTGCCTGACACTCTTCCTTATTGGAATTTTATTACTGACTTTATGAAGAACTATGGTAGCTGCGCAGTCTTTATAGATATATTCGCGTATTTTCACATAAGACTCTTCTACACACTTATTCTGCAATGCTTGCATGACTGGTGAGGTTTTCACTGAGTCATAGGCTTTATTGTAATCAATGAACGCCATATATAGGGGTTGGTTATATTCTGCGCATTTCTCTGTCACCTGACTGATCGTGCGAATATGGTCTATTATCGAGTATCGTTCACGAAAGCCTGTCTGATAATCTAGTTGACTGAAGTCTAAGGTTGTCCTGATATTATTTGCGATTACCTTAGTAAATACCTTGTAGGTGACGGGCAGTAAGCTGACCAGTCTGTTTTTTCTCAAGGCCTTGACGTCTCCTTTCTTATGAATTAAGGTAATGTTAGCGTTCTTCCAAGCTTCTGGTACGCTCGAGGTCATAAGGCAGTGCGTACAGAGGGTGGCTAGTTTTTCTAGCGCAATCTCACCTCCGTCCTTCAAAAGATCTGCTGTTACCTGATCCTCATCAGCTGCTTTCGCCCTTTGCATTGCTGTTAAGGATTTCTTTACTTTCTCTTTCGTTACTGGCGGGATGTCCCATTTATGTGCGCTGCTGTCTCCCTCATTATTGTTGTTATTACATTGGCTACTGTATTGGTTTGTGTAGAACTGTTCGGCTACTTTAACTATCTAATCCATATTGCTAATGACATTGCCCTCTTTATCTCTTAGCGCATACATCGGGTTGTTTACCCATGCCTAGTTTTTTCTCTGCTTTTAGGCTGCCTCCGTTCTTTAGAGCTTGCTTGATTTTCTCCATATTAAACTTCCTTATGCACGTTACCTTGCGCTTATTTATTAACTTGGATAGCTCTGCCAGTTCACTCCGTTGGGTTAGACGCTTTCATGCTTTGGCGTTTCTGTATCACATTTTTCGTCTCCTGAGATAGCTTGCTGGTATCCTGTCGAACCATACTGCCGCGTACTTCTACTGCGGACTGCGTAATTATAGCTGCGAGGTTATAGATCATTCTGTCGACATTAGGATCGTCTTTCTCAGTTAGAACCGAATATCTGTTCTGCAGCGGTATACTGATTTCCTTGGCTTTACCTCTTACCGCTAATTTGTAACTGGGCTCCCGCTCCACTGATTTCTTCCGTGCCGTCTTCAAGTGTAAGCTAATTCGAGACCTTAGCATTTAGTTGTCCCTATAACGTACCTTTCCGAGGACCTACACATCCTGCACGATACCAGGGTGAGCGCATAGCATGAAGTCTAATTCATTTTAGCCTCATCATTGAGGCTCTTTCATGTCCACTTCCTGTTCTTTCGATCCGGAAGAAGGTACTCATGATCCGAAAATTATTTCTCTCTGCGAACTCTACTAATAACTCCCTCCTGCTATTTCTGGAGCCTATGCTATAGTCGCCTACCGCCTGGTCTCCGACGTGCTTCTTGCCCACCTTCGCATTGAAGTCGCCCATTAATAGGCTGTACTGTGATCTTACTTTGGTCATTGCCGATTCCACATCTTCATAGATGGTTTCAACGATCTGGTCAACATGGCTGGATGTAGGCGCGTAGGCCTGCACCACATTCTGCTTGTACCTCTTATTAAGCCTAATTACTATAGCTGCCACCCTCTCGTTAATACTATAGAACTCCTCTATGTTGCCAGCTATATCCTGATCGATGAGGACTCCCACACTTTGCTCTCGTCAGTCCGCTAATCCACGATAGCACAGTACATGCGCGCCCTTAGTACTGTACACGCCTCATCTGTCCTCCTAACCTCAGCCCTATGACATCCCATTTAATACCCGCTTGTTCCTCGAACAGCACTGCTAGGCTAGCCTCTCTGGATGAAGTTGTAGCGTTAATCATTGCCAGGTTCAATTTTCAATGGCGGCCTGTCTGCTGCGTCAGAGGTCTGACCGCCGCCTTGGTGAGTTGCTGCGCAGCCGCTGGGGACTGAGGGCCGAGGGTTTATTGGTTTGTTCATAGAAGGCTGCGGCAAAGTAGTACACTAGGGTGACCAATCCTGCTCTGGCGAGGGAGTGCGTTGTCGGTTCTGGTCACCACGATGAGGCAAAACCAGAGAACGGCGCAGAACCAGGATTCGAACCCCGGTGCTCTTGCACGCGAGGCGGATCCGAGGCTCTACCTCTACGCCATCACTGCAATAAGATAAAACATGACGGGAATGGAGAGGACGATATTCGAATAGGGCAGAGTTACGCGCAGATGCTTTCCAAAGATGCAACACGACGACCGCTGAGAACGTAAGATATCTGTTGAGCGCTATTCGACTGAAGTAGCACGTGTGAATCTGCGCACTTTCTTCGGAAACACTACAGCTTGCGATATAGCGTCGAACAGCACTCGCGGAGACATAACGCTCATGCCATAATTGTCGCATTAGAGATTTGAAGCATAAGATGAGCTGGTGCCAAGAATGACGTCAGGAGATGAGGTGCATTGCTCTTGAGTACATTACAGTTCTCAGTAAGTTCTCAGCAAAACATCCCTGCGTTTCAAAATTTTTTGTTGTGTTGTTGGCAGCATGCGGCTCAACTGTATGGTATATAAAATACTCTCAATCCCAATCCTTGGGCTCAAGTGTTGCTTTGGTTCTCCCCAGGTTGAGCACAACTCTAAAAGGTGCTGAATAGATAGGTTAGAAATAGCAGCCAGTAGGTTTCCAGGGCTGAAATATATTCGTTTCAGGACTCTACAGCATGAGATCCGCTGAAAAGCCACGCAGTTTCGGTTTCCTGCAACATGAACTAATTTTTGGCCTCCAGCCGGCCGCAAAACGAGCTTTCTCACGCTGTATGCAGTTATGCGAATAAACATCAAGCCACCGCAGTAAAATACAGAGTACACACTTTCGCTATCCAAAGCAGCACACAACTTAGTGAGCTCTCTGATGGCCTTCGATGCGCACATTTGGTCGCAAGAAAATCAAGGTGTGTGGGCAAAGCGCATTATCCTGGCTGCTTGATACTGAGATCGAGAAGGTTATACTAAAGTTAGTTGACAGAGAATAGTTAAAGATGTGCCGAAGCTGTGTGACTGTTGGCCTGCCATGACGTAGTTCAGCCTTCTCCACCTAGAACGCGTAATTTTCACTCGCATAATTCACAGAGGTACTTCGTTCCTGCTTTTAGTAAGTAGGCAATTTCAAGATTTTAATGCTTGTCGGCTACATGTGAGAAATAGTGCTCGCCGCATTTAAAAAGGAAGCAAACTGCATTAAAGATAGCAAGGAGCGCGTGGAAAGTAAAAAAGCTAATGCACAGTCATACTGCGCACATTACATCTATGCAGCACTGTGTACAGGTGTCCAAAACAAACGACTTGACGAGCTGTCGACTTTGCAAAGTAACTAATACTTGCTAACAACATTTGTACGTATGGTCTTATGATGGCAGAGAGAGTTGCAAAAGTAAGCAGAAGAAAGGAGCTAGTTTGCATGAATTCTAACTGTCTATTACACGTGGCTAATGGTTTGCGCATGCGTTCAAAGTCTGGTAGGAAAAAAGTGAGACGTGTGCAGGAGCAAAATAAGGCAATGCTGCAGCCCCGACTCATAGCCCGACATCACGCAGAACTACATTCAATGAACGCAACACTGGCAGTACCCGGCCCTAAGCTGCGCGTCAAGAATAAGCACTGTGTTCGTAATATAGGAGGACGCGCCATTGTTCGTCAATAAAAAAAAAACAGGAGGAAATAATTTGCTGCTCGAGCGAACAGCCTATTCAGGAAGCGCGGCGTGCATAGAAAAGACGCCATGATAACAAGAGCGCCAGATAGCATGCACCTTTTGGTGTGAAGAGCTTACTATTTTTACGCGTCAAAACTACAATGCCAATTTATCAATTCATTCAAGGGAAAACAGAATCAGTGCTTGAAAATGCACTGCAAAATAAGAGAATATTTCTTGTTTACAAGGTTAAAAGTACGCTTGTAAAGCCGTGCTGAATGGAACTGATGTCCTGTAAGCTGCGCTGCTATGCGGAACCGTTGGTGTGAGAGCTGAAATTCAGAGGCTCCAGGAATAGATTCAGGAAGGTCGGGCCAAAGCAGGGAATCACTGAGTGATGCTGAAGAGGCCAAACATTCTTTAGGGAAATATCAGTGGTGATGGGTCGTGAAAACACTTTTGAGAGACAAAGAAAAGTGGCCGAAGATGGGTGGGGCCCATAACCCAGGACTCCAGTGAGGGCAACTACCTTTGCTCGTTCCACTAGGTGAATTTGGTCATCCGGTTACTGTGAACACTGCCTGCAGGCGACAAAGCGTCTTCTTACTAGCAGGCTCTTCACCAGTATTCTTAAATAAGGCCACAGAATGTGCTCAAAGGCACATTCAGCATTAGATGTAGCGAATGGGTTGATTTACCCGGCTATCCTGGGAAGCATACTGCAGCTTCGCGCGGCACCTTGAAGCGAGGCAGAACGTTATGCGTCTTCTCTACTCATGCTACATGAAGCGAGCCGCTGTAGCTGTAAGATAGTGTGGAAGACGCGACGTATAAATAATAACATCTTAAGAGTGCGAATATAGAGATAAATAAACGTGGCGGTGTGCGCCGCGGGGAATATGTTGATGTAAAACAGCCCAAAATCAGGAAGGAACCGCAGGCCAAATAGGTTCCACCATGCTGCTGCTGATAAAGGCTTATCTAGGGATAAACGACGCTGCAATTTTAATTTATTTTACAAAATCGGGGGTGTCATCAGTAAACTGCGTACTCAACAAGTTCGGCAGTAACCTGTCATTCCCTCAACCTTCATCCCATTATCCCATGTAAAGGAGGACCAGACTTTTTTGTGCCCTTTTTTCGTTCATTTGCCCCCTCGTGGCGCTGCTTCGCTTGTCCTTGACACCACAATGATGTCAAGAACAAGCGCATGGCAACCAACGCACTGGCTGATGATGCTGTCTCCGAGGACCATGACATCGACTGGGATAGCGCGAACATAATTGGGGGAAAAAAAGAGCAAGACGACAAGGCTTTACCTGGAATCTTTTTCTATTCACACGAAGGCACACACGCTTAATCGAAACGCCATTTTTATAACGAATGGTCGACGCTTGAAGAATATCCGCCAGGAAGATACCCGTCCAGACGGGTTTCCATCAAACCCTAGATTTCACCGAATTCACGCGATACAGCATTCGCACTAAGAATTTGCAGGCATTCATACGTATCACATGTAGCCACAGGAATACCACAAACCAGAAAAGTGGAAGGAATAGCAATTAGTTTCGTATTTATCCAAATAACACGTATGTTTTTCTATTTGCAAGCATCGATGCATCTGAAACCCCATTGATACAGTGGCATTCAGCTGCTAAGCAAGGGTATGCTTCTTAATTATCGAACTGTCACAGCATAAACGACTGGTACAATACCATGCATCAACCGTAAATATACTTTTTATTAAAAGGAGATAATTTTTTCCACAATGTTGATTTGTGTTTTATGGCAATGGTTCTGGAAAGGAGGTCCATGGACACGAAAGTGTCCTTATGGCCATTTGAACTAGCGGTTCCGTTGCTTTTTAGGAGTTTAGGCACCGTGGAGCCGGTTCACCGTTGTAGTTGTCCCTCGAATGTTCAATATTGCGTAAGCGGACGCGTTTTGTTTTCTGTGAAAAGCTAGAAATGCTTAGGTGCAGTGTTAACATATCACCTATGATGGACTGAGCCCATAACTTACGTCGAAAAAAGGGCATGCAGAGGCTGGGTTATCTGAGATCTCTGTCACAGTCAACGCAAGAAATAAGACTAACACAGTATATAACTTTCATTAGAAACATTTTATGATCACGGCTCCTTTATATGGAATCCATGCACTCAGGGTAACATCAAAAAGTTAAAGGTTTGTACATAATTCCTTCAGCTGGCATGCATCACCGAGCATAGTTCTTAGACCGTCGAACTTACTCATTACACATTAGACGCTCTAGAGAGAGATTAAAGTTCATGTATTTACTTTAGCATAACAAGTTATGCGCAGACAAAAATATGTACCCTGTATCAGTCATCAGGCGCCCAGAATTATCAAACCATTTAAAAAAAAATTGAAGAATTTATTTGCAGAGCGGATGCTTTAGAAATTCATCTTTTCCAGAAAAGGTCCGAGATTGGAACTCGATAAATCCAGACACTGTGGAAAGTCTGTCCGTCGAGCAATCTTTCTACGTGCTTAGGCAAAACCCGTAATCTGTAACCTGCAATTGTGCGGTGTATAAGCAGAACCATGTATGTTTTATTTTTCTGCTCCTGGCGTTACCATTTTGTCCTGTTCCTTATTACAACGGTTGTGTACAAGTAGTGGTGATGTCCTAAAGAGTTTTGCATGTGCATTCCTTGTGGAAAATTTGTTGCGATGCTTTTATATTGTGTTACGTTTCATTCCTTTTGTATTGCCCTCTCCTGCTAAAGGCCTTTAATCAGGTTTGACAGTTTTTTTCGAATAAAGAAGTAAAAAGGAAAGCTGAAAGAAAGACAGAAAAGAAAATAACCTTCCCTTTTGTTAGGTAAGCATAAACCACATGCACATTAGTTACAATAGTTATACTAAACAAAGTTCATTTCGTATAATAACCAGCTGTATCATTTTTATCTAGAGACCTAAGAAGGTTAATTCCTAGTCGCGAATGAAAGTTCTGGCGAGAGTCATTCTAATCTATTTTGATTCATGTCCAAACCACAAACAGTCCCACACAATACACTGGTGTCCCCGAAGTCGTTCTGGAGGAACCAATTTTTAAACTCGTCGTTTGTTCCCACCACGGTTTAGGGTTCGGGGCATATTGACACCAACAGTGTGCAATGAGGGGCTAGTTGGTATGACATGATTCCAGAACATAAAACTGAGCAGGGGGCAGGACACAGGAGAGAAGCAAACAGGATGAGCTCGTCCTGTTTGCTCTGAGCTCGCCCTGTTTGCTTCTCTCCTGTGTCCTGTCCTCTGCTCCGCTGTATATTTTCTAAGCATATAGACAATTGCTGTCGCTTAGACTATTTTGCGTTGGCATCACGTCTCTTCGTTGCTCCCATTTAAGGATTTTACAATCCCGACTCCTCGCTTTGGCTTCATGTTCTCTCGTCTCGGCGTCATCACCATGGCCTTCGATTCTTGTTCTCAGTACGCTGGGTCTACACCTCTTACGTCGTTTCCCTTCACTTCTCGTTCCCGATGTGCAGAATCTTAACGCATGCGACGACGGGCGGCAGAATCCATGGTTCGTGATGCAGCTGTTTGTCAACCACTCGGCATCGCACGGCGCTGCCGCTGATGTGCCTCGGTAGGCTTGCGCTTAAACTCAAGCTCCTCTTCCAGTGAGCGAGCACGCTTCGCCGAAGGCAAAACTCTTGAACCTTAAACGTGTCGTTGGTGTGATCTCTAAGAACGTTATTGGGACGACATTGGTGTTCTGTTAATGAAAAACATGCTGGAAACTTTAACACACAGAGCGATATTTGTGTCCCTATTCTTTGTTGGTGCGAACTAGTTTGCACTGCATATGATTTCTAGTAAAAACTGTGCAGGGCATGGTTATGAAGCCAGGTATAAAAAGGTGTCCAGGGTTTCTGCATAGATGCCTTACCGCACGAGCACATTATGTATCGCTATTTTTTGTGTTTCAGAAACCATCCCCTACTGCAGAATGCGAAGTTTGAAGAGATAGGCCGGCAGCGTATGAACAAGCAAGAGGAATTCTCCTTGGGCGTGCTCGCGATGACGGATGTTCAATGTCTTAAGTTTTGAACCTAGTGACACAGACACAACACGTAATTTGATGTGCACTTCTGCTCTAAATTGGCTATCGGTTGCTCTAGAAAACCGCGCAGTGGAAATTTTTCAGCTATGTTCTTGTTCAAAACAGAGCAGAAATGTGGCAAAAAGAAACGTCAGCCCTTGCACACTGACAAAAAGTAATGTTCCAAACACACAACAAGCTTAACGTGATTCATAAACGCTTTCCTTCCAGCTGTGCTGTAGGTATCGATAAAAAAAAAACTTGGCGAACCAGCTTCAGAAATCTATAAAAACTATATGGCCTTCCCAGGCCAGGCTTCCCCATGGTCAAAAAAAAAAAACGTCCCTGAGGTATTTGCAGTAAAATTTGGTAAAACGCACAAATTATGCACATAAAAAGCAACTTTTGAAGATTACAATGTCACAAAGCGTAGAATCTCGTCGGTTCATCGGAGCAATTAGCCATGAGGTTTTTTCTTGTAAATTTTGGGCAGTGGCTAGTTAATGGCTCAAGTATCTTCGGAGGTCATTTCATTGCTTGAAGACAAAAGATAGGTAATTAAAAAGATCGGCTCAGAAGACTTCACCAAGGATCCAATTAAGGTCTCCAGCCCACTGGAATGACAGAAGACTTCATTGCACGCGAGAACGAATCCTTCGGATTTTTGTCGAGCCTGCACTCAAACCAGCACCCGATCAGGGAACTCTGTTTGCTCCAATTACCTCGCTCTTTATTAGGAGCCCTGTTATTTATATATGATGCTAAAATTTCTGTTCTTCCAACGGTAAAGTACTCAATACATAGCAAGAATTATTATGAGTTTGAGATCATAGTGAGTGCATCGGTGAGAAAAATCAGCGAAAAAGGATGGAGGACCACGACAAGGCAGACACAGACTGTCGTCGGACTTACAACTAATTTATTATTCGTTCAACCACGTATTTAAAGCCACTTGAGCAAGCGCATATGCATGACATATTTATCAAAGTACGGACGTCATTACAACTCGGATAAAAATTGCCACTCTTTGTCAGTGATATTAACAGACGGGTCACTGATGCAAACGCGTTCGCCCTTTTGGGATTAAAAACGCTTCTAACAGTTCGCTCTCGGGCCTGGACTTTCCGCGGCTGATAATGGTAGAGCTGTGAAGCAAAGCTGAGCAGTTTTGACACTTTTTAACATCTATGCCCATGTTGCTCCCTGTACCATGATTCAGCGTTCTGCGGGGTTCTCCAAGGCGCTCATTCAAGCTTTGCCCTGTCTGCCCTTTGTAAATGTTTCCACAAGAGGTAGGGATAGAATAAACTGCCCCCCCAACACAATTTGTGTACTTCGTTTGGTGCTTTGTTGTGCAGGCAAGTTCTCGCTGAAAGCCGGAGATGCGGACTCAAAGACCGGAAAGTTCAGAGCGGGCCGAAAACACTACTTTCGCACAAAATTTCTGGGAAACTCTTTTCAGCTCATGGCATGCATGTGCGCTTGCGCAAGTGGCTTTAAATACGAGGTTGAACCAGTACTAAATTAGTTGTAAGTACGGCGACAGTCTGTGTGTGTCTTTTCCTGGTCCTGCGCCCTTTTTTCGCTGGTTTTTCTGACTTAGAACTTGTACCAACTTGCCCAGCAGTTCACGCATCTGAGTGCGTCGGAAGACACGAAAAATTATATTCGTGAAGACGGACAGGAAAAAAGTTAACTGCATGGACACTTATACAAGAGGAAAGCTTGGCTCACGTTTTTTTGTGTTTACGCCTGCTCAGCGCACGCTAGGACCGGTCGTTCTTTCTCGACACAGCTTCCCTGTTTTGAAGTTCACGTAGCCCTACTGCGTATTCCATGTACCTGCTTCTGTAAGTCATATTTTACATTTAGGGACCACCGATACACACCTATTAGAGGATGATAATAGGAACACGCGGCAGTATTGCAGCTTTCTTTTATCAAGGTGTACAGAGCTCTGCTGTCACTTGCCGATGCGCTTGACTGACGGCACAGCTATCTTCTGATATGGCACTTGAACGTAGTCTGGAAAGCACAGGATTCTTGGCATGAAGAGGCACTATAATGATTTTTTATTATACCTTGAAACGTGTTCCTACATCAGCTAACGTTTTACTGATCTCACTGCAGACCGATGAGTTTCTAATTACAATGTATATACGTTTCTTAAAGTGCTAAAGAAACGTGGTGCTTTATTTAATTTTTCATTTACCTTGAGCAGCAGTAAGGTGATTTTTTCTCACGTTATGAACGTTGTTAATGCCCCCCCTCAGTATTCACATTCCTGCTACCGTTTCATGTCACATGATACTCAACCAAGCCCTCATTACTTGTGTTGTGAAGAACAGGGCCAGTGTACGGCACGTTTTTAATTACAATGAAATAATGCCAGTAAAAATACATAGCTATAGGCAATTTTCTCAATTCTATTGTTACTCCAATATTGCCGCTTCTGTAAATACCCTTTTCAGTGATCGCAGCAGAAACAAGCAGTGTATAGTTCAGTACAGGAGGACAACAAAAAAAAAACTGTTGAGTGGAGCATCAGATAATAGAGATTTAAATCTACAACTTTCCGAAAAAGCAATCAAATTGTGAGTTTTCTTTGCTCCGCTTGCTCACTTCAAACAACTCTTTTCGAAGCTGGACGTCCTTCCAATACTTGAAACACGAAATATTGCCTTGGGTTTCAGAGTGAGCACATATTAGAATTTTTTTGTTTCGTCAGATACCCAGGCTTAATGAGCGTTCCCAGGATCCACTGGTTTCATTCTAGGAGGTATGTGTTAAACCCGTTTGCGGCTAGTAATAATCCAACGTTCAGTCGCACTTTAGTAGCTGAAACTTTCAGCTCCATTTTACCTCGGCAGCGATGCTTGCAGTAGCTGAAGCGGGATTTTTGTTTGTCTACTCTCAATTTTTAGACATGCAGAAAGTAATATGCAGAAAGACATGCAGAAAGTAAGTAAGAAGACAGCGCCCTGTGTGTCTCGTCTCTCCTTCGTCTTTCGCCTGCCAGCGCTGCATGTTCAGGATAATATAGTACGCCATTATGGTCGAAACAAATATGTAAATCACGTAACAATAGAAGGGCACAGTAATAATTCCGTAAACTTCAAAACCAAGTCGTAGATACCGGAAAAAATGTGTGCACTATTTAGCCAAGGAAAACGATAAGGCAAGTTTTATGAATCAGATAGGAACTGACGATAACTGAACGATTATTAACAAAAATCAGTTCTAAGTTCTATACCCTTATTTATTTTGGTTGTTATCTGACGACATGGCTTCCAAGAAAACACTTTTAGCCGTCACTTCGCGTTATCCCGGCTACGGCCAGAGCCGGAATGAAAGAACTTATCCGCGCTTTCCTTCCTGATGACTGCCCGGAGTGATATTTTTAACAGTGCAAGCACAGAGACTACGATATGAAGTCTCGCGCGATGAATCCAGTTCCTGTGGTAGTGCGGTTATCGTTCGTACGACTACATGTCCGCGAAATGCAGCTGCTCGGAAATATAGCCGCAAGCCACCACCCCTCTCTAACGCAGCCACGAGTCCAGCAGATTACCCATCGCCACAGAACATGAGCTCTGTGACTCAGATCAGAAGAAAGGATAAGGAGCAGCTGCCGCGTTCGGTAAAATGTAGAAGAATAGGAAAAAATAATGAGAAAGACAACGTCACACTTAAGCAGAAAAAGAAGAAAAAAATGTACTCTGGCCGGTGCACGTAAGTAGGCTTGGAATGATGCATTATGGTTTTAGTTTGCATTCGCTGCTCTCTTTGCATCGCTCGTGCCGCCGCTTTTTTATGCAAGGGGGAGGGGGTGTCGTATAGTCACGTACGGAAAAAGCATAGGCTTAGCGCTGACAGCCTGAGCGTGCGATACGCGACCGGCACCAAACAATCTCAGCGCACGGTGCCCATGCGGGCAGAACAAGAAAAGGGCGTGCACTTGCTTGAGCCGCATATCGTATACCCGACTGCGTCCAGGGCCGACAGCAGCCATGTTTGCCTAAGGAAAGGCATGGCTCGCAAAGGCGTTTTCCCCCTTCACTGCTTACTTTTGTGTTTGACTCTATTTGAATACAGTATTCCATACTGCTCCACAAGTTCTGCCAAAAAAGGTAGCGCTCCCGCTTACAATGAATTGTACACATCGTGATGCATGCACTTTTTTGGGCGCCTGAAGCTCTTCTCTCACGGCCGGCAGGCAGGCTCTCCCAGTGGTAATCTCGAACTTCGGCAAAATGCTGGCGTGCGAGCTTTCTTTTAGTTCACCATCTCGCATTGGAAAGTGCGTAAGTATGTAGTTGATAGGGGTTTAACGTCCCAAAGCGACTTAGGCTATGAGGGACTCACGCGTAGGGATATATATATATATATATATATATATATATATATATATATATATATATATATATATATATATATATATATATAGTAGCAGCAGGTCTCATCGTTCAATGGGCCAGACTTGTAGAAGAAGGGGTCACAACTTTCCGATTGTCTTCATTTATTACCAACAGTTTCGAACGGAGGACCGTCCTTCATCAGGGTATACAGACGCCCTGATGAAGGACGGTCCTCCGTTCGAAACTGTTGGTAATAAATAAAGATAATCGGGAAGTTGTGACCCCCTTCTTCTGTGTGTATATATATATATATATATATATATATATATATATATATATATATATATATATATATATATATATACATATATATATACATATATATATAGCGAAGAATACGCTTTGTTAAAGGATACATATCTACTTGACTAGACGTTTCAATTGGAAGACCAATCTTTTACAAGATACACTTTAAAAAAGGTCGGTCTTCCGATCGAAACGTCGAGTCAAATAAATATGTTGCCTTTAACGAAGCGTAAACTTCGCTATATACTCTTTTAAGAAGTCAAGTACTTCATTCTATATATTCTTTCTAACTAGACTGACACAGGCTTAAAAGCAAACATAACAAGGGTTTACTGGCAAACCCTTGTTGTATTTTTAAGCGTGTGTGAAGTAGACTGACCTTTGTTTACGAATGATTGCGTATCTATCAGTGTTCCCTTTACACGCACAGCAACGTAGGCAGCATTCACAAAAACAAACAGAGATAGTGCCATGGATATTTTTACTTTTAGAGAAAAATATTGAGCAGGCTTACAGATGATAGATAACTGTACAGAGACAACGAATTCAGCGCATGGCATGCAGTGACTGCTTTGTACATCTATTCAGTACTCCCACGAAAAGAGCCAATTTTCTAGCGTTAAAATCTTTGCCTAGTATTCGGGTTCCCCAAGTTTCAAGCAAGAAGACCATCCTACTAGCCCAATTAGTTTCGGTATTTACATAGCAATTTTGCTAATTCGTGCCAGCGAATATAATCTAGACAGATAAACACGTAAAAAAGACTCAATTAGTATCGTCTACCCAAAAAATTAAGATCCGGAAATATGATCAGATTCTTCCCGAAGAAAGAGCGGGTAATGAGTGGCTGCATCCTACTTAGTTACTGAGCGGGCGACGACGTACGTATTCTGGCAGATTGTCACTTTAATATAGGGCACGCAGAGACAAGACCATGTCGGAAAGAAAACAAAGTTTCCTCGTCGCAACTACTTTGCAGCAGTAACTCGAAGACGCCTGGCGTGCGCCTTTCGGTCGAAGAGGCGTCAAACGATCGCAGACGCCACAAGTTCTAGGAGCGAGATGGGAGCTGACAGCCAGTGGGCGGCGACGCAGAGATGGCGCCACCTCTCCGCTCCGCTGTTGGCATAGCAACAGGCCGCGACGCTCTCTGGTGGCCCTGGGGGGAGAGGGCCCGGGCCCTTCGAACAGCTCTGCTCATTCAGCACCGGAGCGTTGGACACGGCGGTGCAACTTCCAAGTTCGCCTCGAACTTCGCTCCGAACTTCTGGACGGCGGCGGCCGGCCGTTGATCTCCGAGCAAGCCGCGCCGCCTAGTGCCGCGTCTTTGACAAGCTGTCCCGCATGATTATTTCTAATTAGGCGATTAAAGTAAGTTAAGAACTCTGTAGACCTAAGGAAACCAGTCGGAAAAAAAGTTTTTCCCAAAGGTCGGCGTGACATGGCCTTGGTGGCGTTTTTACTCCCGGCTCTGCTGCCGACACTGGTGATGACTGAACTGACGACTATCGGGCCGGCTTGGGACGGGGCTTGGAACAACACCACTTCGACACCGCCGGGACCCAATCGAACGTACCAGGACCCAACGTACTATTCTATCCACTACCGAATCATCGGCACCATCTTCCAGGGTGTCATCTTCGCCGCTGGCGTCCTGGGCAACATCATGGTGGTCATCGTGGTGATGCGCACGCGAAGCATGCATACTCCCACGAACTGCTACCTGGTCAGCTTGTCCGTGGCGGACTTCATGGTCCTGGTGTCATCGGTGCCGAACGAGATCATCTCCTACTACGTGCTAGGAGACGAGTGGATCTGGGGCCGCGCCGGGTGCGCACTCTTCATCTTCCTCCAGTACCTTGGCATCAACGCCTCGTCACTCTCAATCACGGCATTCACGGTAGAGCGCTACATTGCCATTTGTCTACCCATGAAGGCACAGACCATGTGCACGGTCAAGCGCGCGAAGAAGATCATACTGGGCGTGTGGCTGTTCGCCTGCACCTACTGCTCACCCTGGTTGGCCCTCACCACCACAACGGCCGTCTACTACAAGGGCCACGACAACATTGAGACCTGCACGTTCGCCCTGTCTCGACACCACTACCGCAGCTACTTCTTCGCCGACATCATACTTTTCTACGTGGTACCGCTGCTGCTCTCATGCGTCCTCTACGGACTCATGGCCCGCGTCCTTTTCCAGTCAAACTTCGACTCCAAGGCGAATGGCACCACCGACTCCAAGAAAAGCTCGTCCAACAGCAGCTCCAGGGTTCAGGTACATATCTTCTGTTAATTTTCTTCATCTACTGAGCACTGAGCTCTTGCAAAATCATTTACAAAGCAGCCCTGAACTTGGGACAGGTTCGACATTGACGCGACAGCACACTTGGAAGAAGGGCAGATAGAGAAGGCTTGAAATACAGTTGGGCACAGAAGGTTATGCACACATTACGTTCAGAAATCATCATCTGCTTTTGTTGTCCTTTTGATATTTACCGGCGTAAAATCTAAAATTTACTGTTGTTTTCTTCTCTCTTTCGTGGTAATGGTCTAAGCGCACAAAAAGTTTTTTTAAGCAGGCAAGCGATCTCAAAAGGGTAGTAGCGGCAATAATGATAATGCGAACTTTTTTTTATTATAGAAAGCGGCCACTAAAGCATTCTGAGTTTCTTGAAGCAGATTTTTATGTAGAGAATGGATGTAGCTGCTACTCAAACCATAAAAAAAAAGTTAGTTCATTAATGTGAGGCAGATAAACTTGAAGGAAATCAAGCGGTTTTTCACCTGTCAAGAGCAAGCGCTTTCATTTCTGAAGTAGAGTTCGAGACTTGCGTGTACGACTGGGCTAGTTTGGGGAACACAAAACTAGAGTAACCGCAAAGCACCAGAACAAGGAAGAAGACGAGACACGCAGCGACCGGTGTGCCTCGTCGTTTTCTTTGTTCTCGTGTTCTAGCGCGTTGTTGTACGTTCGGAAATTCTTGAGTGTCTTCACTTCGGTTAGGATAACTTAACGAAGCACTAATAAAAAATTGTAAAACATTTTCGGCAGGACGTTCAGGCGTCGGCAAGTGCACAACGAAGATACGTGTAATACGCTTATCATCTATGTGCGGAGACCTTTTGTACTCTACAAGAGAGCGAAATGCACAATGGCTCAATGGGCGTTTTGTGCCCATTAATGGAAATTAATGGACACAAAACAATAGCGAGCGTTTCCCCTTCTGAAGATGTTTCACGGGTTTTGCTTGGCAAGCTGTTGTCACGAAGTCAAAGACGACATGGCGACAAAGTCGGTATCTCGTCTTTGACGTAACAATTATGATTGTTTGGCGTCCTAACGTCTACTAAATACTTATGAACGGGGGTTAGAGAAAACAGTTGCGCTTATTTCAGAACACTCAAATAAGCATTTTCCCATTTCCCTGCACGAATATCTTTGGTACGTGGTAATGATATGTTTGTGACAATTCTTATTGGCACCGTTACATGGGAGGTTTCCCGCGTGATATGGTTGAATATATTATGTTGTAGTTTATAGCGACTACGTATGTGCTGGTGCGTCAAAAAATACATCTTGAAGGATAGGTCTTTGTCCGTTAGACAACCAGTTTTGTACGTGTGATTCGTTTCGTGCAATGCACAAATTTAAACTCTTCTACCCAGTGTTTTTCGTCAGTGCGGCATTCTTTACACCAGCTTATGCGCGCTAGTATCGATGCTACTACGAACCGGGCCATAAACTTTAGAGGTCATAGTTTTAACAGGTACTAGCATGCAGTGGTATAACCTAAAAAAAATCCTCTTCCATCCTCTTGATGTTACGATGTAATGATTTTAGATGAGTAATGAAAGTTGACCCTGTTGCCTAATATATGCCTCTCTTTCTGAGACACAGTAACAATGCCTATTGCTAAATTCATGCACACCCTGCCAATCGCACTGATGACTCTCAAACAATGAATAATGCCATATGAAATCAGGAAAGAAATAAGTTCCTCAGCTGAACAGAAGCGCACAATTAATTTGAACGCAGGAAGCGATAAACTGAAATTATGATATCGAAGCTCAATCGTCAAAGTAACGAGCAACATAGACGAAAGCTACTTAGTCGCGATCTACAAATTTCAGTTTTTGAAAATGGAACAAATTCTTACGAGCACTCTCTAGGCCTTCAGATGCCTTAGTGCTCCATGTGCTCTAGTATATGTGGGCTGTAGCTCCGTTTAAAGCTAAATGGAATTATGGACGCGCCCCTTTTAAAAACTACCGAATCGGCTTGATGAATGTTAACTGCGATACAGATCCCTCCAAAAAGCGATGTAGCGTCGACGCCGTCGGAAACATCCAGAAAGCCTAAATGAGCTATATAATGGGAGCGTGGTATTAGTATCAAGACGGAAAGTCGCGATTTCATTGAAAGAGGTCGGCCGTAATAACTGGCATCGACTGGCTTGCAGCTTTCTGTGGACTCAAAGTTCGCGCGACAACTAGGATAAACTGAAAAACCCTACAGCTGGGCTTTCGGATGGGAAGGTTCTATTTTTTTTTTTTCAGTTGGTGCGTTCTATATATGAATTACAAATTATAAGTGTTTATTTAATGGTAACCTGGCAATGCATTTCAAAGAAAGGTGATTTATATTTCAATAATTATGTCAACAAAGCTAAAAATTACGAGGAACTTTAGCGGCTAAAGTGGTGAAAGGCGAAAGTCTGAGTACTGCATTCTGCTACGCGATTGTTCACTACACATATTGTTGTTGCATTAATTAACTGCCAATTAATGACGCTTAAGCTTCGCCTTTAGGAGTGGAACGCGACAGCGTGTTGTAGCGCTGCCAGGGTGTCCACGGAATGCCACCACCCGTTCGGCGCGATGCGTTGCCTTTTGAACGCAACGCTTTTTAAGGGAAGGAAATGGGGCTGTAATTCTCTGTCTCGATGGACATCTGAGCCGCACGGTACAGGAAGGGAGGAAGTGTGAGTGAAAGAAGAAAGAGGGGCCGTAGTGAAGAAAATAAAAATTGTATTTGAGGAAAGGAAATTACGCATTAACTGTCTCACATATTTCGGTGGACACCCGTCAAAATTCGCGCGTGGTGACGTCACGACAATTTGGACCAATCTGAAACGCGGACAAATACGCCTTGCTCGTCGGTAAATTGGTTTTTGAGGAAAGGAAATTTATTTGCCTCTCTATCTCGGTGGACACCTAAACCTCGCCGTAACGGGAAGGGAGGAAGATGGGAGTGAACGAAGACACCGTATTCACTAGACGCACCTTTGTTCATTCCAAACCACCGAGCTGGCATGGCGGAGTGGTAGCGTGCTCGACTCGCACTCTGGAGACCGGGGTTCGATTCCCTAGCTCGGTCTATTTGTTACTCGGTTTTATTTATTTATCTGGTCTGACTAGAAAGGTTAATTGGACTAATTGGTCAAGTCAGCATTACCTAACCCCGGTCAAACTTACTTGGAGCATCACTCTACGATCCCTTCAATTGGTTGCAGGGTTAGTAGCCAAAGTACAATTGGCCCCGTTTGAAATTCGCGCACTGTGACATCACGACCGTTTCGACCAACTGAAAAGCGTGACATTTCTGTCGACAGCTCTTGCTTACAACGATGAGGCATTAAAGGCTTCCGCTTTAAAACGTGAATATTTTAACAGATTGAAACATAATAAAAAATAATCCAAGATAACGCCCTTCAAGCACTACATTTCAGTCTCTCAAAGCGTCCGGTTTCTTCTTGCACATAATTGCAAGTGCTCTCTTCATTTATTTATTTTTATAACAAACTTTGTCTCGTAATGTTCGAGCCGCAGTTAAGACCAACGAGGCTTCAGCGTTTTTTTTGCTGCGCTTAGAATCTCATGCGCCGGAATGACGAGTATTTTCTGTCACGGTTATGCTATGTATCCGCTCAACGCGCCTTTCCCGTGATTGTCGTGCGCAGGATATTGCGCGTTAACCATCGTGAGTTCCAGGCTAAAGCCTCAAATTGCACGGTGGCCGTAAAAGGTCTTCAAGCGCGGGATCCATGAAAACATTCACGCATCCCACGCCCGCGGAACCATGAAAGAGCCCACGGCGCGTATGTCTTAGCCTTCCGCCCGGGGGCGGGCGCCTCCGCACGCACTCTTCACAAATGTGAAGACGTAAGGAAGTTGGTCATGAAGATAATGTCCTCCGTTCTGCCCTATATACGCTGTGGGGCTCATTCGTCTCGTGCAGATGCGGGGCTGTCTTTGTGGCACGCTATGATTGTGCAGCATGCTATGGTAGTAAAGGTGGTTGCGTGCATGCGCACAGCACCCTCTTTACACTACACAGACTCGCGGAACGTTCACGCTTATCTGAACGCGTAGGAAAAAATGCGCTGAAGACAAGCTAGGAAGGCACAATGCTTATAGAAGGTGCTGAAAAGAATCTGTCAATAGGCTCTAAAGAAAATAGGACGTGGTTCGCAAGAAATACAGGAAGGAAGTTTCTATTCTCGCTGGCTGTATTACGCGCGAACCCGTATTAAGAGCTTTAGAAAGCCGCATCTAGCTTGCTCGATCAGCTCAAAAAATGTGGAAAAATGTCTACGCGCTTAATTGGGCCTGTATACGTGCATGGCCATACTCTCTTTAAAGCGGAATACGTAACTGTCTTATACCTATGTAGTAATTATTATTTAGCATCCACCTGACTACAGAGAAAATATAGAGCATTCTCAGTATATTTGGGGTTCAAAATTCACTCTGATCCAGGGCTTCAGCCCGGGACCACAGCGGGAGCACTGTGGGGGCAACCTGTTTCATGGAAGAATAACAACGCTAACATTCCTCCTGAAGACGATTGGCCAAGAAAAAAAAAAAGGTCCTGGTAGTTGCGAAGTTTACCACCTCATTGGAAGCACGCTTTTGAAGCCCTGTTACAAAGAAATGGCAGGAATAGCTTTCGTTTTCTTAATCCTCGTCAAACAAACATGGAATGGAGCTATACTAAAACTATGATTGGTGGTTTTCACAAAGACGATGAAAAAAAAATGCGGTTACCGTGAGCCTGCAGCGCTAAAGTAACTGCAGATTTAGTGAAAAGGGCGAATAGTTCTAGCCTGAAAACAAACTACAGTTACGCAGTGACAAACCCGATATTCAGTAACGAACATTCACATTGCAAAATAGGTTTTAATTTGTTTTTATCGGAGGATTTTTGCAACACTGCAGCATTTTTCAGACCTCCCTCCAACTTTGAGTAAAAAAGCTAACCATCTTGAGAGATGTCCAGCAGGCAAGCTTGGCGAATTAAAATTAAAAGAATATTCTTAAAGTGACACTAAAACAACGCGGGCAATGCCATTCCACAATCTTTTCACTGCACACACGCGCCATGCTCTATTCGTGTTCACCATGCAAAAAATAGTACAATAAATCCATCTGCAGAATCATTTCCCTGAACGTAAAGACGCAAAACGGTAGCACGCCGAAACCTATAAACTGATTTAAAAAAAAAAAAACATGCAGCGACAGCACGCCGATTTAATGAACGGAAAGCCAAAGCCATATCGACATCGTTCAACGCTCTTCTCTGGCGAATTTTTCCCACTCCTGTTGCTGAAAATTTCATCCAGCTTAAACCAGCTTTTCGTAGCTAGTTTTTCGAACCGTTATCAAACAGAACACAAGGAGTGAAAAGCGTCCAAATGTGGAGTCGAGTCAAGGAGGGCCGCTGCGCACATTTCGCAAATAACATGCGACCTTTCGAAATCGAGAAGAGGGCACAGATACGGGTGGTTAACTCCCGAACTTTTGCCTCTGAGCGCAGCGGGATTCACACCCGGTCATCAAGGGCAGTATCGCCTGCGTGCGAATCGCGTCATTAATCAAATGCTGCCTACGGGTGTACATTCGTGCGGGCCATCTCTGAGCTACGCCAAGGCTTCCGAACCCAAGCTGACTGCCAGGGAACGACTGGCCGAAACGGGACGTTGTTTCAACTGAACAAACGCATCGAGGAGGTAACTTCTGCTTTTTCCAAACTAGGGCGCCATGCCGTGTGGCTCACCGTCAGTTTATTTCCTTTTGAACTTATAATGCTTTCTCCGCAAACATTCCGAAACTGATTACTCCGCATTAGGATCTCTAAACGGCTCTAACAAGTTCATCGACATCTCCGCTCAGGGTTTGCCCGGTGATTTCAACTTGTCCCTTTATCGCCTGCTCCCGCAGTAGGGCTGACCCGACGATAAAAGAAGCCAGGTAAATAAAGTTGCAAATGATGCAAGAAAAACTTCGCAGTAGTCAGCACAAAGTAGGAAACCGGCTATAATCACGCAGCGGCCTTAAATGAACACCAACAGATATACTAGTGCGCAGACACGTGCTGCTCATTCAGTTATTTCGCTCCGATCACACAACAAGATTAGTAAATCTCGAAGGAATTGATGCAATACCTGTGTTCAGATTTTCGGACGCCATATTAAGGGTTTAAAGAGGCAAATTTAAGGCTTATTATTTTCTTCCAACGCATCTAACTGCAGCTGTTATATATAGCATCTTGGGCAAATTTAAAAGGACTAAGAAACGTTTTTTGGTTGGTTTGTTGGTTTATGGGGGTTTAACGTCCCAAAGCGACTGAGGCTATGAGAGAGGCCGTAGTGGAGGGCTCCGGAAATTTCGACCACCTGGGGTTCTTTAACGTGCACTGACATCGCACAGTACACGGGCCTCTAGAATTTCTCCTCCAAAGAAATTCAACCGCCGCGGCCGGGACGGTTGAAACGTTTTTCAAGACTGCCGGCAAATGTGTTCAGTGGGTAGAAGGAATGGTTTTGAGCATTCACACAAAGTACGAGTCCTTGAAATGAAGTCAGCGATTTATTACTACCGTTAAAGAAAACGTGATTTTTAAAAATAGTGGGCCGACTGATCACCCCTTAGTGGCGGTTTCTGGATGTATTTTTCAAGAATGCGTACGTCATGAATCGGTGATGTCATGGCGAGTGACAGGAAGCCCGGCGCTGCCGTTTGCTGCAAGCATGACTACACTTCTGGTCGGGGGACAGTAGTCTGCTCTGCGGACATCTCCGCGGCCGCCTGGTGCGGAAGTCGAGGGTTAACGACGAGCGTGCGCCGCAGCCTCCAGTCGGCCCGTGAGCCCGCCGACGAGTCGTTGCTGCCATCTCCGGTTTCTAGCAGGACACACTTTTAGGGTTCGAAGTCCATAGCGGTTGTCACTTGCAGAAGTCACGCCTTGAGATCCGGGTCCATGATACGGTCGCAATGAAAGCGGTGAAAGACACACAAGTTTGTTTGTTTGTTTATTGGGGTTTAACGTCCCAAAGCGACTGAGGCTATGAGAGACGCCGTAGTGAAGGGCTCCGGAAATTTCGACCACCTGGGGTTCTTTAACGTGCACTGACATTGCACAGCACACGGGCTTCTAGAATTTCTCCTTCAAGAAATTCAGCCGCCGAGGCCGGGATCGAACCCGCGTCTTGCGGGTCAGCAGCCGAGCGCCGTAACCACTGAGCCACCGCGGCGGGGCGACAGGCAAGTGATTTCGCCGACGGGCGGACTAGCTGGTGTGGCCACCGCAAATAAAGATACGAGGTATCGAATCATGATGCATTCATGGGCAAGGCGCAGTCCAAACCTCTTTCCTTTTTTTTGCCTTTAGAGTGTATGAGTTGCGTTGGAAGATGAGGTGTGCCATTTTAATCGCCGGTATCTGTGGTGTTAGTGAAGCTAGTAAAAAACAAAATCTTGCGGTGGGGTTACGAGTGGTTGAATGTCTATCGGTCGTCTGTATTACTTACAAGGGTGGAAGAGCGGGCTAGTTGGTAGTTCATCTTGGGGGAACAGCGCACTCCTAAGACACGGACGAAGAAAGACAAGACATTACAGTGCTGACTTCAACTAATTATTTTAATGTGGAGCAACATATATATACGTTCGAACACAGCACTCAAAGCAGCAATTACCCATGTCTTCCCGCCCACTTTTCGAACGTATACGTATATATGTTGCTCCACAATAAAATAATCAGTTGAAGTCAGCACTGTATCGTCTTGTCTTTCTTCGTCCGTGTCTTAGGAGTGCGCTGTGTTTTTTCCCCAAGATGTATTACTTAGCCTCGGAAAATATCGGTGTTGGAGGAAAAAAATAATCGTGCAATGGTTACGGAAATTTAAAGTGAAATTAAGCGACAGCTGGTGCACAACTAGAGTATAGTTAACTCGTCAATCGGAGATGGCCCTTGCCACGTATGGCCTTGAGACGCCGATGGGAATGTCGTGGTGCTGTGGTGAAACCACACGCGATCACGCAGCAGCTGTAAGCAAACCGGTACGACGCCTCTCAGCTTCGGCTTATGTGGCGCGCAGTGTGGTGTCAGAACTCTGAAGCCTTTTCACCTCGCACCCTGCAGCTCGAAGTGGGAGGTCTTCACAGTCTCGCCGCTCTATTTTCCTGTCTCGAGAACGTCCTAACAAGGGGCGGAGTTATGGGGGTGGATTTGGCTGCCGCATAGGCAAGAAATTTTGGAAAAACATTCTACACCCATTTTTTTTCTACAAAAAAAGCCCAATAAGTGCACTGTGCGAATGGAAGCGCCCCTCCCTTCCTCTACCCCCCCCCCCCCCCCTTACAAAAGAAAAGCCCAAGAAGTGCACTGTGGGAATGACTGGTCGAAGTTAATGATTGGTCGAGAGAGGTCGCGTTAACTTGCAGCTTCATCACAAGGTGGCCACTATGGCACGTGATAATCTGCCGACCGGGTTGTGAGCTACCTGGCCCCCGTGGCAGGAGGCAGTGAAATTCATTCATATAAATTCAATGCAGTTGCCACCTGCCCACCATGGCGCTGCGCATCAGCCTTACGGACGCTCGGGAAGAGCAACGGGACCATCATGTAGATACTATCTTGCCTAAACTCGCTCGAGTCGTAGGACACCTATATCACCTGAAAACAATGCTTCCTGCGAGGATTAAGGAGCTCATGTACAAATGTTTGTTTTTATCCCATTTTAATTATTGTCACCTTGTCCGGGGCACAACCACTCTAAATAACCTTAATAAAATTTCTCTATTTCAAAAGAAGGCGATAAGATGTATATTCCTGCTTAGTTTCAACTAGAATACAAACCAGTACTTTGAAGATGCTTGTATTATAAAAATTTTTGAGATCTATAGTTTTCAACTGCTTTCGAGGTATAAGAAGGAGCTACTTCGTCATACCGGTTGTTTGGGGACACCGGCCTGCCTAACGCCGAGCGAAAAGCTGTATAACACGAGACAACACTCCCCGCGGCAGACTAAAACTCCAAAAACAAACTACGTGTCACAGATGATTGTCTCCCAGCTGCCGAAACATCTGAACATGTTACATTATAAAAATATTGATGTAATTAGTACGCCGATCTGTGATCCTTGTAAACAATTCCTGAGCTTGAAAAATTAGTCTGGTTCTATAATCTTTTCATTTTTCTTTTTGATTCAATGTTTGCACCGTAAGTTTTTAGTATTATTTTTGTTATTGTGATATTGTTGCGTAGTATGTATTCTTTGTTTCCCTGATGCCTTCGTATATGTAGGGGCCGAGGGCTCGTCAAGCCTTGCTGGCTTTTTTCTTCGGCCCTTTACATTGTTGTGATGAATAAATCTGTATTATTATTATTATTATTATTATTATTATTATTATTATTATTATTATTATTATTATTATTATTATTATTATTATTATTATTATTATTATTATTATTATTATTATTATTATTATTATTATTATTAGCTCCAGCACGGGGTGTTTGGAACAGCCACTTGCCAGGGCAGTGGCACATCGCTGAACCGCTGCACTGCAGCGCCAGTAGTCGTATGAAGACTACCCGCGATCTATGAATGTAATTAGATGGTCCTGACGTCATCAACACCACGTGACCACTAGCGGACTAATCGTAGGGCGCCACCGAATTTGAAAATCTGAGAACTGTCAAAATTTGGAAGGTGGTCCAACCCCAAAAACTTCCAAACGACTCCCAAAATATTTAGAGTAGGCTTTCGCCAGAAAATAAATTAAGGTGGATTAGTGGGTATTAGTGTGTAGATTAGGGAGGAAAGAATGGGTGGGATTAGTATATTCCCTTTGGATAATCCGATGAAAGGTACTCGAGCATTCTAGAAGAAGATGACTCGGGGATACGAAACAAGGGCATTGGAACCAGTTTTAAGTGGAGTTTTGGCAGGAAAATGGCAAGGTCACTAGACACTGACTGTAGATATCATAGCAGGCAGCCTAAATGTTAACGTGTTATGTTCTTTAAGAATGTTGTTAACAAGGCCCCAAAGTATTAATTTGCAGCTAAGGAAAGAAAAGAGATTTACTCTGTAAATGTTATTCCCCGAGAGAGCATTGTTCGTGACTCGGTTTTTTTTTCA
The DNA here is from genome assembly GCF_055824585.1 of Amblyomma mixtum. Taxonomy (NCBI): domain Eukaryota; kingdom Metazoa; phylum Arthropoda; class Arachnida; order Ixodida; family Ixodidae; genus Amblyomma; species Amblyomma mixtum. The sequence continues at coordinate 113,208,260 of NC_143014.1, forward strand.
GTTGTTCTATTTTAATATTGCAAACCAACTAAATTCGTAGGGTCGAAGGCTCTTGTTAAGTGCTTTGTGATGGGGCAGACTAGGGTACGTTGTGGTTTGAGATGTTTAAGCCAAAGCCATCTAGCTAGAGCGCCATTTATAGAGCGCAGGTCAACTATTGGAAGCAAAGACTCAGACAAGCAAGCTGGTGACGAAATTTGTTTTAAAAATAACAATAATAAAGTAATATAAAGATAATAGCAGTAATAATAAAAAGGAAAAGAAAAGATGAAAAGATGAACTTAATCGTTCTTTGTATTTTTTATTTATTTATTTATTAGTTACCTGCATCGCCCCGCAGGGCATTACAGCAGGGGGGTACAGACTTCATTATAGGTATAAAACAATTATTGAAGTGCATGGAAAAATGCTTCATTAGATATAATGCATACAATGCTCGATGGCAAACTGTTCCAGTCCCGAACAGTTCTAACAAAAAAGAATAACGCAAGACGTCACCCTTGCAAGAAAATCCCCTGACCTTCAAGCAGTGGTCCAGTCGCTTTGATATATAATGAGGTGCATGGATATATTGTTCGCGGTTTATGCCAGTTTTTGAATACTAAATCTCATGGAAAAATTTCAATCTGATGTAGCTTCTACGGTCCTTCAACTCTTACCAGTTAAGTTTTCGTTTGCTTTCCGTCATACTAACTTGCCGATTATAATTACCAAGAACAAATCTAACTGCCCTATACTGAATTTTCTCTAATTTTCCTACACACTCAGATGTGTGTGGGTCCCAGCAAACACATCCATGTTCAAGTATGGAGCGTACATGACTGAAATACAGCTGTGTTTTTAAGTTACATGGCTAAAATTCCGCCGTAGAAAAACCCAAACGTGATGCTGTCTTATTCGCAATATAATTAATGTGCTTATTCCATCGTAAGTCCGATGTAAAAAAGACTGTAGAGTTGATTAATGAGTAGCGGCAGATTTGAATGGTTTTCAAGGAAATTCGTCTACAAGTTTCCAAGTGAATTTCAAACCACTACTACAAGATGATAGTTTGTAATGTTTTTTTTTTGTAAAAGTTTGTTTTAAAAAAGTAGAACTTCTTTTTGCATCACCTCTTACGGAGGCGCTGAAGATCTAGAACTGAGTAATGAGTCTCGGACCTGGCTCTGCCAATCTATTACTCAACGTCGATACAGAGAAAATGAAGTCGAATCCTTGAGGAAGAGCCTGGCTTTGTAGGATGGCTGTTTTTCATGTGCCAGGATCAGAAGAAAAGTTGCAGGCATGGATAGGCGCGCGCCTTATCTCCTGTGCGGTCTCCGTTGATTTTCTGTTAGTATAATCCTATTACACGCTAAATCCTTCGGGGCTTTACGTCTCAGAACAACACGGCCGTGTGCGATGAAGTGAAAAGATGCGAAATAATTCCGAACGCTTAGCGTCCGCTATCATACCGCTAAATAGTAGCTCGTCCATGTTCTTCACTTTCTCCCTCGCCGATATATGCACCCACGGCTGCCGGAAGCAGAGCCACCAACCTCAAGCTCAACAAGTGAACGCACTTGGTGCCGCATTAGCGGAACGGGTGAAGCAGAAACGAAAGCTAGCGTACGAACAAAATTTTGGGAAAAGGTGAACATTGGACCGGCGTAAATCAGAATAGTTTTTGGATGGAAAGCTTCGTGACTTATACTTTTTTTTTCCTTCGCCAAAAAAAAGGGCCACTGTCTACCATTTCATTCAAAGTTTACCTCATGAAATCTTAATTTTCACTGCATGTTCACTGCAGAGCATTCTGATAACGCAAGAATATTCTTGCGTGAGGAGGCTTCGAGCGTCAGCAGCAAAAGAACGCTGATGCCGCGAATGCGAGAAGACAACGCTGAGGGCGGAATTTAATTGCGGTGCTTCTACGTCGTCTTCAGGAGCGAATGTTTGCTGCCCTTTGCTCATTCGGCAAAATGCCAAGGAATGGCCGAGAGGCAGCTCTCTGTTGCGTGCCTTGTGTACCGCGGCATAGCAATATTCGTAGCCATCTCTGCCCACAAAAGGGGCACAAGACAGATGTGGCTCGAACGAGCCTAGGCGCTTTCATGCCACGTTGTCACCGTTCTGAACGATAGCATAACGGAGAGAGAGAGCTTTATGGGCTCGAAAAGATCGGTCTTGCGGGGGATGACAGGAGTCGTAAACTGCATTATAAAGACACATGAAAAACAAATAGAAATAAAAGTGGTACCATCTCTCTATACACATGTCTGGTATAGTGCTGACGAAAAACAAAGAACGACAAGGTAGCAGCTGAACCTCCTCAGATATAGAGCATGACCTTATGTGCTGTCTAATGTACAACCCTGAAAGGTGGGTGTTGTTCGCTTCCCTCAAGAAAACAGGAGCCCCTCTCAGTTTCCTTCAGGAAATTGTCTACCCCCGCGGAAAACAGTCATATAGAAAGGAGGCTTTAAGCCTTCTTTTAAAATTCCTTCATGACTCGGGTTTGGACTACAGATGATGACAACAGGACTTGACTGTCATGGGTGATTGTGTGTATAGCGTTGTAGATCAGCAATGTCTAAATTATGTGCATGATTTGTGGACCTTATTTAACATTTAAGTGTCGCTACGGTCGCGCAATTGCAGGCAGAATTCGCCAGAAAATCCCACCTGTAGCTTGTAATAGCCTCAGCCCTCACAGGTACAGAAATTCGCAGAGAAGCAGAGTGTAATTTTTGGAGCGGTTACATGTTGGCACTACAACGTCGCCATAAAGTGGTCTTCTTTGGCAATCTATGCAGTCCGACAAACCGCAAAACGTAGTAACGTTTATCTAACAAAATATTGTGTAGGACCACATACTCTAGTCTATAGCGTTTGTCTTTCTAATGGTCGTCCTTATCTACCCACTTACCTCAGTACAGCTATGAAGCGTTCCGTTTTGTATACATTCAAGAAGGCTATTAATTTCCATTAAAATGACGAGGACTAACTGTGGCAAACCTTTCCAAGACGAGTAGAGAGGTAAATTAAGCCTCGCCAGATTCAAGCATTTTGCTATTTCAACGCTGCCCATGGCGCTTACAGCACAGTAAAGGGGAAAATAAAACGGACGCAACATAGCTACCCTAACACAAAATGAAGCGAATATCCTTCACTGTTCAAGGGTATACCATGAGCATGCAGGATTTAGGAAGGCCGTTGCGCTATTTTTGCAACCACGTGCAAATAAATTTTATTGCACGTGCTGCCTAACCCCTCAACAATACATGTTTCGAGGCTTGTAACATCGTTCTATATTACCTGTGCATTCGCGGTTTGAATATTTTCATGTGCATGGCCATTATTGCTAATACCAAAATCTGCACATCGATTCTGTGGGGTCGTTTCGTTTTCCCGCCCTGTACGCTTGTGCTCACTGTCCTGAATTCGCCCAGCCTTTGGTCCCGCCCGCCGCCCAAATAATACATAACGTGCTGTGAAAATGGTGGAAGAAACTGCAAGTAAAATAGCTATGTGTTTAATAAGTGTTTTAATAGGCTCCCGTTTTATGTTTCACACATAGTAGACAATGTGAAGTATTGAGAGCTACAAAGGGGGGGGGGGGGGGGCAGATTTATAGGCAACTCTTAAAAGGGTTGGTTGAGGGGATGGGATGGTCTACTGTACAAAATGACTAAATCAAAAAGTTTATTCAACAAAAAAAAAACGGATTAAGTCTTGTTATTCGCTGCAGTATTGTTCGCACAGGATTAAAAGGATTGCACGAATGTGGCGCTACAGGGAGCAAGTAAAGAACTATAATGCAGCTATAGATGTCGACACTAGAAGGGCTATTTTTGCATAATCAAAACGGTATATCTCCGGTATCTCGGAAATCCGGTATCTCGGAAATCCGGATCTAGGAAATAGGCATTAAATATTCGTTACATGATTTCTCTGGCTATGTTGATTAACTACAAGCAGAAAGCAGCTGATGAATTCAACAAGAGGGCTGTTCAGTCATTTCCATCAGAAGCAGCTGCCTGTTCATGATGTGTATTGAAAATTCCATTATGTCCTTTTCTTCTTCTTTTTTTCTTCTGTGTTTAAAAGTGCCATTCCAATACAGCCCTAAAGTCGCCCCTTCCCCGCATAAATAAAGATGAGCCCGTGTCGATTCAGGTTGCGCTAGAGTATTTAATCTACGCATGAATAAATAGCGTTCGTAATGCATGTTAAAACACATTCCCTGTACACTTTAATATCAAAATGTCCTTTTTTATCGCCAGAGGCAAAGGCACCCTAGTAGTTATTTTTTAAATAACATCCTTCGTAAAGGCTCCTGCATGAAATGAGCTACTAAATGTTAAAAAAAAGAAATTAGTTCTCATAGTAGTGGGGTGGAAACTTGGGCGAGTGTTTATAGGTGAATACTGGGCGGAGCAGCGCACCCGGACGAAAGACAGACAGAAAGAAACAACACAGACGACCGCTGCCTCGCAACTACATCTTTTATTAAGAAAACCACATATTCATAGCAGCAGACAACAAGACCCAACAACTGCCGCGCACGTGCTGAGAGTACAATCTAAAAAAACGACATCATTAGTCCATGGCACAAGAGTTACTTCAAAAATTCAGAAAACACACTAAAAAACAGAATAACACATCATGTATGATCAAGACAAGCAACTTCTTTACTTACTCGCAGAAAGGATGGCTGACTAACTCGCTGTTCTTTTCTATTGCGAATAAAATAAGCCTCGCGTTGTCCGATCTCTGTGACAAAGTAACATGCTAGTGTGGTTGACCAATGGTTTACACACTTTCTTGTTTTTCGCTTTGCAATCCTGACAGTGCTCCTTCTGTCACGAATAACTTGATTTGGAGAGTGTCCTAAGGTGTTCCATAAGTCAGACACATTGGCTGGTCTGTTCTATATAAACTTTTTTTTTTGCATGATGGAGGGAGATCATACAACACTCAGCACGCGCATTACACATATCATGTTCAATGCTATACAGGACAGTGAAAAGGGCTCTTTTTTTTTCCTAATGCTCTCGCGTTGGTCCCTTATCATTAGGCACATCCTCCAACTTGTGTGGCGCAGAAAACACCACGTTCACGTCTAAACATCCTGTCACTTCTGTGAGGTGTTGAGCTTATCGGTGCACGTGCAGAATAACTGCGATTTTTTTATGTTTATATCACCTTTTGAATTTGAGAGCCCTTCCCGTACCGTACGCAATAACGTTTTGCAAGTTGCTGAAATCACTAACTTTGGAAAGCCTGCGGCTTATAATCTACGTGCCCGTAGCAGCACACTATATGCTAACGAGTGCCCCGAGGAAAAACTAACACTAGTTTCTTGGACCTCGATGAGTACATCTAGCAGATGTGAAAGCCCTCGAAAAAGAGCTTTAAACTCAAAACCTGAGAGCGTTCTTCGAAAGCATCTCAAAAGGGAAGAAAAACCCTTCACCAGATTCCCGGGAAACGTTTAAGGTGTCATTGATTTATGTCTCAAAACTGCCCCTGTCAACCAAAACTAAGAAATGCACACCTCTAATTATGTATAGCAAGACGTCCTCTCGCCAGCTACGTATATTGACTCCAAATAAAAAGACAGAAGCTCAACAAAAGCAGACGTAGAATTCGCTGCGCTGAGGCACAAACCCTGCTTCGTCATCACCTTCATCTATGCAATTGCCTACAGCTTTCAACATGCCTTTGTGGGGTAGAGAGTAATGGAAGTCCAGTATATCAACGCTGAAACCGGAACACTTCCTTGGAATTTATTGCCCGAACAACTCGACCAGCATATCTGCATGCTTCAGCATACCTTAGCATTCAGCATATCTGCATTGTTGGTATAAATACGTGGCTTAACAATAAAAAATGTAGTTGCGACACAGCACTAGTCTGTATTGTTTCTTCCTATCTGTATTTTGTCCGGCTTTGCTGTTCCACCTAGTATGCATAGTTCTCATATTTCGTTGGTGCATGATTTGGAGGTAACTGCTGCCAGGTTAACCTTTAACATTTTCAATCGAATTTCCTGCATCAAGAAATCGATCCGACATTTAGTCTGGTGAAAGCAGCAAACGGAATTCAACGAAAGTCCCAAATCGCGTTGTGAAATTCGTATCATTCACACTGTGCGACGACGGCAGCGTGTTGCGTAAAGCACCTTTTAAACTCGGCCGTCCACCTCGACTCATCTTTGGTTATCCTACCATAAGAGAGATGTAAAACGGAAGTCTTGTTTTCTCTGTCCCTAGTCCTTTCGGTCCGCTACATGTATTTACAGTACAGAAAAAACCACAATAGCAAAAAAAAAAAACAACTTTGGGATGTCGTCCCAGCCTGGCAACTAAGGCTTGGCTTTCCTAAGATCTGTGCAATTATTCAGATGCTTTGACATTCCGTTACTATACGCCACTACCGCCCCTGTTAGGTGCTATAGCAGGATATGCCTGTTGCAGCAAAAGCGGTAACGGCAGTGGTAGCGCGGTAACGACATGTGCAGATGATGTAGCTTTTAGCTTTACAGTGGGATGCATGCAATCTTACGGTGACGTCTGGAAGAACCGCACAGACACCATGTCGAGGAAAGCGTCAATACATTTCCTTTTATGTGCGTAGCCTAACCCCCTCCCTCTTTTTTTCTACATTTCCGGCTTTGGACCGAACTTCCGCCATTGAGCTTCCTGTGGCTGCCGTCATCTTGGAGCGACCCGTCATTCACGTTCTGCCAAGGGTGCGCAAAGACAGGGCTATAGCTCCCGCTCCTGATAAAAAATCGGCCCAGCGCATCTGAGGTCAACAACCAGCTTTTTCCTAAGAGGGCAAACAACACTCGGGCCATTGCAGGAGGGGAGGAAGGAAGAATCGGAGCGCGTCGGCTAATGACGCGAACGTGTCAAAACGCCTGGCCTGGTCGCACTTGCGGGCCGCCCTCCTGGAGCACACTCGAGGTTCTGCTCTGCCAGTGGAGGCCAAATCCAGCCGCGCGACATCACGCGGCGCATGTCCCAACCCCGAACAAGGAACGCCTTATGTCGGCGAGAACACCCCGCACGCACTTCTCTCTTCTTGTCGCGCTCGATCTGACCTCCTTCTAGAGCATCCCTGCGTTGCGCACTCCGAACACTCGGAGCAGCGAAAACTGTCATTTTGTCATCAAGCAGAATATTGGTCTGAACATTGTATGATTTAACCCTTTTGGTTATTTTTGCACTCGCCGCATTAACCACCAAGTTAGCATAGCATGTTTCATGCAGAAGGGTATTTTAATCGCAGGAGCTCAATACAAAACTTTTCCAACTTCTGTGCTTAAGGAACAGTGCTGATACCTGCACATTTGGACAAGCCTGATGCTTTGTGCATCTACGCACTTGTTTTGTTTCCCGCTACTCGTACTCGTACTAATGGTACACGTGCTACTTCCTGGTCTCCTCTTTTTCTGATGCATTATTCAGATTCGAACAGTTTCAATTCGCCTGCGATGGGAACTCTACAGCGAGGAGCAGCGACATTTTCGAACTCTCCACCGGGGACGTGAGGCAACTCGAAGTTTACTTCGTGTGACATGAGTACGGTTCACTCCGCATGATTTCACAGAAAAGAAAAAAGTTAGAGTAAGCTACACATGGTCGAGAACTTCGCTCTCCTCAAATCGATAAGCGGTTGTGTTTGGGCTGTAGTTCGATATCACCGTCACTGACTTGAACCTTCAGAGCGTATGGTATCTGCCTGACGAGAAAACATCGGAGGCCGGAATATGTTCCCAATCTTAAGAGCAAACTCAATCCTAATCTGCGCACATGTGGGGTCCTGACGTTGGTTAAGCCCGAAGCTCATAAAAAAATCACGGGGCGCGCGACGCCAATCTTCTTTGCTGGCCACCCTGAACGCTCCTGGGTAAGAAAAGACCAGTATTATTGTCCTGATTGCACCTTCGGCGTCGCCCGCTCGGGCGTAGTTCTTAGAACGTGCCGATTGCTTGGGAACGGAAACACCTGTTGCACCGTTAGCGCTCAGGCGACCTATAATTAAGGCCCTACGTTTTCAGGTAAAACCCGATATGAACTCATTCTTGCACCCCTAACACACACTGAATAAACGGGTTAAGCCCGAGTTCTACCAGAAACTGTAGTTTCGAGGGCACAAAGCTGAATGAGTGACATGGAAACTAAAGGATGTCCTGTGCTTATCTTAGAGCAATGTTTTCAGTAACTTGTTGATTTAAAACCTCTTTTACCTTTTTTTATCCAAGGTGCCTCTTAATCCCAAGGTATGTTCGGAAAGATAGAAGCGTTGCATTTTAGCCGAGTTGGTACTGCATCTTTACATGCACTGGTACTGCATATGGCGGCCAGATGAAAACGACTTACCGCACGTCTCATTTGCATAAATGTACTAAATTCTACCCTCGGGGCTGATATCATGCGCCAGTCCTATAGCGCGTTTAAAACGGTCCGCTGCGCTAAGATTCTCTCTGAACAATTTCCCAGCAACTAGTGTACAAAAGTCGGCACTGAGGAGAAGGCTTTGCTCTGTGGGGTGGTAACGAACTCGACGAAATAACGGCAATGAATGAGAAAGCATTTTTTTGGTGCACCCTGTCATTTGTTGTGTTGCGATGAAAATACTGAAGAAAAAAGCATTTCAGGTCCCGAACAAGAACAAGCGTTTTTGGTGAACAAATTCGGACACAAAGAACAACTCGATAAGGAGAAATTGTTCATTAAATGCTCGATCTTTACACGAATTTGACCTCTGAAAATAGCGCCCGATTTTTACTCCCTCGAATTCCAAAAAAAATTTATCTCCCCTCCCCCTGAAAAAAAATACCCTTCAGGCTATGAATCACCACGTTTTCTCCATGTAGTTTCAAATAATTTGTTGTATTTGGCCGCATGCTCGACCGTTTGATAAAAATGACAAAATGAGGCTATAAAACGTTTGCGAACTAGAAGATAACATAGGTATCTCACTCAGGCTTCAAAACCTGAAACAGTTCTGTAAAGATGGAAAAAGTTTAAAACTATTTCATTGCCGCTCTTTTTCCTTTTTTCCCTTTGTTCCCCTCCCCAAATGTAGGGCAGCCAACTGGGCATCGTCTGGTTAACCTCCCTGCCTTTCCATCTATTTCTCTCTCTCTCTCTAAACCTCAGTTTTCTATTAAGTACTCGGCCAGATAGAATTTCATAATGTATCCGCGGCGTTGAGAGACACCTTCCAGGCCTTTCTCACTACATTACTGTAGATTTGGAACCATACTGCCAGCACAGAATTTTTACAGGTGGACTAAGGGCTGTGGACGTGTTTTGCAGCCATTTATTCTTTAATGACCTAAGAGAGCTGAAAACATAGAATGAAAGCAAAGTTTGATACCGTGCTTGGAGATGCACTGAAGCGACTGCCTACAAGATTGACTGCGGCGGCTCAACGTCCTTTGCTATTGTACTGTCAAACAGAGCGCCCAGTTACTACTCGAGCGTGAAATGTACTAGCAGCAACAAATAAAACGCTAAGAAGAAAATTGGGGTGCCAAAACAAAAATATCAACATATTAACGCCTGGAGAGCAAATAGTAGCGAGGTTCATTAACACTTCCGAAGAAGAGTGCTCGCGCTTTAGAAATGAGATTGTTGTACGCTTGTATGATGCTTACCCTGGCTTATTCTTCTTATTTTCTTCTCATTTTGCGTATTTTGCTGTTCGTGGCTCAGTTGCTTTGTTCGCGTTTCATTTCTTGCTGCTGGTACATAGCAAGAGGCACTGTCCACCTCTCAGTTGGGTGAACCATTGGGCCGGTGACATATTTCAACCAAAAATACACTTGCTCTCCTAGACGAAGCTGTCTACATTCGGATTGTCTTTGCAGTTTCCGTCTTATCCTCAACATATCCGAGGACCAAAGACTAGGAGCCATCTTTGACGTCAACCCATAGCTACCCTGGCACAAAAAAGGCGAAATCCGCAGTCTTCTTCGAAGTTGCAGCGGTGGACCTTCGTCTGCGTGAAAGACTGAGAAAAAAAACACACTACCGCCACGCATATAACCACTGCCGCCCAATACGTACCAACTATCCGCTGATGCTCCAGGGACTCACTAGGACTCACTTAATGACTAACTGAAAGAGGCATTTTAATCTTTTAACAAGAAAGGTGCCCGCTAGAATAAAAATACCTATGAATGTCTGTTCTATAAAGACTCGTATGTTTATTTAGGCATCTTTTTCGAAAATCAATCTCATTTGCAAATGGTTTATTGCAAACTCTGCTGCTTCCCTGAGCGCAACTAACGATTATAACTCATGCGGCGGTTGTATTCACAGCGTTTTTGAAGCAAAGCATTCTACAAGAAACCGTACTCTGGAAAGATTTACCTAGCGCTTTCATCCATGAAACAAGAATTTTTTTTGCTAAAAAAAAAAACGCACACAGCCAAATACCACCCTAGTGTGCATATTCCTCTTCTCCTGCTGCCCTCATTTAAAGTCAACGGAAACCTCGAGGCAAGAAAAGCATCGTTGTGACGGTCAGTCAAACTAAATGAAATTCTTGTATCTCCCGGCGCAGCCTAGGAAACGGCCAGCGTCGGCCTTCTTGTTTACTCCATATGCGCGTATTCCGACCACACGCGCAATATTTTCCCCAGTCCCTCGTCTTCTTTTTCTTTGTTGGGCACGCTTCAGCTTTGTTGCATCGTGTCCTGCAATGCATTCTTCTTCTCTATATTCTCGTCGAGGCTCGCCCCGTCGCGAAGGCCCCTCAACTGAAACTGCCAAGATTCCTTTAAAGTCTGCGGCATCCATTCATGCGGAATGCGGCAGCTCGGCGCACATGCTCACTGCGCACAGTAATTGTTCCTCGGCTTCGTGCGTCATGGCGAAGCGCCCAGCGTCCGGGCAACCCGACGGCCTCGAGGGAACAGCATCGCTTACAGAACGAGTTTTCTTCGGAGCGGGAAATGAATCTGTCTCGGCATCTGCACTTCCGAGTCCGATCAAGGGACGCGGCGCAGCTGCCCATCGGTCGGCCGCATCCGTCGGCGCCTCTTTTCCTATGCATTGCTCCGGGCTCGTGCGCATCCGTCGAAATGGAACGAAGCCAGCTTCGTGCAACACGACTCGGCTAACTTTATCTGAAGTACAAAGGTCTTTGCAAGAAAGAGGAATAACAAGTAGGCGGAAGCAAAAAACGATAAAGGTGGCGTTCGTTTTCAGAGACGACAAGCAGTAGGGCCTTTGCATCTCCTTTCATGCCTTCTTTTGTGAGTGAATTCGCCGGGGTTCAAAAAAGAAAAGATTGTCGCTAGCCACAGAGCAAACACTGTTCGATCAAGAAAACAAGTGAACCCTGAACGCGGAGAAATCCGTGATTTATTTAAAGAGAAGTGGAAATGCATCTGCTGCATTGATATTACTATTCTAGAACCATCTATGGTCCTCTGTAAAATGCATAGCAGGCGTGGACCAGTTTTGCGTAAGTACCCGACTGATGCCACATTCTCATAGGATAGTGGTCGAACATGCTTTAAATAAAAAAATATTTCAAATGAGGAAATCAATTACCAAATCATTCCTGCAGTCAGGATCACAAAAGTCATGCAGTGTTGAGGAAAACGGAGCTGGCATCGGAAAATCATGATGACACAGATTCAGCGCTGAAAATGTCGTAGTTCGTAGCGCTTTTTCGGTGTGCCTTCGTCTCTGAGTAACGTCTGTCTCTGAGGTTAATTTCTACCATCATCATCTCTTTATGACTTCAATAACTATCAGTTCTCCTCCGTATGCCCGTTTAGGTACTGATATAACAAAGCGCCGAACATAAGCCGGACTCGAATTTGGGCGATGGTTTTGGCTGCCACATCGTTGGTTAGTATGTGTGGGCAGCTGTACGGGAGCTAGTAGATAGGGAAACATTTCTACGTGTGGCCAGCTTTGAGAATTTTATATTTATTAGCAAAAATTATCTTTAGTTTTCACAACGTATAATGGTTTCAGCTCAGCGAAACTTAATTCAGGGAAAGTTTGCACCTAAGCTCAGTACTTTTGTACTTCTGTTAAGTGAAGTACTAAGCCCAGGTTCGGAGCTTGCAATAAACCAATGAGCTGACTTCTCGCATGCCGGGAGAAAATTTTATTTTGTAGAGACTTTTGTAGAGAATTTTATTTTGTAGAGATTTTGTATTTTGTTATCAGGTCAAATTAATTGGGTTCTTGTATTTTGGTTTCCGACTACAGCGCAGGGTGACTGTGAAGAAGATATCCAAATGTGCTTTTGTAAAGTAACAAATCGTCTTCCATGCTTCTGCAATAAGAACGAACTCCTGCGGAAGTATCGTACCTGTACTTCTGTGAGGTCTGTTGGGCAGTGACAACATGGAAGTGGACCAAACAGGTGATGTTGAATTTTAATAGCCAAAGGGCAGCTTGACACTGAGCAGGAGAATAAAGCACCCAATAAATGTATCAAAATCATTGTCTCATAGGACTGGAGTCATTTGGCATTCTGGTTTTAAGATCCCTGTGGCAATCTCGTAATAAAAGAACAAATTAAAGCAAGTTTCAGAGAGGTCCGCCAGTCAAGGCCACGAGTTTACAGCCTCTCAGGGCACAACCAAAGGCTGCTTGGTGGCCCTGAAACACACAGCGCGTTCCTTTCGCCTTAGCGTGTCCTTTAAACACGCACAGGCGAACACAATTCAAGGAACGAACTGCAGCTTTCGTGAACTGACATAAAACGTCTTGGCATTTGCTGGGCATATTAAGCGCGTTGGCTGCAATTGTAAAGTTCACAAACTAGTTATTCATTCCAGAAAGCACGTAGTGTACTTGTCCAGTTATTCAGTTGAGTTGAAACAGTTGGCCGTGTTTTACCCGTACAGAAGGGAAAAAAATAAAGCTTTGCCCTACCAACGCCCTTGACGGCGTCTATACTTTGCATCCTGTGTCCGTGGCTTCTCACAGCCGTAGTCTTACGTGGCATATATGATTGAATTTGTTCGTCTGTATCATTAATCGGAACCACTGCAGTGGCGTTGAACCTGCTATTGCATTATTTCGTTCCCTAGTCTTTCCTTTATGCACGTGCGATAATGCGAGCACCGGGCAGGCTGTCTGCTTTTCCATCTGCAAGCGACGTCGCGCAGATGCTTGCTTGCGTTGCCCAAGAGACCTCATTAGTACAAGTTAACCGGATACATAAGTGCACATTCAGTCTCTGGTTTAATGCTGAGTAGGCATGTAGCGTCGTGTTCAAAAAAAAACATTAATGGTGTCTATCTTGAGCGGAGCACATTGTACACGCTTAAATCAGTAAAAGGAAAGATATATGAGACTCTAATATTAGGTTGTGCGGCTCCTACGTTATGATTTGGAGATGTTTAACGCACTAAGCTAACCTATAATCACACAGAGCTCTGACGCTGGAACCTCATCATTGGTCTGCACGAGCGCGTTTCTTTTATGTTTTTTTTGAAAGAAACAAAAAACACCAGCTTCGCTTTTCGTCATCGCATATTTCTAATGTAGTGCAGATGTTTGCGAACGGCTGTGCAGTAAACACTATCCCTTTCTTCTTGTTTTTCTGACAGCCTGAACATAATCATAGTCTTCATCGAAAGGCAGCGGTTATTGCCAGCCCAAACGCCCACTTTTGTACACTCCACAAAAAAGTATCATCTTTCGCTGATCGGCGGCCATTACGCCGTCGCTACTTTGGTTTTAGCGAGACACGGCAAAGCCCATTAATCCCGAGCAGCTACGAGCGGTACGCGTGGGTGTAATAGCATTATACGCCATAGCGTGCGCGATCCAGAGGAAAAGGGCACATTAAAAAACTTCGCTAATTGATACAGCTCGCTACAACAGGGAACTCAAAAAATCGTTAATGAAATAAGCGGACCACTGCCGTGCGCTTCTGACAGCGTCAGAAAGGGCCCGTAATATATTTGCAATAACTGTTTCCGTTATTTTCCCAAAAACTGATGACCAAGCGAATCAGGGAGCCAATTAATATAGGGCATACCCGGAGGCTGTAAAAGCTTCCTGAAAACACTACGACGTATTTACATGACCGTCTAGGCAGAAGTCGCTAGCGGGAAAGCTTTCCCGTTTTACTCTGCCGTATTTACAACCTTGAACGAAAAGCCAGAAGTTTTTTTTCCTTGTTTTGTGGAAAAACTAAATGCCTATGTTTAAGGCAAGATTCGGGAGAGTAAAACAAAATGGCAGAAGAAGACCGGCGACAGCTAGCTGTCAAGGATGCCTTGCATTCCTTCTTTGCGTCCCTGAACTTGCCTAGAGACGCGTTGCGCGGTAATTTCCGACAGGAATGTCCCTTACTTCATTGTGCACTGCCGTGAGTTGTTGATGGTGTACTTCGCGACGGTTAGGTCGCTTGTGCCGGCTCCCATACCGTGCAAAAACCTGGACCAGACTGATCAGCTTTCGTCCGAGTTCTTGAGTACAGCGCGCGCTGAACAAAAAAAAAAAAGAGGTCTGTGAAACAGCACTCCTTTCTGCTTGCCGCATTTCTCACGACTCCAAAGTAGTGCCTTAGAAACGCCAGTGATATAGGGTGGACCTATACTTAGAAAGCTTTCACAGCCAGTATTACACGTGGTCAGAAGTATTGAAGTTTTCGAAACTACATACGTTGCTAGAGTAACGCTCTAATCAGGCAGCCTGATCTATGTCAGTTTCATAGTCCATGAAACATGCATACTTCACGGTTTATTCGTGTTTTTAAACTTTAACTGCTTTTTGTTCCCAATCCGGGCAAACTCGAGACGAAAATCATTCGGAACTGAAGAAGAATGCGCAGCCAAAGCTGTGCGAAGCATTCCGAACTTTTCCGTCAGAATGGCAGGCAGCAGAAGAAAACGTTTGGCGCATACTTGTAAGCCCTCGGGGCGATTCGAACCAGCGCCCACACAAACAAAGAAGCTCTGTTTTCTAATGCTTTTATACCACTCAGTCATCGCCGCAGCCTCTCACGCTACATATTCTAACTGGATGCCTCTCTAGCGGTTTGCTGTAAATCGTGGTCTGCGTCATCTATCATTGACCACTTGAAAATTGAAAATTTTCTTTGCCACGCTGCTGCAAGGGCCGCGCGATTAAGCCCGTTCAGTGAAGAGCAGAAACGGTCGCCGCCAGCTCTCATCGTTTTGTCGGCTCAGCCCGTCGTCCTGTTTGTTGCGCTACGGTCGTGATCTCCCTAAAAATATCGAACCTTGAAGCCGCAATTAATTCACAGATTATAAGTACCGTAGCTTTTCACTCCAGCCGAACAAATCAAAGCAGTTGGCGGCAAACTACCATAAACCATATGACTTATTAAAACCCAACGCATACAAACAGCTCGCTCTATTGCATAGTTCTTACCTCTCCCAATGCTTTGACAGATCCTCACACTGCTCAGAGTTTGCCTCACTCTACCACGTAACGTGGGCATGCCAGAACCAGCCTACCTTCTAGCTAGGCGATAATCGACGAGCTGTTCAAAGAGTTCAAGGAGCTGTTCAAAAGCTGTTAAAAGCAGCGGTCCTCTGCACTGGAGCCTTGGACTCAGGCCCCACCCGTCCTCGGAAGCTTTCGTTTTGACTGCAATAAATGTTTCACCACGAATAAACCGCACCTTAAAAATCCGCCACCGGCACTTCCCCCGGTGATGACACAGAGGGTGCTATACGTGCTCTATAATATTCACGTAATTCGCGACATATGGCGCTAGAAGTTCCGCTCCCTGCGCGTAACGGGGGTCCAAGCCTTTTCTATTCTTAACAAAGCACTACTTGCGTACGCAAGTGCGGCGCGTGGTGTTACATGCGCGAAAATCTCGTACATGCTACCTGTAACCTAGCTAGAGTAGCTTTCAGATCCGCTGTGCCAACTGATATGCACTGCGGTGTGCGCTAAGCTTGACAGGTCGAGAACGGAGAGAAAATCCGACAGGTGAGCGACGCGCCGCCAGCGCGACGGAGACGAATCAGGCTTTGCTAAACCCAACCTTTCCGAAAATGTAAGCGCAATTCACGATGGCCAATGACATCGTGTTCTTAGTCACTACTGTACGTTCCACAGACCCCGCTTCAAGAAGCGCACCACACGACCTATACACATTTCTGCACCCGTTATTATCAGTGCTTTTGCCTAGTTCGTCTTTCACCTGGCCGAGAATGCGATGTGAGTGCTACAATGCAGTACCAGTCCTCCGACCTACCGCTACGTGAGTCACGCAGCTACTTGGTTCGCAGATCGAGCACAAAGTAGTTCCTCCAACTTTGAAACTGAAAAAAAAAATGCCTCAAGCTACTTTTAATAGCGACGTCATTTCTAGCTGCCTTTACCATCAAAACAGCATCTTTTTTTTTGCCTTTGACACACAAATTTTCCTTTAATTTAACCGAAATTTAGAGCAAGGCAGCCAAGTAAAACTCGAAGATAGAAGTAAGCTAGCTGACGAGCATCCTTATATATCATCCACTTCATTACTTACCGGTGTGAATTCCATAGACAGCGCGTGGCCAACGTGAGGTCTTTATTGTCGGGAATAGTTGTAGCGAGACACTGTGTCCTGGCTCTCCCGCTATATCACACCAACTAGCCAATCTAGCCAATCACACCAATATTTGTGGCTGTAGTGACTGCAGCATAATTTGTCGTGTTAGATTAGCATGGTTTAAATGTTGCAATGCTCCAATAGAAAGAGGCGCTACTAAACAGTTATCTCCAGCCTTTTCTGTGCGGCTGCATTGCTCTAAGTGTATAGCGTTTTAGGGTTTTCAAATTTTCTGCTTCTCACGTATTTTGATAGAATATTGAATTGAGAAAAAGTGTGCTTCCATTATTTCTGTAAAATTTCAACGTTGTTAATCTTTTATGCTCCAAATTTTATTAAGACAGCACATTTCAGTGTGCGATTAATATTATAGGAAACGCGGGTTCGATCCCGACCGCGGCGTTCGTATTTCAATGGAGGCGAAATTCGAGAGGTCAATGTACTGTGCGATGTCAGTGCACGTTAAAGAACCTCAGGTGGTCGAAATTTCCGGAGCCCTTCACTACGGCGTCCCCCATAGCCTGAGTCACTTTGGGACGTTAAACCTCATAAAATCAAATATTATAGCAAGCGGTGCACCGAGCAGGTGGAGCATGTCACAGTCATCTATGTTAATGCCAATTTGTGCACGTGATCGAAGCGACCGTTGAGTGCGGAATGGTGCAATAACAAAGAAAATACCGCTGCTTAAAAAAAAACGCCCAAACACACAAAGAACGAAAGAACACCGCTGCATACATACTTCTCTCCCACAAAAGTAGCGCAAAACAACAAGAAAACAAAGGAAATCAGCCAGGCACGTCCGCATATGTCAGCCCACTTTCATGCAGGACAGCTGATTGACCACTAATGTACGTGCGCTTGTTGTTACCGATATGAAAGGCCTCCCTAGTAAACTGATTAGAATGATGGAACAGAATTGCTGCTCGATCAAGAAAAAGCTCACACCTGCGGCGTTCACCATAGTGGTTTGCTAGATCTGAAGAAGATGGGTCGTTCAAATATCAGTTATGCTCCTGTAAGCACACATTTAAGCGCCGGCCAGTTTGTCCGATATACGTCTGACAGCAGGGAAGCAGATTTCCGTAGTCGGCCGCTTTTTTACAGTCTGGATTTTTGTACTTGTTGGTTCATAGTCGATGAACAAATTACAGTACAGGAGAAGAGGACGACACAGAAACGGAGACGAACAGCACGAGCGCTAACTTTCATCAAATTTTGTTCTTCTCAAGAAGCATATTTATACATAAGAACATAACTTGTCACAAGTGCGAACACGATTAATGTCGTAGATACGCGAGCTCTCTATCACATAGGAATATGTGATAAAGCTCTGCATCACATAGGAATATCAAATTTCCTTGTGATGTGGAGCCAATGTATCGGCCAAAAATGGAGACCGGTGAGTGAGTGGCTAATGGAGCATGCTCGCAACGTTAGGAACGAGCGAGGAGAATCGCTTGCCGATCACATTCTTTCTTGTGAGTTAAAGAATTGTAAGCCATTTATTGAGAAATGTGTTGTGATAGAAGAAAGCAAAGATCGAATAACCAACGAAATAATTGAAGCTAAATATAGATCAGGTAGCACATGTGCAAGCACCCCATCCATATTCTTATGTGATAAAGAGCTCGCGTATCTAGGACACCAATCCTGCTCGCACTTTTGTTAACATGTCGCGTTCTGGCCTTTAAATGTGCTCCTTGAAAAGAATAAAACTTGCTGAAGGTTAGCGCCCCTGCGGTTCGTCTGTGCTCTGTGTCCTCGTCTTCTGCTGCGCAAGTTTGTCACTTTTTACATGTGACGCATTGAATTCCATAGTTCACTGAACTCTCCTTTGACCTATCACTCACAACACTATTGAAGCGTTTATCGACCATTGCACAGGTTATGCCAAGTCTTTTCGGAGCAGAAAATAACATGTTGATACCGTGCCTATTAGCCACATTTTTCAGTCGATGAGAGCGATGAACAACAAAAAATAACCACTACCTCTTTATTTTTCTTCCCCTCTTCTGTAATTGTGGATGTTAAACCGTTTTTCATCTTTGACTTTCTTAAGCACCTTGTTGCCGCCTAAAGACAGGACGTTCTCTGGAAGTCTAGCCAGCCTTAATCTACTATCTTGTTCAGAGAGACTTTTATTCATTGATTCACCACATGAGTTGTGTAGAGATGAGGAGGCAAGCCATGGCAAGCCATTGCAGAGGTTCTCGTGCGACATCGAACGATGCCTATTATGTATTTTTTTTCCTTGGAGTTCGATGCGAGGAGCGACGCTGAGTTACGCGCTATCACGATAAGTCATAAAGCTGGCGTGCCTTGCGACATGTGACGCTCGTCTCTTGATTAAAACTCCCGTTGGCCAAAGCATAGCACGAAATCTTTTCTTTTACCATGTGCTAGCAGCGTCCAAGAGTCGTTTCTGACATCAAGCGCCTGCGCTGGAAAAACGTTGCGCGGGCACAATGGAATGAGCTTCCCTTCGAGTGCAAAGTCAACTCCCCCAGCACGATCTTCACGGCAGGATGTCGGGTCTCCAGGTGACGCAACTATAGCCTTCAAGTTATCCTCATTTAGTGTACAAGAAATGGATGGCGGAAAGAGTATGATGCAAGTTATATCGTTTAAAAAAGATTTTGCCTGTCAAAGCCGAGGGATTGACCATACGGTATTCCGCACTGGAGGGATACTCATCATTTCGAACACCCGGGGACGTTTATGATTACTATAATCACCAATCAAATTGCGTCCACTGCTGGGAAAAGATCCTTTCGAATGGCCTGCCTTCTCTGTCATCCCCCCTGTCGTCCCAGCCGCGCCTAACTCGTACTTGCGAAGTTCCTCATTTGTGCTCACTGTGAAACACTCTACAATTTTCTGCGTTTTACTTCCTTCGAAATCCACTCTGTTGCTCCAACAACGACAACAACAACAAATCAGTACATTATCGGTTATACGTTCGCTTTCTTCTCTAACAGATAACAAGACCTCTGTAACCTAGAGTTCTCGCATTTCATCTCCATCGAAATGCCCAGTGGAAGGAGACGCCACGAACTCGTGCACCACCAGGCCATAGCCACCAAGCCATCGCGGCGGTTTGAAGTATGTCCAGCTTCTTAAAGTGTGTAGCGATCTGCTGATCGGATCGCGCAGTCTTCCGGCCTGGCAGCCTTTTTCTCCTTCTGGCACAGCTTCCTATGCCCCATCTGCCATGCCGTCGAAAGCCTGAAAACGGCAAATTCTGCGTGGTATACAACTTTGGATGTAAGTTTTGTCGTTATGCTAGTGAGCGCTACGAGACGGTATAGTATAGTTCTGTATTTCAGAACGCGTTACTATTTTATGTAATGAAAACAGTAAAAATAATGTTATGGGCTATCCTGAAATTTAAATAAAGCCGTCATCATGCGCGTCCGCCTCAATTTATACAAGTTCTCGAAGGTTAAAATTACTACCCCCTCGCCCCCTCGCACGCCCAAAGTTCAGCAGCCGCAGTGACGATGCGAGCATGCCATGAAAGTTTTCCGCATAACCGCGGATCAAAACATACCTTAATTTGTCTTTAATCAGTGAGGATATGGTAAATAAGCCACGTGCAAAATTGAAAGTGATATTTGTCTGTATTCTTTCTGGCATTACATTGGTTCTCTGTCCTACGCTAGCAGAGAGCTCTGCAGAGGGCTCCTTGGGAAATTTTTGTTAGGACGACCCTTGATTTCTCTATTTTTTTTTAATTCGAGCAATGGCCAGAAGCGGACGACCCGCATGGGCTCTATTGCTTAATTAGTTTACCCATTCATGCGTACGTGCACGGAAATAGTGGTGGTTCGGGGCTGAGTAGGCTGGAGCATCTTCTCGTCAGTGCAATTTCTGTGGCGTTTTGTAGAAACTTTCTTCCTTCTGACACCCGCTAATCACCTAAGTGAGACGTCCTGCAGTTAGGTTCGCTCGTGCGACGAGAGCCTCTTCCCACTAATTACTTCATTCTGCTGGTGCTTCGGACGCTGCGCATTAGGTGCGGGTACGCTAGCTGAATAAGATGCACAATTTGCGCTTATGTGAAATCTTAATCTGCAAAATCTGGTCTAGGCATGCTCTGAGCACTGCGCGAACATGCGCAACGTCTTGAAGACGTGGAATGTTTTCTTTAGTTCAGATGCGGCGCAGTTCCAACCAAGCACCCGACTGCGGCATGGCATTCTAAACTTACTTTACTAAAACAGCAAATATGGTTAATTAGGCGACAGCTGGCCGCCCAAGTTTATGCTTTTTACGCAATGCGCACAAGTTACCTTGAAGTTGACTGGCTGCTGTCAATAAGATGAAAACGTAGATATGACCTTTCTTTTCACGCAGCTCTGGAAACCAAAAAAAATAAAAAAAACAGCACATCTGCTTTTCAGCGAGAAAGAGGCAAGGGAAAAGCGTCAGTGGCTGCAGAGATCACGCGAATGAGCACTATCACAGGCCATAATGAGGGTCAAGCTGAGGGAAGTTTAATTACTGAATTGCCGTTTCACTGATTATAATTAGATTAGGCGACGCGTTATTTGGAAGCAGAAATTATTGGAAAAACATTTTTCTCCTTATGTGCACCAAATCCTCACCTTAACGCTAACTGAACATTCAACGTTTCATCGCAGTAAGAAAAAACAACAATGTAATTTATTTGTACTGCTTTCAGAGGTTACAGCACCACCGAGCAACAAATGGTTAGTGTTTTCTCCGCCCTTCTTCATGCGTTGTGACGAGGTCCAGACACTGCGGTTATTTTTACGCTTCCTATTTGGAAGAGGAGATTAAACATTTAACTGTAAGCTGTCTCGTTCAGCCTTTAAAAGTATCGTTACCACACTGTAAGTTTCAACTGGAGTTATCTTCTTTCTGCTCTACTTTTAAAGAATGCTAGTCGAGAGTTTCCGGGGACATCGGAGCACATGAGTGCACACTTATTAGTGTCAATTCGAACGCAGAACACAATCACCCGATTACGCTTACAATAGCCGTGCCGGGACTAGGGCCAATATTTAACAGTCATCGAGTTGCGAGATCTCTTGCAAAGAAGCGAATGGGCCATTCGTGCTTGTGCTTCACACAGCGTCTGCTGTGGCCCGAACTTCTCGTGCAACATACCTTCGTCGCTCTTAATTTAATTTTATGATTGCATAGCAGAGGTATAGCTACGTAAATTCCTCAAGGAGTTGTGAACCCGTGTATCGAGCATCACCATGTGAGCTAGGGGCGGTGAAGGCTGTGGTATACCGACTAAATCGGAATGTGAATGGAGTGTGATGGCGGACAGACGACGAGTCCGCGAAGTGATTCACCGTCTGGTCGATTCTTTTTCGGAGTGTGAAGAACAGGAAGAAGAAAATGATGAGTATGGCCTCTCGTCTCCATTGAACCCGCACTGAGAGGTGCAATGGTGGCACCCTGCGCCGTTCACACCCTCGGAGTGAAGTGCAGAATTCAGTATTCGACCAATTTCTGCTCTTGTTTCTACACATCATTCGGCACGTACAGCCGTGAGCACGCTTAACACGAATGACGGAAAGCGTGGCCGGGAGCAGCTTGGACCGACGCCAGCGCCGCGAAGTGTTGCGCGCTGTTGTCGAGATAATAACTAGGTATGTTTGCGGTGGCTGACGATAGCAGGCGCGCAACTCGATTTGACTACTCACCTTGTTATTTCGCTTGTATCTAGCCGACGGGGTCAGTGCGCACACTTGATTGTCTCGCGACTTTTCTTTACTGGCCGCGGCTCACGCGGGCGCAGAAAAATACGTTGCGGTTTGCTTATCTCCAAAAAGCGTTAAAGTGGCGTGACTTCAGACCGCTCGAGCGCTTTTCTAGGCTTATTTTACTGCCTACAAGTGCTCCATCCTTTATTTCTCGTTGAAACCAGGACTGGTTTGTTCCTATTTTGTGCTTGTGCTCAAACTCGGCTCGTTTCGGTTTTGTTGGCGCTTCTCGCAAATAACCACGCTTTAAAATCTTAGTTTGAGTGGCATCCACGTGTCTTTCTTCTCATGACACGAGCAGCTGTTACGCACCTGCACTGGATCTCGAGTGCAGCGTGGGCGAAACAGGAAGCCAGACACTAACCAGCGAGAGCACAGCGACGCACGCTATCCTAGAATATGAGAAATGAAGAAGAACCTGCGCAACGATGCCACCGGATTTGAAAATTTACTGTCCAATCTTTACAAACTCCACAAACCCACCTTTGCTCTGCTTTTTCGTATTTTCATTTCTTTCGATCACCGGCTTTGAGGTCGACCTAGAAAAGCGCTCGAGCGGTCTGAAGCAACGCCACTTCAACGCTTTATGGAGATAAGTAAACCGCAACCTGTTTCCTGCGCCCGCGTGAGCCGCGGCCAGTAGAGGAAAGTCCCTAAACAGTCGAGTGAGCGCACTCAACCCGCTGGCTAGATACAAGCGAAAACATAAGGTGAGTAGCCAAATCGAGCTGCGCCCCAGCTATCGTCAGCCACCGCAAACATACCGAGTTATTATCTCGACAAAAGCGAGCAACACTTCGCGGCGCTGGCGTCAGTCCAAGCCGCTCCCGGCCACGCTTTCCGTCATTCGTGTTAAGCGTGCTGACGGCTGTACATATACCTTTACTACTGGCGTGAGCGTATTTCGGTGGCAATTTTTGTACTTTTTTTTGCCGACAGAGGAAAACAAAATTGGGTGACCGCTCAACTCGAATTTTATCTCACTGTCTTCACCGCGAAAGTCCGAAGAATGGGAACAGAATAAGCAAAGCTTGTCCGATAACCATCACCTTTTCATCCGCGTTGATTCCATGTGAGAAAGATTTTTCCTCAAGGGTTGGAAGTAGGGGTGTAAAATTTCCGGAACTTTTTAATCACGAAAAATGAAATCAAGAAAAAAATGCCGTTTTTTTCCCCGGAAATATTGGAAACATTTGAAAAACAGCTGCGACAGGCATAAAACAGTACGCAAAACTGTGTTTTCAACACGGATGATTTTTTGCGTGCTTTCTTGTCGTTAAGTCCTATATTGCAACACTTTTCTTGATTTCAAAGATCTCGACTGCACCTTTGATGGTTTTAGCGCGTTTAGTATTGCTGATCTGGCAACAGCGCTTGCAAATGGCGCCATCCAGTAACGTTAACGCGCGCTTTGCGCACTTTGTGAGAGCGGTCTGGTGACAGCAAAGTGAGTTTTTATTCGTGAGGTGCTCTGACTTCTCCTAGACTGCTGTATCGTGTCGGCATGCGGTACCGGTCCTGAATTCCTTGCCGTCACAACCATGATGAGACCTCGTTCGAACATTTGGGCGAACTTTAATGTATTGAACAGCGGAAGGGACAAGCAGTATGGACGTTCTGCTACGCCAAGTACGAGTTTCTGAATGCAACGTGCATGAGGAGCCACATTGTAAAGTGCCGGAAATGTCCACCGGACATTAGATCCTCTGCACAATCGGTAGGAGAGGAGGCTTCGGAAACTTCGTTAGGTTGCAGTCGCTCCGGAAGCCTGTCCGCTGAAGTTGTCAAGTCGGAGAGTCTGTCGTCAAAAAAGTGACAGCATAACAAAAAAAACGAGGCTGGTGGACTAGCCTCTCAGAATGTTTCCGTAGCGACATCCCTAACGCCGGAGTTTCAAAACAAGCTTAATGATATACCCTAGTGGAGTACCTTTGTCGCTCACAGGAAACACATACTGGCGAGAAACTTTCAAGCTTCTAAGAACCGCATTTGTGCCGCCGTCAAGGCATTTTCTGGGCGGGCGGCTTGTGGATGCTGAGTACGTCAAGGGTGATGACACAAAATTCAGTTCTGCGCTCAGCATCTCGTTGCTTACTGACATCGGGACCAACGTGCGCGGGTAGAGCGTCATGAACTTTGTTGTGGCTACACCGGACCCTATCTTCACAGTACCGCGGAAAGCAGATGATCATAGGCACACAGGAGAGTGCATAGCAGGAGAGGTTTCTAACGTAATAAAAAAGCTCGGCCAGCAGAAAGTTTCTGCCCTTTAACCCCAACACAACGCAACACACAAAGTTTTTGCCTCGCTTACAGACAACGCTAGTAATATGAAGGCTGCAGGGGTGATCGTAAAGCAGAAATACCCCACTGTCACTACGCTTGGTTGCTGTGATAAAACACTAAACTTACTTTTGTCCGACATTGTTAAGATGACTCTTCAAGAAGTTATTAAGAAGGCGAAATGTGGGATAAAGTATGCGAAGCACTCTCATGTGATCTCTCCTCATTTCGCAAAGAAACAGCTGGAGTGCTGCGATGGAAATAAGCCCACTCTCAAAGTGCCTTCTGAAACGCGCTGGACAGGTGTTGTGACGTCACTAGAAAGCCTTCTTAAGGGCAAAGAAGCTCTGCAACACACCATGATTACCACTGAACTGGGAGTAAGCAAAGAAATCAGGACAACAGCATTAGATGAAGACCATTTCTGGAGAGATTTTGCAGAGCACTTTTTACATGCTCAGCCCGATTGGTCATACAATTTCTGTAAGAGTCTGACAGCGCTCGCTTATAAGACGTTCACGAGGTCTTAATGTCTCTAGAGAAGTGGGAAAGGCCCTCCCTAATTCTACTCTGACAGCAAACGAGAAAGAAACTAGTGAATATTCTCCGTGACAGACTCGATTTCATCTTCCGTCCCGCACGTGCAGCGGCAAATTTGCTTGATCCGAGATACAGAGGACGCTCTATAAGTCAAAAAGATGTGCAACACGCCTTTGATTATATCGCACAAGCTAAAGAGGACCTCGATCTGAGCGTCGGAAGAGTGCTTTCAAATCTCGGCGAATAGAAGACCCGCTCAGGCGTCTGGCCCAGGAAAGGGCTGAACGACCCGGCGAACGACGTCTCGCCATCCACATGATGGCAATGCCTTTGTGCTGCCGAGCCTTTGACACCAGTTGCGTCTCGCCTTCTACAAGTTCCACCTTGCACTGCTGCCTGCGAAACGAACTGGTCAAGGTTCGGCAGTGTCCCCACCATGAACAGGAATAGGCTCAAGGTGCATAGAGTGCAGAAGCTGGTTTTCGTTAGCTCCAACCTAGAGCTTAAAAACTGTGGCTTGGTGAGTGACAATGGAAATAACTCCAGCAGCGATTTGGAGCTGACAGCAAGTGCTGAACATACGTGTTTGTGTTATTCCTTCTATCGCGTTTGCAGACAGTCCATATGTACTCTAAGTGAATTACTATTTATCATTGAAAATTTTTCGAATTTTTCCTTAAAGCAACATTGTGGCAATAAAGCAGTGCCTTAACCTAAAATGTTCAATAAAATATAAAAAAATGGATATCCTTTGTGTTGCGTTTCGGTATACGTTTTTCGGAACTCATCGACTTGACATATGTGGTGATAATTGCTTCCCACTCGCGGCAATATCTTCTACAAAGTAAGCCACGTAATATGGCACAGTTTGTAATTGATGTTGCCAAAAGTACTTTTTGCATCTAGTATCACCGTGGTCAACAATCAGCGGCATGGGGCGTATACTTTTAATAAAAAACAAATAAGCTCTATATTGTTCCCAATGCAAGAATGTAATACCATCTTTATTATCTTTCTGGAAGAGGTAAAGTTGATTTACGAATAAATAAGCGGCACACAGCAACCACTTTGATGAGAATGTTACCTGTAGCTGTGGTAAAATTCACTTCTAAAATATTTTCATGTATACCCACGTTTTTATATGTAAAACGAGACAGTGCTAAACAGTACAGCTCAGCAGGGCTCTCGATGTTAGGTTCTCGCTCGCGACAAGAACAACGCAAAAGGGGCCATACAAGAACACAGCTTACTAAAGCGTCTCAGTAACTTAGGCTTGCTTATAAAATGGCGTCATAGCTAATTGCTATCAAAATTAATTACCGTAAATGAAGAATGGCACGCTAGCTGAGACATTTTCTGTGATTCTTTTGACGCAACCGGTTAGCAGGGTTGCACTGTCCAGCCTAAAAAAAAAATTTAAGAGATTTCGGCTGATTTTTTTCCAGACAGTGGGTTTTTTTCCGATTTTTGGGCCTTGGGAGAAAACCAGACAAAAAGATTTTTTTCGAAAATTCTCAGCTTTTTTCTGAGCCCTCCCATCCTTACTTGGAGGGCCAGAATAAATGCACAAAAAAAAACAGCACATTCAATCACCTTTTTCCGCTTTGACAGGTTTTTCTCCCTGGTCACGTACTCTGTTACATCAAGTTTCATCGCCTCCAGTGCTCGTTGACTCGCTTATCGGCGTCAGCGGCTCCTTTGGGCGGCAACATACTTCGCACGTTCGGAAGCTCGTTGCTCAGACTCTGTCCCCAATGCAGAGGTGCGGCGGAACGCCAAAGAGTGTGTTCCTCTTCTCCTAATATTGTCATCAGTTCACGTGGCTGCCTCGCATGCAAGAGGCTCCATGCACTAAAAATTGAAGACACAGTGCTACTCCAGACATGCCTCTAGGCCATTGCGCAACGTTATAATGCAGCTTATCATCGTAGGATTAGCAGCTCTAACTATTTGTTCTTGCGCCAAACGCTAGAAAGGGCACTTCTTGAGCAGCTTGTTCAGCAATACTTTCTCTATTTAACAAAAAGCAGGCATGTACAGTAAAAAAATAATGATTGTCGATTTACGTAGTTAGGCCAGATGTGAATTTGGTGCGCTAGCAGTTCGGTTTACACTTCGTTTCCGGTGTTCAGGTCTAGCGTTCGCGGATGGCAGTTGTTCGGATATTGTCAACTGGTTAATGCACCTATATGCGGAACTGCTCATTCTCCCCTTTACATTCATAGATCCCTTGGAGTCCTCGTACCTCTCCTGGCGCAGTGGTGCTGCGGTAATGTGATGCACCACTGCTGCCATCGGTGGGACTTGGGTTGCTTTGGTTGGGCAAGTTGCTGCGTATTTATGTATGTATGTATGTATATATATTATATAGGCGGGTCGCAGCGGTGGCTCAGTCCTCTGGGGCATCTAATGTTCTTCATACAAACAGGAAGACGACATGCGGAGGCAAGCGATGATTAGTCTGATTAGTCCAGGAATGAAAGTAGCAAGAAATACACCACCAGAGTTTTGTCTTACACACTACAACGCCGTCATATTTTCCCGCGTGAAATGCCCAACAGGCACATCTCTGTGAAGAGCGATTCTTCTCGGTCACATGCGGAGCAATAATTCGCCGCCAAAGACCTCGCCCGCGGATCCTTCAAGGAGGTGAGTTCCGTCCGAGTATCGTGCGTCAAAGCGCATTTTGCTGAATTCCCTCGCGCCTGCTCGGGAAAGCTGAAAGAAATCAACAGCGCGGCACCCAGGCACCTTCGCGAAGCTTCATCCTCTGTGCATCCATCGCTTTTTTTTTGATGTTGAATAAAAACTACGGGATTTCTAATCGCGAAGAAACGGAATTGATAGCTTCCGAAAAGGTGCCAAGAAAGTCTCCTACATCTATTCTCCGCGAAAGTGGAGACGGGCGGCGGAGAAATGAGACGAGGCGACGGCGGGCTCGACCCAGCGCCGGCGACGGCGGCAGCTGCGGCGACCGTAAACGCGGAGGCGAAAAGGGTGGTGAAGCCAAACTCGTTGCCGAAAGCGCTCTTAAATCTCCACCGTTCGTCGTTGTTTCTTTGTGTATGTCTTGTTTGCTTGCTTATTCATTTTTATTTCGGCACCCGTTCCGGCCCCGTAAACACGGGGCATGGATTAAAGTGGGCACGTTCACACAACTCTCGCAGCTTGGGGCGGGCGAGCGCGCTGCTCTGGAAGGGTGACGCTGAAATGCTCGGGGGCCCGGGCCATTGGATGCTGTCGCGTTGCGCGTGGTATGCTTCGAGTTTTTTTTTTTTTTTCATTTCTCCGCATTTCTTTGCCCACTCGACGGAACCATAATTTTGTTCGCTCATTTCCCTAGCTTTTTCTGCACTTTGGTCATTTTATTTTCTTACCGGTTACTTCCACAGGCTGTAAGGTTCCCCTCATCGCTTGAACACCTACGTAGTTTGCTTCTCTCTGGCTATGCTGTACGCTCTAACGCCTTTGTGACGCCCTAAATTTTACGGCAAATTAGAAGACAAAAAGCCCTCAGGGAACGACCGAGCGTGCTCACGGCTGCTGTCGCCAGAAGTGCAGCTTTGTATTCAGCGCCGCTTATCAAGTCTATGTTCTTACTTGGCAAGAACACTTGTCCCATACCCGCTAACGCGGCTCCCACTCAAAGGCCAAGATGCATTGAACGCCCCATACATAAAAAGTGCTCGCAAGGGTGTGGCTTATGTTCAGTGTGCAGACACATCGTAAGCAAAAACTTCCCGCTCACCGGAGTGTGTTTTTTTTGCGCGAATTAAGGGAGTGTTAATATTTGTAGTAGCAGCTTGTAACGGAGAAAAAAACTTACCATGATGCCTGCTTCGCTGGGAGAGTCTTTGAGAAAATTCAGGAGTCAAGTTGTTACGTAAATGCGTGAACTTCGCTGAACGCCCCTAGAGTGGGACTTTCAACAGCGCCAGCATTTTCGTAACTCTCCGGCTGTTTTTAAAAACACGACAAGCAAGCACTTCTCCACCGCTGACCGATCTGGACGCATGTGCAACCACGTCAACAGAAGCAGGCTAATGCACGCTGATACTGCCGAGAATTTGCTTCAAAGCCAGCAGCTCTTCAGCGGTGCAACTGAAAAAACAGTGTCATCTTTTAGAACACCCGTTGCACAGCAGTCTCAGTTTTGACGACAGTGGCGACAACTTTTGTCTCTCCTTTTGCTTATCGCAGCTGTAATGCGCATTTCCATGGAGGCTTTTATGACCCGTTCGTAGGCGTTACACGAGTTTAGTGCCGCATAAACAAGAAGATGCAAAACTAGGCGCCCAAAGTTTTATCACTTTCGAAAGGGCCACTTGCTGGGGTACGTCAGCACTTGCGAAAATCGCTGCCACCGTTCGCGGACTTCGCCCTTTATTTACGAGAGGAAAGTGCGGAGACGCGCTGTTGAAGCGACGCCACCTTTGGCCGGCCTCGTGCTCAGCATATCCGAAGAGTTGGAGGCAGTGCGGCCGAATAGTGGCCCCCGGCTGCTGCTGAGCTCCGCCGCTCTCAGCATTAGGTCCGATAGGCCGCACATAAATGGGTCTGGAAACGTAGCCTTGAGGGAAGAAACCACTACAGCGGGCAATGCAAGGCTGTACTGTCTGTTGTGCGCTCGGAAAAAAAAAAAAACGGACGTAGTTCTGTCGTGAGTGCAGTGTGCCGTTAGCTATCTTTAGCCGTCGTTATTATAAGGAAAGTTACGTACGCACACTGCAGAAGACATGCATCACCCACTGAACTCCAATTATTCCACTCCTATAGTACCGGCGGTGCACATTCTATCTCAGCACATTCTTCACTTAACTCTCTAGAACCGGAATCTGTTTAGGTGGCTTAAAATTCCATCTGTTATTTCTTCTGTACATTGTATGCCCCACCAGGGTCTGATTTTTCCTTTTGACTTCGTGTTTGTTCATACTACTCTACAAGTCGCGTTTCTCAGCTTTCGCCTGTCAAGAATTACATCCAAGAAAAGGGCGTGCAAGATGCGCTTTCAATGCTGTTAAAACTTCCTCGCTATTCTTTCTCCATTCTTTACCTTCACTAGTACACTA
Organism: Amblyomma mixtum; assembly: GCF_055824585.1. Classification (NCBI taxonomy): domain Eukaryota; kingdom Metazoa; phylum Arthropoda; class Arachnida; order Ixodida; family Ixodidae; genus Amblyomma; species Amblyomma mixtum. The sequence goes on from NC_143014.1 coordinate 113,238,453, forward strand.
TAAGCACGAATAAGCCTATATGGGAGCAAAAAGGGAGGAAGCTGTCTTCTAGCGCACTCACTTTAAGGTGCAGGATATGCTGCCCAAGTCCCATAGTAGATTACCATCACTAAATATACGGAATGCTTAAGCAGAGGCATATTCCAACTGCAAAGTGTAGCGACTTGATGCAGTTATAAATGGGAGGAGGCTTTTAAACGCAGCACCAGAGCTCTTGAGGTTAGCAGGTTGAGGGGATTGCAAGCTCGATTAAAGTCTTCGCAACTGCTAAAAATTCGCATGTTTTCAAGAGGGAATGTCTTTCCAACACCACCTGTAAGTATTCAGTGTTCATAGTGATGGAAATTTACCCCAGCGCTTGGGAAGCTTAAAAGAGAGTGCGCAAAAGGACAGCTTACATCCTTCTTACTTCTATATAGGCTAATTCATGTTTGGCGTGTGTGCACATGTGCGCGGCCGATTTAGCGAACCGCCTTGACGCGACGGCAACTGTCTTGGAGCCTGTCTACATTGCTTCGAGGGTGACGTCGTTTGCTCAGTGCGTTGGGAACGAGCACACACTACGTACGCTTTATTAGTTACCGCTGTATATTTCTGTATATGGTGAACTCCTCAGAAGTCCGTGCAACAAAGTCAGGTTCTTTTACACATTTATTTTTCAGTAACATATTGTGCCGTGAAGGTAGACGTCGGGAAGAACCAAAGACCGGGAGCCTTCTTTTAATTATGGAGCCAGCTTCCACGACACAGAACAGAACAGCGCGCCACGAGAGCCCACCGCCGCTTCGTCGTCGTCTTCGACTCAGCGCGGAGGCCGCGCGGCGCGTTAGGCGCGTGGCAATATTTTAGCAGGTGCGTTGAAATTCACGCGATATCTGTTGTCTGAGTTCGAGGGCGTGATATAATCATCTTGCCAGGACGTTTCCGGGGCAAGGGAATGCAAGCATTCTGTTCACTTTTCTCTCTAAGAGCATGAGTAGCGCAGACCTCTCAGTCGATGGCATCGCGCTGCTGCCTCGTGGGAGCGCGTCGCATCTGGCTTCAAGAGCCACTATTAATACAACGACGAAAAAAGCGAGAGAAAATAAACAGGCCAACGAACGAGCATTTAGAAAAGAGACGGTGGCAGGATCTGAGTCGGACAAAAGGAAGAAACGCATATTTCATAGGGAGGTACACTAACGGCACTGGCCGCGGAGAGTTCGTCGGCACTGGGCCGCGACAGACGGGGAAACAGCGACGCGCCATCCCACGAGACACATTACACCCGCGCTGGCCTTTCAGCGACGTCAACGCTCGGAGGCTGGGCAGCCTGCGTTGTCAAAGACAGCCCCGCAGCAGAAGTGGAGTACGGCTTTCCTGCGCTGCTACCTGTGGCCGACCAGCCGCGATTGCTGGGGCAGTATAGGCTGCGCCTTGTCGAATGTTCTGGCTTCATGTCATTAGTTGGGCATTTTTTTGTTCTGTATTCTCCAGGATTTTTTTATTATTTCCCCGCTCTCCGTTAACTGGTTGTTAGAAATGTAGTTTATTAAAACATTTTTCATCGCCTGTCGGGGGTTTCGGAAAAGAAGGACACGACGAAAAAAAACCCTGGTGCGAATTACTGAAATTAGGTAACACAGCGTTTGTTCTAAGTATTTTAGTAGTTGTACACCAGTCACATTTTGTCGCGCGCGTTGCCATAGGCAAATAGTGATCGCCGTTACAAGCCGACAGATATAACACCGTCACTCGCAGGACCCTTAAGCGCAAATAAGAGGTGCGTGCAATATACCAGGTGTTTTCTTTTTAACTGTTTATAGTTCATTATTTTAAACCCTGCGAGAGGTACGTCGGTGTGGTCTGTGCGGGTGAACTGCACAGAAAGGCGGACGTTATGTACAGCCGGCCAAATCCTTAGCTGGCGTGCGCGACGGCCGCTTATTCTGCGCTTCTAATTTTGCGACGAAGCAAACTTGCCGAAAGCTCAGTATTAAGCACGGGCTCAGTTAGCTGATGCTTAGATTTGATATTTTCTCAAGTTTGCTCCGTCATAACCTGCAGGAGCACGGAAAACGCGGCCGTCACGCATGCCAGCTAAAGATTTGGCCAGCTGTACGTGGCACTGCTCAAGGATGAAACGATTATTTAATTAAAATTTAGTAATGAGCTTTTTTATTTTTTATTTCAATGGCCAACAATAATTAAGAAATTGAAGGCTGTCTACTTGGACGCTGAGTCCAGTTTTTAAATAATGCAGTTCGAAATACTTAACGTCAAAAAGACGCATGTTTTTCTCGTAAAATTTGTCTTCCCGCAATGCACATTGTTAAAATGGCGTCGCTCGCATTTATAACACAACAAATATGGAAGCGGTTCGTCGATTTTGAGCGTAGAAGCTGTTAACATGATTTCCTTCGACAATACTGGGTCCAGAGACGCCACTTTCAAAATGCGCATTTTTGACGTTAAATATTTCGAAATCCAATGCCGGTAACGAAAATGCAAAAATTGGACTCGGCTTCTGTATAGAGAGCCTTTAATTTCTTAATATAATGTTTGGCCCTTGAAATCAAAAGTAAAAAAGTTGATTAGTCACTCTTAGTTAATTAATCAATTAATCTCTGAGCTCCGTCACGTACATAATGCCCGCCTTGCTGTACAATCCACCTGCACAGACCTCACGTATCTTTCGCAGGGTCTAAAATAACGATCTGTAAACAGTTAACAGAAATACCTGGTAAATGTTACCTAAAGCGACGCTTCGATTGGTTCACTCAGAAAGATAGGCGCATTATATATGGGCAAGCACTGAACATGCGTCAATAGCACCTAAATACTGACACCATTTGGTGAATAGCGCGAAGCATTTGAGCGGAGTACGCATTAAATTTACGGGACAATATTCAGACACAGACAAGCTGCATACACTTCAATATATTTACAGCTGTCGAAAGCTTGGAGGCGTCAGCAAAGGACATACCGACTTTCTACGGGTTCAATGAAACGCGCACGGCGAGTATAATGTCGACGCTTGCACCGGACAGGGGAGATGATATTGGGCAGTTTGGTCGGTTTAATGGATTTAGACAGAGAATGTCATCGCACCCGCCCCATGCACTGCACTACTTGAGCACATGGAGCCAAGTCAATAAACTGAAAACCATGCAATCTCTGCTCCAAAAACTACGTTGTCTTAAAGCTTGGTCATATAAAAAAAACTGCAGTACAAAAAAAAAAACACATAACACTCCGCCGTGTTTGTTTTTGACGGGGGCTTTATCGTAAACAGTACGGGACGAAGACGGCTCTAAAGAAGTTTCCACTGCGATGTGGCGACACTAAAGCACGGTTCTAAAGCCAAATAAACATTCAGTGTGTTGCGTAAAAAGCGGCAGGCGACAGCATAATAACGATTAGCGGCAGAAAGCCCACAAAGAGGGACAATAACACTCATGAACTGATTTCTTGTGAAAATGACACCGTAGAACTTTATCCAAGTTAACAATCTGACAATGGCTTTGCAGCAATCATAATATTACCGCGCTGTTTGCACAATATTGTCGCACTAGTCGCAACAGGTGCGCCAAGATGCTGCTACCGCCGAAGTGCTTTCAGCGAAGGACTTCCTGGAACGACAGTTACTTAATTCGGTTTAAATATAGTGATAGAAACTCATCTTCGAGTGTTATCATACATGAAAGTAGGTGTCGAAAACCTTCCCGAGACCTCTCCACACCCGTTCTTTGTGCAGAAATTGGCCGCATATCAAAGGTCGCGCAACTACTTGCACCAAGCCAGGAGAAAAAGTAATGATGCAGTCTGCCGCGCTGCGTTATCATTCATATACTAGAATCTCATAATAAAAAAAAAGATCGCAGAATACAACTAGTACGACCACGATTAAGCCAAGAGTCCTAGAAAAGCTTGTGAGAACTGCAAGCGCAGTAAAGGACAAGCGAACGCGGCACAGAAACGAATGAAAATAACGCATCAAGATGCATCACGATCGCAATGAATACCCCTTAGTATCTGCCCCTTCATTTCGACTCAAACAAGAAGGCTTCTTCTCAAAGTCAGGAGACAAAGGAAGCAGAAAGAAGCAAAGCAAAGCCCAGCCGCAGCCATACTGGGGGAGCTCTGCTGCAGATGCTGCAACATCCATCTTGCGCAAGCCGGGCTTTCATCGCTGCCTCCAGTGACAATAGGGCCGCAGCAAGCGCTTGTTTCCTCCCCGCATATGACCCGCGCACGCTGGGACGGCTCCCATTTGGCTCCCAGCAGCTCGCATTCTGCGCGGCACCGAGAAAAGCAAGCGGTGCGAGTGCAATGTAAATCAAGACAGCCGGAGAAGTCGCTAGTTCGAAAAGGACGGAAATGAAGGCGCCCGAATGGGCGCAAGAACGCCGAATGGCCGCGCCACTGCGCGAGAGCGCGCCCCCTTTCCTCCTCGCTTCCGACATCCGAGTCCACGACGCAGCGGCGGCGAGTTCGCTCCCTTTACGAGGAAAGCGGGCGCACACAAGTCGTAAAATGCTTAATTTTGTCCTCTCGTTGTTTGCATTCACTTCAGTTTCCGCTTCCTTTCTTTACAGCATTAGAGGGAACTTGCAACAAAACAGCCCGCAGGAAAGGCTGCCTACCATGTGAACTTCACTGCAAAGGAACTTCAGACCAACAGATTTAAAAAAAAAAGTACGATGATCGATCACGTCGTCGATAGTAGATGTAAGAATGAGTGCACATAAGGAAAGGCATAGCGCGTTCAAAGGCGTCTCATAGATGGCGGTAGCTGCACAAGAGTCCTGAGGAGCCTTAACCACGCTGCACATCTTTCGTCGATTTTGGTGTGTAGCGGCCGGCGTGACCAGCGCTGTCAACATGCCGATGAAGAGGAGGTGGGCGCCATCACGCGCTACGCAGAATGCTGGGACCAAAGAGGTTTAAATTTTTTTTCTGGACTGAGAGCGCTTCCGCTGCATTAGGAGAAGTAGGGCTCAAGCAAGTCCTCAAACTGCGAGAATAACAAAGAATCAATTAAGTTCTTTATCTGTCTGGTTGGGACCTTCGCATCGGCCAGGAAGTGTGTGCAAGAGCCATCTCTTGTTCAGCATGTTGCCAGCGTTGATCACGCGGGTCGCTACAGGTGTTTGAGGTGCCGCCGCGTACAGCCGCGTCTATTTGTCGTGCTGGACAGCGCCTGCAGCGTTTCTTTCTGTATACGTAATGCGCCTTTCATTATCTGAAGCGCCAAAGCGCTCGCCGGCCGCCCTTCAGCGGCCTCCGCGAACATTCGCGGCGCAGAAATGCAAGGAATTCAAGTATAGATCGCGGTGTCAGTGCACGTTAAAGAACCCTAAGTGCTCTAAAGATATCCGAAGCCCTCCACTACGGCGCTTACTTTTTCTTCCGTCTTTCACTCCTTCCTTCACCCCTATTCTCACGGCGTGGTAGAGGTGTCCACCGAGGCTAAATGTTTTTTGTTTTTTTTTTCTGCTGCGTGACATTCGGACGGAAATGTTAGGAGATTTTCGGATAAATTCCGCTTCATGGTCGACCTCAGGTTCGCCGTAGTTTCCGGACGATGTTCGCCTGAGTTTGGTGAGAACTGGAGCTAGAAGTATTTCATGCTTAAAACTTCGTTTGTTCATATCCTCTTCGGTAGCACTGTTTGCCAAGCTTGAAAACAAAAAAAAAAAACTGCCAGGGTTTAAGGAAGGCTAAATGCCCACCGAATAGGCAGTTGCACCCCACTGAAACTTCTCCATGTGCAATGAACTGTTTACTAGAGGCTTATCGCCCTCTTCCTATAGATTTGCACACGCTACGAAGTTCATCCGGCTCGCAATTGAACTGCTACGGTGAGGCGCGCGGCATTCGAATTCGCTTCCTCCGCCGCTGCGTCGTAATCTCTCCTGAGGTAATCCCTTTTCCTCTCCGTGTCACGCTTCTCTAACGTCGGGCGTGCGGTCTTCGGGGAATAGTCGCTCGTGGGGAGCTCTCTAGGCGTTAACCACCTGGGCCGCGATATGCTTGACCACTGGCGTTCATCAACGGCTGTGCCGCTCCAGTCATTGCATAGCTTTCAGTCACTTCTGCATGCTCCTACTCTCCCTTTCTTGAATTTTTCCGCTTGAAAACGTCTCGATGACTTTTCCAAGACGCTTCTCGACGTAGGGTAGTACCGTTGGTAAAGCAGCCCGCATCTATTCGAGCGCCTTTTCCGGTTTTCCGCGCTTTAGTAAAGCTCTGTCTGAGCGCTTCTCACGGTAATTGTTGGGTTAGGGCTAGCTTGTAATCCGTGCTTCACACTAAGTGCGCAGAAAACATATGGACGATTGAAGTAGCGCTTGTATGCCGTTTTCACACGTTCTTGCGTTTTCTGCGCATTTTGTGTCAAGCAGTTCGCTTACTTTGGCGTCCAGAATCTGACAGATAGATAGCAGAACTTCTGCTTTCCAAGCTGCAAGCAAATACGCAAGAAAAACTGATGAAAAGAAGCCGAAGCCGCAGGAAGCCAGATCTGGTACCCTATAGCGAGGTGGGTCGTCGATCGTCTCTTGACATCCACGGACGCCCAGGTCCCAAGCCCCATTTTGTAACATTTCCTTTCCTTTGGTACTGTGTCAATGGTTGGCTCTTCCCTGTCACGTAGTCCAGGGTGGACGACGCCAATAACAGAGCGGCGATAGAAAGGGACGCAAAAAGTAGCAAAATATTACCCCTGGATGGCAAAAGCAAGAAGGCAGCAAAAGGACACCACACCTTGTCATAAGCAAGAGAAGGGTTGTCGCGCGGCATGGCAAACAAGATCCAAAATGCACCTGAGACATTTTTTAAGGTTGTGAGTGCATTTGAAGGCGTCCGTGGCAAAGTGAACCGAAAGGCATTGCTCATGTTTGGCAGGCTTTAAAAAAAAAAGGATTATTTGACAGGGTATTTCTCGTTTTGAACTCGCAAAGCTCCAGTTTGAGCTACCAAATTTGTGCCGACTAGCTATATAAAACATTTCTGGAATTCATCAAAGCACTGTGCAGCAATGAGCTCACGCTGTCCGTGTACTCAAAAATGTTATAAGACGGATTCCTCGAGTATTATATTTTTCGGCATGTTCGTCCAAAGCCCTTTGCTCTAATCTAACACATGAGAAGTGTAATTGCCATGGTTTAGGTGTAGTTGGTCTATTATTTACTGCATTGAAAGACGAGCTTTAAAAACTTATGTGTTAAGTAACATGAGCGGATTAAAATTAAGTGAAATTTTATCTGGCGTATAAAGGCTACTGCCGCAGATTGAGTCAGCTTTATAGTTTCACTCTGACTATAAATAAATGCGGGAGTTTCGATCATTCTACACATTTTTATCTTTGAAGTCTTCGGGACACTAGCGTACGTTTTGGCGCGGTGCCATGTCTAAAACATAGTCCTTGATTGCATTCGTCTTGAAATTTTTGGTAGTTATCATGACGAACATTGAAAATATGAACAATAATTTCACAGTCATCTAATAAATACCCCGAACTACCTCTTTCTGCTGAGTGGCTGCTTCGTGAGATCATTTATCGCTTACCATGTACCATAAAGGGACCCCGGGTTCATTCGAAGCTTCAGATTTTTTTCTTAGCAGAACAAATACACGCTCAGACTGGGCGCTTCCCACCGATGGATAAACTGTCAGACCGCACAACTTTCCCTCCTGGTCATTTACACTATCATCTCTTTCAGCGCACCCTCCCGTCTGCGCTGCTTCCGGATTTTTTTTTCTGTCGCAATTCGATGGTTTTCCTCGTTGAGTTTTCCTCCTCCTGTCAGCTTTCTTTGCCAGAAGCGTTAGCTCGCGAATCTGAGCGCCTCTACTCATCTAAACAGCGCTCGACGTTGTACGCAGTCCGCATCCTATTCCTTCAGCCGGTCGCAGTTGCACCAGTATTCGTTTCTCCGAAGTCCCCGCGCGGCGACCAGTTCTTCTTCTCTATTTAGTTCGTGTAATAAAGTACAGCAGCTTTCTTCAGCCAGCAGACTGCGGCCGTGTCTGCAAGACCATGAACGTCCCCGCTCCGCCTCCTTCGCTTCGCTGTCTCCGGGCTTGAGCGTCGGGCGCTGGCGTTCTTTTCGGGCCGTGGTGCCAGCGCTTGTCGTCTCGAGACACGAGGCCGAAACGCGCGGAGGCCGCAATCACTACTGCGGGGAAGTCGTTGCCGAAAATTAGATTACGCTCGGGCATTCTGGCAAGTCATGGAGCCTCTGTGTTTGTTTGCAGCAAGCGCGCGCGGATGCGATCTACGAAAATTCTGTTGGGCGGCCGTGAAGTGAAAGAAAGCATACGCGACCACGGGAGTCGCCGTCATCAAAGGGGCAGAAATTGCCGAGAAGGGGCGCGCGCGAGAAAGGCGTAATAACCATCGAAGGCGGCGAATGACAAGTAGAGCGCCCTCCCATAATGTCGCAACTTGGGCGGAGGAGGGTTTCTTCCGCAGTCGGACCGGAATTGCTTCGCAGGCGTGTTCGTTGCAGCTGCACAGCTCTTCTCTCCAGACAGGGTGGAGAAGAAACGAAACGGGGAAGAAGATTGGTAGCCCTTCGGAACGCTCATCGCGAACGGTGGGCTGGTGATAAAAACGGGTGGCCCCGGAAATGAAAAGGACACTAGAAAAGCACTAGGCAGCCTGTTAATTACTGACTCGAGCCTTGTCACAATTCGTAGACATCTTCAAGAGGTTTTCCGAAAGAATTGGCTCTTTTATGTTATCAAGCGATATAGCCTTGATGGATAGATCATTCTTGTCGATTACATGTATAGTTTCTTGACAGTGAAAGCGCTCAAAAAGACAAGGACGACAGAAAAGGAAAGACATACAAATGCGCTTTGTATGTCTTTCCTTTTCTGTCGTCCTTGTCTTTTTGAGCGCTTTCACTGTCAAGATGGAAAACCAACTCGCCCACTCAATTCCATTATTCAATGTATAGTTTCGTTGAACGTGGCAACCATTCGGAATCTACTTCTTACGGTGCGTAAATAATTTCGAATGGCAATAAAAATTTATTGCGACCTTTAGCTCGGTCGACTTCTCTGGGGTGGTAACGTTCCACCTGACATGGTACTCACGACACGACTGGTGAGGTCGGAAGCCGTTTGAAGGAAAGGCAATGAGCATCCGATAGATCTGATTTCAAAGAATAAAAGGGAGCGGTAACTCTTTTTATGATTACAATACACTCTACTCAAGAGGAAGAGAAGCGATAATTATATTATCTTACCGTTGCCTATCGGTAAAGATTGAATGCAGTGTCGATCTTGATGAATGCAGTGTCTATCGCCCATTGTACGAGGCTACATAACCTACAACCACTCAAACCAGACCAGTATCTTCACTGACGGCTCCTGTTTCCATGGGTTCCTCTCGTGGCTTTTGTGTGCTCTAGAGAAAACAGTCACGTACAGATTTGAGCGGGTTACATTTTCCACACTGTCAGTGCTGCTTTTTATGATGAAATATATATTGCATGTCGCGCAGCTGACCTCCAGGCGACTGTTCATATTGTTGTATAAATCTTTGTGGCATATTTGGAAGACAAATCGCCAATCATTCTCTTGAGTCATTCAATGGCTGCATCGTTTGGTTTTGTTTATAGGGTTTAAAGTCCCAAAGCGACTCAGGCTATGGGGGGCGCCGTAGTGAAGGGCTCCGGAAATTTCGACCACCTTGGGTTCTTTAACGTGCACTGACGTCGCACAGTACACGGTCTTCTTGGATTTCACCTCCATCGAAATTCGGCCAGCGCGGCCGGGATCGACCCCGCGTCTTTCGGGTCAGCAGCCGAGCACAGTAACCGCTGAGCCACCGCGGCGGCCTGCATCTTTCGGTCAGCGTTCCTGGCCAGGGAGTTGTATTCCACTGAATGTCAGTGTATTGCGGAATTTGTCAAAAGAAAAGACTAGTGAAGTGACCCGAAATGCGTTTGCAATGAAAAAAAAAAGTGTTTAGGAAGTCTCGCACATTAGTTAACGCAACCGCGCACGATTATGATCAAAGGGACCCCTGTGGAACTTACTCCATCACTGCAGATTCTTGCGGACTGACCCTGCGCCTAAATGCAAGGCCTCTGTGACGACGACTTCATGATTTCAAAACTCTCACCATCAGCTCCCTTTGAAATAAGCCCTTTCTCCGCACTTTGACTACTGCTGATCAGTCGGAACAGTGGTAGTCATTATTTCGCAATTCTCAAGCCTGCGTTGACGAGAGAACGTCTAATCCGTTAAAGATGGAGGCGCTGAACCCAGCATGATCGACAAGGAAATGTATACATTAGGCCTCTTCCTCTAGCTTTCGGCACAGCGTCGTGGACTGATCAAACTTTTTGTTCATATATTCAACCTATTCATAAGCTTTTCCAGATTTTTCGTGTCGCCACTTCAAACTCCTGTGCGCTAAATTATACGACCAACCACTATGTAGTGCTTGTATATTTTTTCCTTTTGATTTTCAACTCTGTTCTTCTACCGCGCAACTCCCCCCCCCCCCCCCCCCCCCCTAATTTTCGTCCCGACGCTGTGTGACATGCTGCCGGTTTGAACATGCTAGCTGAAACATCTACGTTTTCATTAAAGAGCTCTTTCTCTCCCTCCTCTCAGCTCAGCGCTACTTTGTAGAGCGATGAGTTCCTTACTCTACTAAGAAAAAAAGAGTATATTTTATTCTTGTTATAGACATGTTGGCCACTTCTGAAGTCCACACAGGTTTCACGCTACCTTTTACCATTTCTTCCGAAGCAGCGTTATTACTAACACCTTAATGCAATACCCGGACCACAGAGCCATCAGATGTTGGGTAAATATGCGAGTAAATACATGAACATAAATAAATAATGAACCGCAAGCCTTTTGCGTGCTCAGTGGCGGAACAACAAAGGCGAAGCTCCCCTGGAAGAGTCAAGAGAGGGCGGCCCTCTGTTACTGCTCGCGACACGAGTCGTAGACCCAAATGAGCGCATCACAGGGGGACGCAGCTGCGCTTAGAAGCCGGAACAGAGCCGTCGCATAAGGAGGGGAACCCAATGCGCACACACCACACACGCAGGCAAGCGCGGCGCGTGCGCCCAGATAAGCGGTCCCATTTCGGCGGCGCCGGCCCGCGCTGTGCTTGGTCGGCCGCGGGGCTCTTTATTAGCCGCCCCGACACGGTGTCTCCCGCTGCTCTTCCTTCTCCGGCGTGCGTGTGTTCCGGTTACGTCATTCGCTGTCGCCGCAGCGGCTGCTTTGCCCCTGCCGGTGCATAACGCTTTTTGCGGACGCCGAAGCCAATTGGGCCCGAGTCGCCCGTCGTCGACACATCCCTTTATCCGGCATTAACACAACCGAGTTATTGCGTCCGCCGCGGCGTTTGTTCAGGCGATTGGGACCGCGCGCGATGGGAACGTGGGTGTCTGCCCCGAACAGGGCCGCGTGTTTGCCGCTGAGCCTCGGAAAAGCCGCCACGACCCCAACGCGGCAGCCATCGTCGCCTCGCGACGTGGCAAAGCCCGCCAAGCTGGAAAAGCTTCTTCGATGAGCCATCAAGAGCTTGCAGATCTTTACTGGGCTCACGCAGACTACCTAGGCAGACGCTCACTGCTGCATCGGGAGGACTGCACGAAAGCGCACCACCGCGCGTCGGCTCGCAGATCTCAGGAGGCTCTTGTATAGGTTCTCGCAACTGGTAACAGCCGCCCTTGACTGTTAACCGCGCGGAAACTTTTTAGACCATCTTATTTCATCCCCTGTTCTGTGTTTCTCTCTTGGTTCATTCTTCTGCGTGTCATCCCTGCTATATTTTAAGCAGGAGAAATATTCTGTAGCTCTTCCACTCCTGCGGCTCGTTCTTGAGCAGCTAAAACGCGCAGGTAGCTACTGCATCTGACAACAGGGCTGCTAGTGAGCAGTGTATTTCATCGGTTCTATCAATGCCAACGGTGGTCAGCAGTAAAAATTCAAAAGTCTGCATACGGGAAAAAATCGCTACAAAACGCGGTTCCTGGATGCAGTACACCACGATATTGAAGAAATTTCTAGGTGTGATATTAGAGGTCATGCTAATACGCTCCTATACCTATACGTCCCAAATTTCTCGTGGCTTGCCCCAAGGCACCATCCTGGGCCTGTTCTTGTTTAATTTGGACATTAACAGCGTCATCAATCTAAACAAAACTGTATTTTTTCTATGTATGCAGATGCCACCAGTATACTCTTTGCTGGCAACGACGCCAGTGAACTTATCGAGGAAGAAAACCGAGCGCTGTTGAGCCTTGTACTTTGGACAAATATAAATACGTTATTGATCAATTTCTCTAAAATGAAGCTGTTTTTCCGTCAAAAGGGTAAATTTTGAGGCAGGATCACATCATAAGCTATGCTTATCATCAAATTGAATGTGTGCGAGCTGTCTGCCCGGGCAATCAGCAATTTTTTAAATTTTTAATAATAACATAGTCCGAAAAATCAATATTCAGTGTGTCTCTTAACTGCTTCCGCGTTGGTATACTCAGTGCAACAGGGCGACTGGTGTGGAAAGTCAGTAATTAAGCCCTACAGGGCTTTCTTTGTATACGCGTAGAGCGAGCCCTTTCCTTCAAACCTCTGGCTAAGGTTACTTTGGACACCCTGTACAATAGTTAAACGGAGATCGTCGCTTCGAATAACCCCACGCGCACAAATCCGTTTCCACCAAACTGGTGAGCTGCAGAACGGCTACGGGAGGGGCGGACGAGCCGACGCTTGTCTTACGTCTCAACGTGCTGTCGGTTCCGCCATCCGCCCACCCGACAGCGACGGCCACATCGCGACCGACGACGACAGGGCGGCCGATACCGGCAACGCACCGGAAAGCCGGCCTCTCAGCGCGCTCTCCTTTGTGCCCGCCCGGCCGAGTGGCAGCTCGGCCGCGAAGAGGCTGATATGCGCCGACGTGACCACTTCTCGCTGTATCTTATACCGAGACCGATGTCCCCACAAAGAAGAGGGCCGCCAGTTGAAATGCGACTAACAGAGATTCCGAGCGCTGCCTCGCGGGAGGCGAGCCCCTTCGCAACGACTGTTACAAGCTTGGACGAAAACTGGCATGCCACAAATCCAGACCAACTATTCTTGTCCTGTCTCAGGTTCCAAAAAACGGACAAAAATTGGAGCGGAGGCTTAAGTTCTGCCTTAAGGGTAGGACGCGGTAGCTTATTGGGTTAATTCTCATATATGTGTCATTCTCTACATTCATTGATTCCTGGGAGTCCTCATACCCCTCCTGGCGCAGTGGTGCAGCTGTTAAGCGATGCGCCACTGCCCTGAAATGGCATGTGCTCCCAGAAGTGGGCCTTGTGCGGCCCAAGTTGCTGTTCCCAAGCGACCAATCATTAATTTAACTGCCACCTGCCACGGTGGGCAGTGGTGGCCAGATTATGGTGACGCTGCATCTTCACGCGACCTAGGTGGCCCGCCTGCCTCCTAGGTAGCTCCCTGGGCACCACCTGCCAGGGTCATGCTCGTGATTTTACGCTCACAACGCCGACGCCGAAAACGCCGACACCGGATTTTCTGGACAAGGCGGCTTTACCGCTATCGCGTTAAAATTCAGTTTTCACTAGAATGCCACCATTCTTGCGAAGAATTGGCGCCTGCATTTTCGGCTTGTTACGCTCTGTGTTTCCAACGGGTCGCGCGTGACCTCACTGTAATACAGAAGACTGATGCTGCTCCAGCGTTAAAAGGAAACGCCTGTAAGTACAGTTGGAAGTGACAGAGAGAGCACCAGCAGTCTACAGAGTATGAAATTTGCGCCGCACGTCTCTCAATCACACATTTGTCGAACTTGTTTCACACTTTACTGCCGTAACAGAGGGGCTACTTTTGCCCGATCTTCGTGCATGCAGTTACCGGGCAGTGTCTCGCATTGACCGATTGCGAGGCGATCGGGTGCCGGAGTGACAAGAGCGCAGATGTTCCCTCTTCTGCCGCCGCGCCCGTTTATTCGTTGGGAAGGGCTCGCTGGTAACGTCTGCAAGACCATCATCCACTTTACTTCTCCGTGGCGTTCAATGTTCCTTCCGTATGCAGTACTAAACCATGAAAGCGAGACTTGGAAGAATGGAAGAGCTCGGGCGCACAGACTGCGCATCGAATCTTTTTTTTTTTTCCGCGAAGACCCTGCTCTGTTGCTGCACAGCGATAGCCGCCAGACAGCCCGTCACACGCTGCAACTTTTATAGGTAAGTCACGGACACAGCCATGAAGGAAACATCGGCATGGCAGTGCGCTCTTGCACTGTCATGCAAGCAAGTCTGAAAGCAAAGCTGTTCTTTTACAATCGCATTCTACCGAACTCACAAAACTGACGTCACGAATTCAAATCTTTTTTGCGGTTTGTAGACGTGGGAGACCAGTAATAAGTCATGGTCATCTAGAAACAAGAGAACTTGCTGCACTTGACTGCAAGGCGGCTGCCGCAAATCGAAACGGCTGGAAATCGGCTCAAATGTTGTAGTATCAACCATTGGTAAGCGGTCGAAGTTGGGAGCATGGAAGCGTTAAGTGCGTCTTCGTTGTGAGCAATGGGGCTGAACCGAGGAGGGATTTCAGCAGGCCAAAACCTTCACGTGTTCTGTACTAAACTAGAAGTGATGCGGATATCAGGAGGGGCATCTGTGTTATCTCTGTCTGTACGTCCCTCTCAATCTGGACAGCCAGCAAGATAAAAACTGACCTTTAGAACACCATGGATTGCGTGATTCTATGGCCTGGTGGTCCCTAAGTGAATGTTATTACTTGAGAAGAATGGCCTGAGGGGCGAGTTGGTGCATGATGAAATGAACGGCGGCGCAACAAGGACACTTAACAAGAGAGGGGACACCACATGCGCACAGGACACTTAACAAGTGTCCACTTAACAAGGACACTTAACAAGGACACTTAACAAGTGTCCTTGTTGCGCCGCCGTTCATTTCTTCGTTATTACTTGAGTTCACTTTTTTTTCAGCGGATTTACAGTGAGACGCAAGACAGAGTGAGCAACACACAAGCTTGCATGTAACTGCAAATGTGTAAAAAAAAAATACGCGAAGCTACAGCGACCAATCAGCCTGTGTTTCTGCTGTAACACATCTCGACAGCTTTAGGATTCTATGACATAGTGGTCCCAGAAGTCTATAGTTAACCACATTCATGCCGTATCTGGTAGAAACCTTCGTCACGCGCACATGCTCTGGAAGCTTTGATATCCGCGTGAGGGACAGTCCCGCGTTAGACTTCACGCTTGGCCATGGTGACATGCGAGAAATACCACAGCGCGCATAGTTAAGTATACGCTACCGGCAGAGCACTGCTCAAACGCGGAGGGGTCGAGGTGCCACCTTAAAAGACGCCAGACGAAAAGACTGCCGTTTTCCCATAGCAGGAAAGTAGATAAAAAAGTGCATTGCTTCACCGAACTGCACGAAGCGACAGAGCAAAAGCAGGAGACGGCTGTGGGATTGGACGCCTTCACTCTATTCCGGTGTCCGAATGGGGAGAACAGCGCAGCAAGAGATAACCGTGAGGTAATGCAGATTGCGCGCGCTCGCTGGCAGCGATTAAATGCAGCTTAAAAAGACATGATTGGACATGCTTTCAATTTGTGGAGCCGGTTGTGCGTTCTGTGAATATATTTCCACACGCAAAACGTGTACTTCAGGCCAGTCTTGTACACGTTACAGAAAACAAGCGACCGATTACACTTAGTCACTTCATCATGAAATGTAACTGATGTCAGTGGTCAGTTGCAGCTCATGAAAAGTAACTGAACAATTTCGAAAAGTTGATAGATTACGATTGCATTATTTTTATTCATTTTATTAGCACAGCTCAAACATACACGGGCTATAATCAGCTGGTGCAGCTTGCTTAATCTATAGCCTGTTGCAATGCGGTGGTAATTTCATCTGAAGCTTTTTTTAAACATTTTTTCACTGTTCGTTGTGAACACATCAGTGGAGGCACTTCAGGCTTTCTCCATGTGCGCGCCTGAGGGAAGAGCGTTGCTTTGACATAATACTTTGCGGACTACCTCAAAGTTGCGCAAAGTGCCGCGCTTGGCTTTTCCTCGAGCTCTGAGGGGATAATGCCCGAGTTCACAAAACGAACTGTCCTTTTTGCCGTCGTGGTGAAACGTAAAGCGTAGAACACAGTTCTAGTAAAACGTTCAGGCTTGCATGCCAGGACATCTTCGCGAGCGGTAATTCCATGCTGGATTATCCCACTGAATTCAACATGCTTTTGAAAAAACAAATGTGCAGCAGATTACTAGTAATCAAATAACAAAAAAATTTGGAATTCTGGGATTATTACACATTACAAAAAGCAATCAAGGCGTACAAATATCGAAGAAAATGCCATTTATTGCAAGAAACAAATTTCTTTAACTACTATAGTAAAAGTCAGCTTCAGGCAATGAGAATTCACTTAACAAAACCCGTTGTGGGGCCAGTTGGTGAAGCATGGTTTCTTGAAGGAGTTTTTTCAGCCCTACAAAAACGTGGACACAGAAAGAAAGAAGCACCCATGACGGGCGCTGACTCCAACTAACTTGAATGAAGCTGATAGATTCAACATTTATAAACAATGGAGGACCAGAGCGCATGCGGGTGGGAAATTTCTGGTAGATTAGGGAGAACAGACGACATGCTATCTTCTATTTAATAATTTGTATTCGCTGTCTCGCAGGGAGACTGATGTGCTGCTGACGCACGTGTCGCCCCTTTGTTTGATAAAAAACGCTTCGGACAAGTCGAGTGCTAATCTGTCCTTACTTCTGCTTAGAATTTTGATACGCTCGAGTCGTGTCCCACAGTTTTGATCGTTCTCATCTTTCCAGGAGCGCCAGTGGGCGGGTAGATTTTCAAACTCGGAAACGTTACCAAGTGAATGTTGATGTTCCCTGGCACGTTCGTTCACACAGCGGCTAGTCTGCCCGACATATACTTTGCCACCTATAGAGGGGATTTCATATACCACACCCGTGGCACAGCGCACGTACGGCTTTGTATGCTTCGTCCCGCAGCCGGAACTGCCATGGCCGCTGCTGCTGACCTTGGGACACATCTTGGCCAGTTTACTTGGCGCAGAGAAGACCAGCGGCACGCCGTACTTGTCGCCAACCCTTTTCAGGTTGTGGGACACCCTATGAATGTAGGGGACAACTGCTGGCTTTGCGCTGCTACGTTGTTGTCTCCTTGCTTTCTTTGGTCTCCCTTTAACTATTTGCAGGAGTGTCTCGGTCACCGCTGTCAGTACGTGGTCAGGGAACCCTTCTTTGAGCAGTCTCCTCGCCCTGAAAGCTCGCCTGCATCATCAGGGGGCACGTGAGGGCTTTTAGAATTTCATATTAAAGCCACTTTTATCCAGTTTGACAACCGAAGGTTTTTGCAACGTCAGGGCATTCGGAAAGGATCATGTGTCGCTGCTGTTTTGTGCAACATTTTTCTTTCATCAATTAACAACATTTTGGCTTCACTTATTGACGATGGAACAGTCCTAAAGACATTTAGATATGTTGATGACTTTTCAGTGATTTTAAACAGATGGAATACTGGTGGTTTTTTGAGGAAGTTGCAAATGAGATTTTAGGTAAGTTCCGACAACATGGCAAAGGGCTCTCTTTCACGCACGAGTTGCCTGAAGAAAGTAACTTTCAATTTTTAGACCTCAAAATCAAGCACGGAGACACATGTGTTTGCTGGTGTTACCGCCCTTGAACTAGGAAAAAGTTTTTACCTTTTTGATTCGGCACAGCCAAAAATTGTCAAGCGAACTATCACGACCGTTTCCCTGGAATCCGCCCTCCTCAAGTCGTGCCCTCCCATGATGCAGGCGAGCTTTCAGGGTGAGGTAGCTGGACTGCGCAAAGCAGGGTTCCCTGACCACGTACTGACAGCGGTGACCGAGACACTCCTGCAAATAGTTAAAGGGAGACCAAAGAAAGCAAGGAGACAACAACGTAGCAGCGCAAAGCCAGTTGTTGTCCCCTACATTCATAGGGTGTCCCACAACCTGAAAAGGGTTGGCGACAAGTACGGCGTGCCGCTGGTCTTCTCTGCGCCAAGTAAACTGGCCAAGATGTGTCCCAAAGTCAGCAGCAGCGGCCATGGCAGTTCCGGCTGCGGGACGAAGCATACAAAGCCGTACGTGCGCTGTGCCACGGGTGTGGTATATGAAATCCCCTTTATAGGTGGCAAAGTATATGTCGGTCAGACTAGCCGCTGAGTGAACGAACACACCAGGGAACATGAACATTCACTTGGTAACGTTTTCGAGTTTTAAAATATACCCGCCCACTGGCGTTCCTGGAAAGATGAGAACGATCAAAACTGTGGGACACGACTCGAGCGTATCAAAATTCTAAGCAGAAGTAAGGACAGATTAGCACTCGACTTGTCCGAAGCGTTTTTTATCAAACAAAGGGGTGACACGTGCGTCAGCACCATATCAGTTTCTCTGCGAGACAGCGAATAGAGATTATTAAATAGAGGACAGCATGTAGTCCGCTCTGCCTAATCTACCGGAAATTTCCCACCCATATGCGCTCTGGTCCTCCATTGTTTATAAATGTTGAATGTGTCAGCTTCATTAAATTTAGTTGGAGTCAGGGCCGTCGTGTGTGCTTCTTTCTTTCTGTGTCCTCGTTTTTGTAGTGCTGAAAAAACTTCTTCAAGAAACCAGGCAATGGGAAGCTGCATGCGCAGCAGCGGGCAGCAGTTAAGATGTCACCTCTGTGTACCTGCAGAGGGTGTGCACGTCATATTGTTACGAAGAAGACAACGCTGGCAGTGGCGCGGGACGGAGCGCTCGCGCTAGGGCAGCGGCCATTAAATCATCTCTTGTTCATGGTTCATCACGCCTCATTCTTCGGCTGGCCGCCACGTTACAATATCACTCTTAATTTATTGGTTTTATGGCTTGAATTTATGGGATTTAACGTTCCAAAGCGACTCTGGCTATGAATGACGCTATAGTGGAGGGTTCCAGATAATTTCAACAACCTAGGGTTCATTAACGAGCATTGACATCGCACAGTACGCTGGCCTCTAGGATTTCGCCTCGAACAAAATGCGACCGCTGCGGCCGAGACTGAACCCGCGTTTTTCGGGTCAGCAGCCGAGCACCATGCATAGCCAGTAAGTCATCGCGGTGGTTTCGTAATTTTTTGCAGTGCCGAGAAATAAGTGTATGCAGCGTTGGGAAAGGTCTCAGTGCGCTGAGTTGCCACTGCACATACTGGCATCTAAAGGTGTAGGTTTGAATCCCACTGAAACCTATACTATTTCTTCCGTTTTATTTTATGTAGTTCGCTGGTGGTGTTCATGGACGACAGGCAAAAGTATGTGCACGAAGAGAAGCGAAAATGAAGTCGTTGAAAGCGTTCCTGCACAAAAGAGTTTCGATATATAGGCTTGAGGGGCCCGTGCATTAATGTAAACGGCAAAGAAAACGAAATTTTATTCAAGATTAAGAAAAAATCTCCTCCACTTGTTACCGCACGGCTCTACATAAATCTTCTGTACTTGTTTTTAGCTAGTCCTACGGCTTCTGCATGTGTTAACCAAAATTGGGTATAATTTCAAGGTTGAAGATACCGGCAAGAGAGCGGTCATCGCCAGTGCAGGATCGCGTTTGGCTGAAATTTTGGCTGATGCTGTATCTACTGCCTGCAGATACATATTCTGTCTGGAGAAACGGCGGCGCGTGTGAACAGTACTACTCTTGGGGATTATTTTACTGCACAAAAGGATGGCAAACTCCCATTTACCAGGCCCCGTAAGGGCGTCGCTATTCTTGAGGAATGCTCCTGTTCACGAACTGAAACGGTTCTTCGCGTTCCATCCGTGGGCAACACAAAAACGCAGCACAAAACAAACTATTCAAGGAACATAAACCTAAACAAATACACAAACATCTCCGCCGCTTCGCGTTTCTCACGCCTGCCGACACACACCGCCGCGTCTCAAGTGTCAAAGTTGTTTTGACAATGCCGCGAGGAATTTCTTTGCGCGGCGCCGCGGCCATGTAGAAGCAGAGCGAGAGCCCGACTGCGCGGCAGCCAGATGTCCCGTGGGACGTGCTGCGCCGCCTTTTAAGGAGCGCCGGTGATGAATGGGCCTAAAAGGCTAACCTGTCGCCGCCGGATTGCGGGCTTTAATACGTGTCACCGAGGCTGACAGCAATGAGTTGCTCGGCGAATGAGACGTGAAGGCCTATAATTTCCACGCGCGCATAGAGCAGCCCCAGAGCGGCGCATCCTGCGACACTCTATACAGAACTGCCGCATCGCGCACAAGACGCGGCGGCCTCCGGACGTGACCGGATTGTGGCTGCATCTCCTCGAGGAGGCTGCCCCAACGCCGCGCATCGGGTTGCGCTTGATAGCTCTGAGAAAACTGTATACATATGTTTGTCGCATCATGGCCTCGGCGCCTGCCACGTGGAGCTCTGATCTGCCATGCGCCTGCTCTCGCCTCGTCGGCATTTAGGGCGATGCAAATGTCGAGGAGGCAAGCAGTTCCGTAAAAAAAAAAAAAAATACGGCGTGCAAATGGGGAGGTTGTATTCTGTGGACTAACTCGTAGAGAAACGAAACAAAACGAAAACGAAAGCGGCGTGAGTACTGGCACTGCGCGTGCAGTTTCAGTGCTATCACCTTACGTGAGAGAAAAGGAACGTTTGGCAGAGGGCTATGCACTGAAACCTCTTTCTTTTCGCACTGCGCTGAGAAACTGCGTGACGCTTGCCATGTTCGACCGAAAAGGTTTTGAATGTCTGCAAGACGGTCTGCATGGGTGGTGATGGGTCTGTAGTGGAACGTTGTCAGTCTGTTCTTCACAGCCGCCTTGCACATGGAGCTTATTCCATTCGCCCAAGTTTCCATCTTACAGCGCTGCTTCAAATGTGCACCTTTCGTCCCGCAACACGATAGACGATGCGCTGACACACGCACCAATTTCCGCTATTTCCTATTCGTCTGGTTCCACTACATGCGCAGAATCGTTGCTGCTCTCAAGTGTTGCTCGGCACTCCCGCCAACAGTGATGCGGAGCCAAATGTCCTAGCACTTCCAAAAATCTGATGCCACAGCGGATTTGACAGAGTTGTTCATGAATACCCGATGAAGTTCGGCCATGTAAGCGCTGCGGCATGTCATCAAAATTCTGAACGCAAATTTGTTCCTCTATTCGTGGGACCTTGCGACGCGTCGGACACCCATGCTGAATCTTTCTTCCCGCGTTCCACTATTCACTTCAGCGATCGACGAATTTGTATCAGGACATCAGCTCTGTAAACCCGAGAGAGCGAACGACTTCAAGGGGAAGCGGAACGATGGGAAGCACGAAGTATGGCTCGATATGTAACAGTTATATACTTTAATTGCTAGCCACAACTTTCGGAATCGTGCCAGGGCAACCCATCTCTGTTTCTTTTCTTGATGCATGATTGGTTTATTGGGGTTTAACGTCCCAAAGCGAATCAGGCTATGAGAGACGCCGTATTGAAGAGCTCCGGAAATTTCGACCACCTGCAGTTCTTTAACGTGCACTGACATCGCACAGTACACGAGCCTCTAGAATTTCGCCTCCGTAGAAATTCGACCATTGCGGCCGGGGTCGAACCCACGTCTTTCGGGTCAGCAGCCAAGTGCCATAACCACTGAGCCACCGTGGCGGTTCTTGTTGCATGAAAGAGGTGATGTGTCGTCGACACATTTCTGGCTACGACCGCAGTACCCTAGAATGCGCTGTTGTATGGTTTGTGGTGCGCTATGCAAAAAGGCACGTCTGCCACAGACCAAAATGCGTTGATATTGTAGTGACTATAAGCGAATAAAGCTAGATCTTTCACGGCCAGTTTTTTTTACAGCCAAGTCGAAACTCTTCTAAATATCAACAGCTTCGAGGGGTGCTTTACGTGCATGATATATAAAAAACGCAAAAAAAAACAGACGAGAGAGAACGCCAGAATCCAGAACACAGGGCGAAGCGTAGAATCACAGCTGCTTTTTACTAGACAACACAAGAAAAGAGACAGCGACGCAAGTGCCATAACAGAAAAAGAAAACATGCAAAGAACACGCGAAGGTGCAGGAACGTGCGGAAGACATCAATTTATCTGCCAAAAAGTGCCAGAGATGTGGCATTCCCAATTACTTTTCATATTGAGGACCATTTAAGTTTCCACATGGTCAAAAGCACGCTTGTCGCGATGGCGGTAAGGAACGCTCATGTTGCCAAAGACAGGCTAGTATCGGCATGTTTTAGCATGCAAAATACCACGATAGTATTTAGAAGAAGAGAGAAAGTGCTTACTCAAGCTAAGTTTGGCAGATTTAGAATGACGTGGCTGTAGGGCAATCGGTAGGACATCGTGAGGCGCAAAACCACAGAAAAGGACGGGACAGAGGCAGGGGACAACAGAGGGCGGTACAGTCAAATGAACATTTATTGAAGAGCAGGAGCACTTATAGACATCAGTCGCGAATGTAATCTTGCAAACAATCATAAAATGAAGATGAAACATAAGAAAACAATTCAATGGCAACCATGACGAAAACAATCAGCACGTGGAAGGGAAGGAACCGAGCAAGGATGACACAACCAACCTGCGCAAAACGAAACCAAAACGATTCCTAGAGAGAGACAGACAGAAACATTAATTCCTTCTAGAAAATGGACGCAGAAGGCTTGCTGATGCACACTTATCTGGCTATGGCCTCAAGATGGTAACAGCCTCGACAATTTTCCTTTCCAACCGCCCCTTTCTTTGTCCTATAATATGTGTGCAGTTCAGTTTAGGATAGCAGTCTTTAGAATTGCGGCAGTGAACGGGCTTTCAAGGTCCTCCGGATCTAGTCAAGAAAAGTGCATCCTCTTTCAAGCGATTGTTTAAACGTCTATCAGTTTTGCCGATATAAAGTCGACCAGAGCTGAGGGGAATCTTATACACCACCCCCGTTGCGCATGAGACAAACTTTTTCGAATGCCTCATGCCACAAATTACAGGCTTTGAAGTGTGCTTACTGAAAAAATTTGCGCAAAAAACGAGGACAAAGCAAGACGAATGCTCGTCCTTGTCTCGTCTTGCTTTGTCCTCGTTTTTTCTGCGTAAATTTTTTCAGTATGCATATCAACCAACTCGCCCAGCTTTCTGCTCTTTGAAGTGTGCTTCCCTATCAAATTGCAGAGTTTAGAAAGCTTACAGGGCGCAGACATGACCAGGTAAACGCCATACCTGCCTGAGACCTTCTTAAGGTTATGGCAAATCTTATGAAGATATGGTAAGACTACATACTTAATTCGGCTAGCTGGCTCATAGGAAAAGGAGCCCTCTTTCGCAGTCTTGCGGAGCGTTTTTAGCAGGGAATCGGCCATAGATCTTAACAGTGTTAACGGAAAGCCCGCTCACTGTTTGGCAGATAGGCCAGACTGACAGATGTACTATTCCCCACGCAGCGATTCCCCATGCACCACTGCCTTAGCAGTGCGTGCCCACGTTCTTCAGTTTAGGAGACATGCTTTGACTTTAAGGCACAACAGGTAGTTTTTTTTTTTTTTTTTGCAGCGAAAAGCTTCACTAGGCCCGTCAACAACGCTCTTCGCGTGAGCCGGAGGCCATATTTGCCACTTCTGCGCATGCGCGAAACCGAGTGACGTCACGCGCAGCGCAGGTAACCGCCGACTCCGTAAATATAAAAAAGAATAATAATAAGCACAGAAACGAGAATAAAAAAAGAAATGCCGCCGCGGTGGCTCAGCGGTTATGGTGCTCGGCTGCTGACCCGAAAGACGCGGGTTCGATCCCGGCCGCGGCGGCTGGAATTTCTTTGGAGGAGAAATTCTAGAGGCCCGTGTACTGTGCGATGTCAGTGCACGTTAAAGAACCCCAGGTGGTCGAAATTTCCGGAGCCCTCCACTACGGCGTCTCTCATAGCCTTAGTCGCTTTGGGGCGTTAAACCCCATAAACCAACCAACCAAACAAAGAAATGAAAGAAATAAAATATCAGAAATAAAAAAATAAATAAAAGACAAACAGTGCGCCAGCAAACTCTCATATCTCGGTGGACAACCGAACCTCGCCGTAAGGGAAGGGAAATGAAAATTGGTTTTAAGGAAAGGAAACGACGCCTGTCTCTCTCATATCTTGGTGAATACCCGAACCACGCCGTAAGAGCCTTAAGGAAAATGAAGTGAAATGAAAATTGGCTTTAAGGAAAAGAAATGCCTGTCTCTCATATCTTGGTGTACACCCAAAAGTAATGGACACCACAGTATATGTCTCTAAAGCAACCTTATAAGACAGCACCGTATTCACCACACGCGCGTCTCCTCCTCCGCCTCCGTACAGGCAGTGTGTGGACGGCCGAACGCCTCCACCGTTATCCACCATGACGTCAAACCAAACGCAACTGAAACTTTTCACTTGTATATCCAGGCTTAACCACAGCTAAGCCACTGCTATTTTTTTAGTTCTGCGTCTGCTTCCTACCCAACAGATTTTATGCTACATTTTCTTTTATTCATCAGCCTCTCTTAAGTCATCAGACAACGTACGAAGGGTAAGCTGCAGCTGTCAGTCTGTTGACCCGATATGAAAAACATTTCTGCAGTTGTATCTAGGCAAGACAATCTTTGTAATTGCAGATAGCATGCAGGTGTTACCAATGGCATTATTAGCCGTTTTTTACAAAGTAATTTTGATGTGAACAAGGACTTCACTTCTTTGGTTGATAGACTCACCACTTGCGTTCAAAAAAATACTGTCGAGCGTAACTTCAACCTGCATGTTATGAAAATTTCGCACTGGAAGTGAGGTCGAAAGAACACTTTAAAATTTTGAGAACGCCAATAACACACTTGGCTTACATTTCTTTTTAATAAACACCAGTAGCTGTCCACTCAATGAACAAACGGACGGGAGGAAGTCACAAAACGTTATCGCTCATGGCCCTACCAACTCCAGCCAAAAAATAGTTGCAGGAAAAACTGGTGCAACCTTTAAACCAATTGAACGCTCCGAATTTTCTGGAATAACATTTTCCCACCTCTTCCCAAACGTCTAAAACACATAAGAAAAAAGCAACTCCATTAATACGTCGAAAACTACCGCACATAATGCAATGAAACGTGCTTTATCGTTGCACCCGTCGGTGAAGTTCTCAACGGCGAACACGACGTGGCCGAGTGCTGCACGGGTACTCTAAAGTGTAGACGTCTGTACTAAAAGGTAAACATCAAAATGGATTTCGCGCTTGGATTAAGTTGATGTTCCGCAAGATGGGAACAGCAATGCGATCATCGATAGTCAGACGCCAGAAATGATTTTGAAAGTACGAAGGCGCAAAGCTTGTCAAGTGTCCGGCTCTTACAGAAATAACCGGAATGGGAAATTCGGCTTGTGGGTCTTAGCAGTAAAGAATAGAGTGATATGAGAAAGATTATTTTAGGAATACCGTGACCCAAGCTTTATAACCCCTCAAGACAACGATGTTTGTAACTTTGCTTAAAACAAGATGTAGCGCAGCTACGATAAATTTAGAGCATGCATAAAATTTAAAATTTACCCCAAAATAAAATTTGCCCCATACGCTGGTATGGCTGTAAATGTGAACAGATTGGCATTAATTCCACGTTCTTTTGAAGTGTTCGGTATGAAGTACTGGACAAAAAAAAAGATAGTGGCCGCAAAAGTGATTCGAACTCTTGGGGGCACTTTTCTATTTCGGGGAGTACCAGAGCATTGAAAATTCACTAGTTGCGCAGTCAACGCAACTTTACGAGAACTAGCACCGAGAGCTAGACTGGCACCGAGGGGGCTGAAAACCGGCAGTTGTGCAAAACTATACCTTTCAGCATTCCGCTTAAGCAACCGGCCAGAGAAGAGGAAAAGAGGCAGGGAAAGTTTCATGTTACGAAATCTTGACACGGAATTATTGGTATCCCTGATAACAGTTGTCGGTAAAGGGCTAAGTAGGTGAAAAAAGAAAAAAATGCAGCTTTCAAGAGACATTCGTGCGATTCTGCATTCGTTGGCCGCTGCTTGCGTGCCAGTGCGGTATGTTTCAATGATAGTTCGGAATAACGCCACAAATAAACGATTTAGCGAACTCGGACGCGCCCATTTTAGTTTGAAGTTTCGCAACCAGCATGTTCGAGAAGTTGTATGCTTCCCGAACATTAGAGAGGTGCTCTCGCACGTGTGGAGCCAACTTTAATCTGCGTTCAGAACCTGTGTGCCCAAAAAATTATATTCACAATTTTTACGTATAAATACGTATATAAAATATCTGCGTCATTCACCCAACTTTATTGGGACGCGCACACCCATTACCTCACATGAGCTGGGTGTAGCAACGTTGATTCGTAAAGGTTAATACTTTAAGTCTCGCACTTCTGTTTGATAATAGCGTCTACTGAGAACGCCATTGAAACATAGCAATAAAAGAAAAGCTACGTAAAGTACAGTTTCATTTACCAATATGGCCAAATTATACTGCCCCGCGCCGCCTCTACACTCGGTTCAGTGCTAGACAAGTTTGCGGTTGTACTCACGTGCAGCAATCCATCAAGAAGAATAGGTACTCCCTGGCCTTGCAGCAACCATCCTTCTAGAATAGTATGTGAGAGAGCATCAGGGCTTCAGTATGTTCACGATGACTCCAACCTTCTGCTGGACGAGCCCAAACTCCTTCCTTGGCGAGGTGCATGCCCTATAGGACAAGCTTAGACACAGAAGAATCGACAAAAGGATCAACTAGTGAACGAGTTGGTGCGCTGTTTTTCAAAATAAAGCGCAGGAAATGCACACAGGATGGATTCATAAAGATAAAGACAAGCCACAACTTGCAAATAAATACTAAATTGCACATGCGCCGCATGAAATACATACCAACGTGGAAGAATAAAGGAAAGAAAAGAAGGCTACGTAATCAGTATGTGGTCATCGGCGTAGCATACCAGAAACATACACCTTTTCTGTCACAGGAACAAGCAGCTGCTTACGGAGTTATCAATTGTTCTGTTGAAGCCGCCGCGGTGGCTTAGTAGTTATGGTGCTCGGCTGCTTACCCGAATGACGCGGATTCGATCCCAGCCACGGTGGTCGCATTTTGATGGAGGCTAAATGCTAGAGACTCGGCTACTGTGCGATGTCAGTGCACGTTAAAGACCCACAGGTGGTTGAAACTTCCGGAGCCCACCGGTGCGGCGTCCCTTATAGACTGAGGCGCTTTGGGACGTTAAACCCTAATAAACCGTAAATCAAAAAGAACTTTAAATCTAGAAAGTCCGCCGAACATGAAGCAACCTGTTGACTACAACTCATAGCTGAAAGGTGAAACGAAGGCGGCCCTCAGTTCATTCCAAAGACGTAAGAGCCGCCGCGGTGGCTCAGTGGCTATGGTGCTCGGCTGCTGGCCCAAAAGACGCGGGTTCGATCCCGGCCGCGGCGGCTAGAATTTTTTTGGAGGAGAAATTCTAGAGGCCCGTGTGCTGTGCGATGTCAGTGCACGTTAAAGAACCCCAGGTGGTCGAAATTTCCGAAGCCCTCCACTACGGCGTCTCTCATAGCCTTAGTCGCTTTGGGACGTTAAACCCCACAAAACCACAAAGACGTAAGTTTTTTGTTCAATAATACTGCAGAAGCAATCGCCTCGCTATTATGTAAATGACTTAACATTGAAAACCCTTCTTACTGCGCTAAAATCTTCAGGGTAATATTTTTCTGCAGGAGATAATGTGAACGCGATAGTGTTAACGGTGCCGTACAGTGGAAAACCCGGCGTCGTATGCGGCTGTGTGAGCGAAAAATAACCGCAGAAGCAACCTAGGTGGGCCACCAAGGTCATGCAACCTTGTGACGTCATTACTACCTCCCACTGAACTGTAAGCAAACTGCTTACCATGCCACGTGGCATTAAATTAGTGACCAGCCGTGAGAGCTTGCTCCAAAAGAGCAAACTGTGTCTCACAAGCCCCATTGGTGGCAGCACATGTCATTGCAGGGCAGTGGTACATCGTTTAACCACTGCACCACTGCGCCAGGAGCGGTATGAGGACTGCCTACGAGGCATGAATGTAAAGTAGACAATAACCATTTGCGCATGTATGGGCATTAGCCAGTCAACGCTATCGCGTCATACATTTAAGGCGGTGCTTAAGTGTCTCCTTCAATATTTTACAACGCTTGTAGTGCACCGAATAGAATACCTGTTCACTTGCGAACATGTTAAATTCTCAGAAACGAGAAAAGGTAGCAACGAAAAATAGTTCAGAAAAATTGATATATCGCCAGTTTAAATAATCTTAATATATTTCTCTCTTGCGGTACGAAATAAAAGTTCAACAAAGCACTACGAGCATTGAAGAATTTATCTATTCTAGATAACAAAAACGTTTCAGATACCGCACTCAATACAGCCGCAATACTTCCTCCCGATCACTACATATTTGAAGAAGTAAATAAGTCGTACACCTTTGTTCAAGGGAATAAACCTTACAGTTCACAAGGAAGGCTCAAATTTAAGTATAAGTAAAAAATTTTGAAGTATGGCAGTGCCATGCAGCAGAAAATTAAGTTTAAATTACAACGTAAACGGAAAAGTAGACAGTGCAAATTTTTACCAGCAGATGAAAAGATAACTACAAGACCGAAATCATACAAAAAGTCCTAGAATGTTTAGAGCAACTTAATCCAGAAAATTTAGTCAAATAATGGCCTGAGAAGAACGTTGGATACAAACTGTGAAAGCAGAACACCATTTTTCAACACATGCGGGACTCCTGCTGCAAACTGTAAAGTCGCTGTAAAAGCGAACTCTATAAAATCTAAGCAGTCTAAAATTTTTATGATGGTACTACTGTATGCAGCTGATGAAAAATATTTTATTTTTGCTATTGACTTATTTTGTGTGCGCGAGCACTTAGGCGCAATATTGTCGCTCTTAGAAAGACATTAATTATCAGTATGTGCTCTTTTAATCATGCAGTAATCATACTTATTTATCAGTAGGCCAGTTTTCTCCATTTCTGCGATGTAGGGGACACTGTAGACGTAGTAATCGAAATTATAGCTTTCGTAGAACGTCTTCATTGATTGAGTATTACGCCATTAAACTTCTCGCATGATGTGATAATATCGAAGCGAAATGTTTTGTACGTAATAGAGAAGTACACTGTATGGTTGCAACAAAAATTTACGCATCAAATACTAACCGTTAACAAACAATGCGTGTATTTAGAAATTAAAAACAGTTCATTACCGGAAAAAAAGGAGATTATAAGAATCAAGTATTGAAACGCAATGATAACATACCGTAAGGGACGCTGCAGAGATGTAGGAAATACTATGAGGGAGTAATTAGCGAATAAAAGTTCATAGTACATAGCAATCACACGTTTACATATTAGAATCCAGCTCGTCAAAAAACAACTGCAGATTACATTTTACGATAACGAGCCGCGACAAATTCTTGGCATGCGGCAACACTTGGAGAACACCTAGAGGTCATGGGTGTTACCCTTTTTCCCTGCAATTGTTTGAGACCAAACACAAGTTTTTGATGTGGGAGAGAAGCAGTGAATTTTGGTCAGCATTTCAACATATACGTAGTACTATGCATTCACAGACCCGTCAGAAAAAACAATCCAAAATGCTGACACATTCCGTGTACGAGATGATATTACGCAAAATAATGTATACGCATCACATACATCTTAATTACACCAAAGCAATTTTTTTGACCTCGAAAGTGCCCTCTGGGGCCAAAAAGCAGGAGCCTGGTTAGTGGTCTGGCGGCATATATTTACATCCCTACAAAACAGCGCAAAGTGCTATAAAATTGAACAAGAGACCATGGTCTGAAGCCAAACAAACAAGAAAATAAGTACAGTGCAAACCCAGAAGTAGGCAAAGCGAAAAATACCATTATTCAAGGGCAACACAGCTCAAAAGAAAAAAAAAACAACGCAAACAAGCGACGTAGACGGAAGGGTAAGAGGCTATATGGAGACGGCATAAATAAGAACATGTGCACGACGAGAACGAATTAAGAAGGATATCATTATACGAAGAATTAGATAAAAGAAAACGAAGGCCCCTCTTTTAAGTCAAGTCAAGAAGACAGGGAAAAGAAGACATCAGGAAGCTGAACATGCTCTTTTATATGAAGAAAACCAGCCTAGTAATATGAGGTGAAGCCAGACCCTCTCATTTGTCTGGGCAGGCGCTCATAATGGCAGTCGCTTTTCCTCTGGTCTTTCTCGCCTCCCTTTGCTTTAACAACGCTTTACTATTCGCTCTTTTATATCTTTCCGCCGTATTTCTCCATATTTTCCTTTCAAAGCTATGCTTAATTTTTTTAAATATTTGGAAATACAACAAAATTCGCTTTATCTCATCCGATGCAGAATAGTAGCGCAGAAAGAGGCAATCTTTTCTGTCTGCTAGTTTCGCTCTGCATTACACCTCTCAAAATATTGAGTCCAATGGCCGTTTGCTTTTGAATGCGTTTATCGTTGGAGCCCATTACACATTCAGTGTTCGTCTGTTGCAAGTCTGCCTTACCTCCGCAAAACTTCGAACTTCCATCTTCACTCCTCTCGTTATATCGGCAAGTTCATGCTCCTTGTGCTAAAAAAAAATGCTTTGTCGCAAAATATTTTAGCGAGGAGCATTCCAACCCATTTTCTCATTCCACGTAGCTAGGTCGAGAAATTTTAAATGCGCTCGATTTTTGAGCAAAAATTTTCAGTTCTTTATAACTGCGGAGGAGTTTCAACAATGGATGAATGGAAGCATGGAGGATAGGAGCGTCCCCTTTGAAACAGGGTGGTGGCAGTTGCCACCATGCTCGGCTTCTTTTCTTGACTTTTGTTTAACTCTATTGTAAATTCTTATTAAAAGTCGCCATTTTATTTAAATATGCTCTCGTACACTTCTAACCCTATGTCACCTCCGTGCTTTTGAGCCACGAATCTTCCAATCGCTTTTTGCTAACTTCCATCGCAGATTCATTCACATGACCAATGTTTTCTCTTAGCCCTAGGGCCTCTGGAAAGTGTCTGTGCCTGCATCGACATCCGGATGGATACCATCACATTTGAGTATGAGGTGTTAAATTGTTTCTACAGATCTACCATACACAGCCATATGTCCTCTTCGTTGAATTTCTTTGTGTAGCTACGCGTTCAAGGACACCCTTACCTAGCTTCAAAGAGTAGGGCACTATCTCTTGAGTTATCATAGAACGATTCCTTCCTGATCAGCCTTTTCCAGTATCGATATACTGGAACGCACTGTTACACATTAGCGCTGCGTCGCTATAAAGTGCCTCCAGATAATTAATCATGTTCTTAGGGTGAGCTTTGAGCATATATCCAGTGCACTCAAAAGCGACAGTAAACATCTTGCAACAGTGCTGCTCGATAACATGTTGTTGTGCGAGTCTGCTGCGTCGCACCATGCGGGCTGCAAATAGCTGCAGTGTGTGACATGAGCGGCCCGTCATAAACGGAGCTGCCCTACAGCGACGGAAAATCTAAGCGAGCCGCATTAATGCAAGCGTTCTCTGCAGGCCTAGTATCCGAGCATACACTCATGGGCGGCGAGTCGCCTCGAATGGCGGAGATACTCGGTTTTAGTCCTGTTGCCGTCGGGAATGCTCCAGGTTTTTTGACTGATCGCACTGCCCTTGCCGGAAGATGTGACTTTTCAGGCGACAGTAATTAGTAGACAGGCGCCATTCGTGCTATGAACACGCCGACTTCCCTCATGCACAAACCATTAGGTTCGACATAATGCATGCGTCATACATGTCTGAAATCACTGTTAATATGTAAGCAGGGTTTTCTTTTTTCTAATTGTGCGTATAAGAGAAAAGGAGCAGTCACCATGCCATGGTACTATGCTTGACGTGCGATCATCTGTAAGTTCACCGTGCTCAAGAAGCCGTCGCATGTGCAGTGCTGACCGTTATAGCATGCACACACGGCCACGCAAGCGAACGCATGCAAGGAAGAACGCGCAAAAAACATGCTTCTGTCCTTGAAGCATACAACCTAGTGTAATTAATGACGTCCAAACGGCCACAGCAGCTAAGAATTTACGTTCGTCTGCATTTCTCCTGCCATCAGTAAACCAAGACTCCATGCAGGCACACGGCTTCCTGGTCAGACCTCAGGATCCATGTGAGTTTTGGTCACGTTCCGAAGGCGTCTGTTGAAGTCTTGCTTGTAGAAAGTGCGTTACCGCCAGAAGCCAACATATCGAACGAAAGTGCAGAAGAGAGCCAAAGGCAAGAAGTCAGTGTAAGTTACCCCCTAATGGCACTGCCCTGTCCACTTTCCTTCTAGCACTTGCGAAGAATGAAAGCAGAGATCGCGGCCGGGTCTGGAAACGAAACGACGGTGCTTAGGAAGCGTTTTTTATTCCTTCATCTTTACTAGAAGGCGTCTGTGGCACGGAGGCGCGGCTTTGGGAACAAGTCGGAAAGGGTCGCAGAAGGAGTCAAGCAGACTGCCTTTCCTCGTCTTCGTGCTTGAAGAAACAGCTCCGAGACGATAACCCGGGTGCGGTGATACTTTTTGGCACTCTCGAAATTGAATTTTGGAAAGATAAGGCCGTCACCTCCGGACAAGACGTAGAAGGGGGAGCGCTTTCACGGGTTTGGGAGCTTCCTTGGTACGCCCGGCATGCACAAATATGCCATGTACGTCGTCTTGGATCACTGTTTCTTTGCGGTTGTGTCTTACCTTAGCTTCTACCTTTTTACCGAAACGGAAATGCTGTAAGTCGTATATCAATAAATGCTGCGGATTTTGGCCGTCTTCGAAGTTACATCCGTAATTATTGCCATAGGAAAGTTCACGCTTTTGTGTTGCGTCGGTGGTCACTTTACAGCCCCTTCATCGCTTAGTTCCCGCGCTGCAGTGAAGTCCTTCCAAGCATCTTAGCTATCTTGTGAATTATCTGAATATTTCCTTATAAACCGTCCGTTTCTGTGGCATTCGTTACTCAAGCAACGCGCGTGTGGGCTCAGCAGTGCGGCTTTCATAACAGCGGACTGAACACTCCTTAGCAATCTCCCTGGTCGCGAGCGTCTAAAAGAAACAGAGCTGGAAACAGCAAGGGGCCGTATAGAAGATTGCGTAGATAGTTGTGTGTGTAGATCAAGCCATGGAAAACGAGGTATCGCTCAAGGAAAGAGATTCGTCTCAGCTAGTTTTCCCGCTTCATACCTACCCTTGAAATAAGAGAAGAGGCATTACAGAATTGGCAACCTTTTTGCCTTCATGAAAAAGATAAAAAAGATTGTTCCACTGTTTACCTTTTTTCGGAACATGCCTTAGCTTTGTGATCAAAAAAAGTTTTCCTTATAGAGCACAGAAGCAAAGTGCGTTCCGCAAGAAGTAAGGAAAAAGCATAACGCTCTTGGAAAGCCTTCAGCTAGTTTAAGGAAAAGGAAGGAATATCGTCTCCAGGCTCACTTTTTACGGCTGCAAAGGCTGTGCGTATGCAAAGAGTAAGAACATAAACTAAAAACAGTAAAAACATGAATGGAACTCGAGAGTCTAGACGCGGCGCTAGCTCTTATAAATCGGAGAACTCGTTTTGCTGGCATCGAGCTACACGGCGAAATATCAGAGCAGATCCGACCGGCGTGAAAACTCCCAAGATTTTCCTGTGTGATCAAAGACACGTGCTGCCGAAGCAGTAAAACTTCGCGTGAGGTTTGGCACCTTGAGCGTTTGAGCAGGAACAAAAAAAGCGATAAAAAAAGAAAAGCGTAAGGCGTTATTACGCCGGTGCTCCCGTAAAGCGCCGGGCCCCGTCTTTTGTGACGATTCATTTCAGAGTTCATTCTTTCGTCTTTATAAAATTGGTAGCTACGACTTGCGCCGTCATGACTAATGGCTAAATATCAATGTCAGTCGTAGTCTACGGTATCGAAGGTGGGGCTGACCAATAGCAGTGAGACAAAAAAAAACGGATTGCGAAAAAAATCTTTCCAAATCCTGCCACTAATTTAGTTTGTTTATTTTTATTGCTGTTTTATGTGTAGACTCTACGCATAGTTTTCGCTATAATCACAGTGCGTGCGCACCGTTACAGCAGCCGTTATGAGCTTCAGCCGACGGTTATGTTGCACGTGTGCCACTTGCAATTTTGCAACTCCTCAGTCAAAAGCACAGATGGGCAAGCATCGTCGCCTTTCGTTTGCCCCCTTCGTCCGAAAATTCATAAACTGGACCTAATAACATGGTTACTTTCATCTCAATGAGTTTGCATTGCCTCCCAATCCTCACTGAAAATAAGCAATGCTTTAGTTGTGCCTCAGTCACATCGCATCAGATAGCGACACCATCCTGCGCTCTTTACTTCGTTTTACTTCAAAGAATTGCAGCATTCAAGTTATTCATTCTTATGGCGACTAGATACACTGATCAGCTCCGCAAAGTACCTTTCCGACATATTAACCCAATTTTGCGTTAATTGACCAACCAGCACAGAAGTAACTCTCTCGGATTTTTGGTGGTATGTGAGGTTTATCATCCGAAGTGGCCCATGCGCTGCGATAAATACCATAATGAAGGCCTTCGGGTTAACTGCGACTTTCTGAATGTCGCGTATAAACTCGCCCAGTTACCAGATCGTATTGTCGTGAAAGTCTCGGCTAAATATATATGCTCACACCGCAAAAAATGCTGAACCTGAATACCACATGAAAATTGACTTCCTCTTTCGTTCGAGTTCTTAAGGCTTGTGCGCCCTTTAGTGTAACGCGTCTACGTGTACAGAGGTTGAAACGGCTGTTCGTCAGGTATCTACAGGAGTCACATGAAAGCCGCGGATGGGATTCGATTCCATGAAGATGGATTTGCACGGCGCACTGTTTAGCCGCGGACCACGCACCACGTGACGTTGCACTTTCTCGCCGTGATGTTCGCATCTGAACCGCGATGTTGGCGAACGTAGCATGGCGAAAGGCCATACGCATGTCTAATCCGCATATCGCCACTCCAACCTGCGCATTTGGAGGTGGCGATATGCGGATTAGACATGAGCTCCGCCTTTCTGGGTACGCGGGCCAGGCGTGAGCCTCACGTAGCGGAAGTGTGCCGTCACGTGACACCTGGTCCGCGGACCAATGCTTTGTGGAAAAAAATTTAGAAAAGAATATAAACATTATATGTGACACGTCAGTCTGTGGGGCGGTATATAATAGCACAGAATATCATATGCGCTTAACTATCTCGCTTCCTCTTTTCGGGACAGTGTTTTACTTGGCGAGTAGTAATAGGTATAATGACTCGCATGATTACGAAGACAGTCCATTTCTTCTGGAAGAACGCATTATTATGGAAAGTTTTATTTCTGGTGCCTGTTTTGCATAATACTGAAGCCACCGTCCCATAATTAAGTACTTTAACTAAAGTAATTTTCGTTCTTTCAAAGCTCCTTGCGTAAGCCTAAGCACATTCATGAGCAGTCTTGTGCAGTGTCTTCTCAGTGACTAATGTGTAACTTACGCTTCAACATACTAAGAATTAATTGCAGAAGATAATGAATTTTATTCATTGTGTAATACCCCGGTCACACGGCTAAATGTATTGCAGTTTTCAACTAGTGACACTCGCGTTTAGTCATTCGCTCCGGGGAACCTAACTCACATAGGCTGGAAAAGCACTCGCTCCTTTGTGAATTCGGCAAACTGTGCGGCTAAAATTCCTGTGCAATGCTGGCGTCATCTTACCTTGGGGGAATAGTGCAGAGCAGTGCCTACTTCGCCTAGCCAGAGTAGCATTCACTGTCTGTGAAACGCCTGCCTCGCAGTACGCTCTCAGGACTGCTTTTAGTCCGCTTAATCCCCAAAGGCGCAAGCGAACTAAACCGTGTCTTCTTTCTTGAGCACGTGGGCGCCGAGGGCACTAGCATGGGCCTAGAAAATGATAGCAAAGCACCCAATATAAGGTCCCATAGTTCGTCGTGTCTTTGCCCAAAGAAATGCCTGCCGTGGAAGACAGGAGCAGAGGCTTCGCCTTAGAAACATAGAGAAAGCAGAGCCCATATGTGGTAGCCTGCTGGAAGAAATGCATTCCGAATGACACTTTCCTTACCAGTGTAGCACCACGCCACCACAGAGACAGCTCACGAACCGACTGAAAGGCACTAGCTGGATATAACGCTAATTTTGCCTGTCTGGCCTCCGTATAAATTTAACACTTCTGCGCAGACAGGCAGTGATGTGCACACTGGTGAAAAGGAGAACAAAAAACAAAAATGTTATTAGGCAATTGTGATGCAATAAAATTGGCAGTGGTTTCGCTCTGGAGGATTGCGAAAGCAACGAGGAGAGAGAGAGAGAGAGGCGACGGAGAGCGCGCGGCAGCGGTGGCGGCTCGGCACGCTAGCTATGCGCCGCTACTGCGCATGCGCAACTGGCGAGCGGCGGCGGCACCTCTGAGTCACCCGCGCAGCGACGGCGGCGGCGCGCCAGCTGTGCGCCGTGTGACGTCACTGCTCCTCGCGCCTGTAGTATGGCCTTTCGTCAGCTCCGCCAAATGGCTCGACGCCTCGCGTGGTGTTGCTATCGCAACAAAAAATATCAGGACGGTGAGCGGGGTACAAGTCAAACACATGTAAAATCACGTGAGCAAATCACAAAACAGGGGTTAAGTGATTGTGTGCCGGTCCCCGGTTATTCAATGCGCGCTTCTTTCATGCAGCGTTTGCCCATTCTAGGCTTTTTTGTGCCAAACTAGAACATTTTGAGCCGTATATCGCTCATTCATTGCAGAGGGCACGTGTTCTTCGACAGAAAACCCACCGAAAACTTGGAAGCAAACCGCCGCCCCGTACGTTTCCGCGAGCGCCGCCGGCTCTCGAGCCGCAATATCCGACCGACGATGCCGCCACCTGTAGGTCGATCTCGCGGCGAATAGTGCCACATCGTTTTATAGCCGCTCTTTTCGTTTTGAATTGCGAAGGCAAATTTCAGAACTGCAGCCATCGAACAGGAAAAAGCAGGAATAAGAAGCTGCTCGTCACAAACACTGGAACATCACATCTGCTGATGATATTATCCAGCTAATTAAATCAGGTCATGAACCGCTGTACATTACTAAAGGGACACTGACGATATATCGAAGTTGACCACTATCGATTTATTACCGCGTTCGAATTACAAAAAGGCCGCTCTAACCGAAGACGGGGCTTGTATAAGATAGAAAACTGGAAACGAAATACACGTAAACTGCACTGCATTGCCACCTTTTTGCGCGGATTCCAGAGGCTAGGGTGACCATAGCTGGATCGCGGAGTCGTTTTCGGTGTAGACGTCGTCACTATAAATCGAGTCGCGGGAACATTTTAAAGTGCAATTTCCTCCGCAATAAGTGCATATCTTGCAGCCAGCCAAAGGTCAACGTACGTAGACGGAGCCATAGCAAGAACTGATGTTTACTCTCGATAAAAATTGGATGGAGTGGTCTTCAGTCTTCTTTTGGTTGGTTGGTTTATGGGGTTTAACGTCCCAAAGCGACTAAGGCTATGAGAGACGCCGTAGTGGAGGGCTCCGGAAATTTCGACCACCTGGGGTTCTTTAACGTGCACTGACATCGCACAGTACACGGGCCTCTAGAATTTCTCCTCCAAAGAAATTCAACCGCCGCGGCCGGGTTCGAACCCGCAATGAACTAAATGGCTAAATTACATGATACGCTTATAAATAGGATGAAAAAGGCGAAGTGTCTTCATAATATTGTTCAGAAAGCATTATTCTGGCAATAAAAGCACACTGATTGGTAAGGAGGTGCAGAATTTAGCAAGGAAGTTAGGAAGTATCGTTATTTAATTAGAACAGTGATCTTAGATCAGGACCATGAGCAAAAAAATGAGATTTAGGATAGGTGAAATTGACGGGACCCCTAAAGCTGTGCAAAGTAGCCTCATCTAAATTCTTAGGAAAGAAGGTACATAACAAGCGCATCACGCGAGTATTCACAAATGAGGCCGAAGCTTGAAGGCTGCCGCAAGGCTGGAAAGGAAATGATGCTGTGCGAAGGTGAACATTCTTGAGGTTAAGTTACAAGCAACATCAATAGCCCCGAAAGTAGAAGCTTGGACAGACGCCGCCATAGCTCAATTGGTAGGGCACTTTACCCGAGAAACGGAGGTGACGTGTTCGGATCCCACTGGTGGCATGCGGTTGTTTTTCTTTTTTATTTATAATTAGTTAAGTTTTAGGCACAAACATTAATACACCATTCATTTCCCATTGATCCAAGTCCCACATTATAAGAGAGAGAAAGAGCAATTTTTTGGTTGGTTTCAGTGACTGTTCGATTCATTCATATGCATGTTATAAAGAGCCCCTTATTCTCCCTACCCATGTCTGCGTAGAGGCTGGTTAACTGTTAACTATTGGTCAGTGAGGTTAGCATGGTGGATCTCAAGGCAAGAGCGAGATGCTCGAAACGTAATAAAATGAGGAGGGGAGACGAGGTTACCAAATTGGCCATGATAAGCTGACGGTGAATGGTTCAGAACAGGGCAAATTGTAGATCACACAAAAGCGCAGGCGTCGCTCAGTACTACAAGCATGGCATAGAATAGGGCATTGCCCGCTTGTAAAATAAACGTTGTATACTTTGTGGAGGGGCCTCTAATACTGAACGTACTTGTGGAACTGATACAAGGTCATGAGAATGTTTGCTTTGTGATCATTGCTCGCGAAGCCATTCTATGCTTCATTTAGTGAGAAATTGATGGGAGGAACGTATAAGTACACAAGATGGGCCCAGTTTTCTAATAATATGACACGACCAACTGTCCCAAAAAGAAGAGCAGTAACTAAATATTTACGATAGAATTTATTTTAAGTCTTTTTTAGCATTAATGTCTACCCTCTTACGAGGATATTTATAGAGAGGGTGACAAGGAAAACTACAGCTGAAAGAAACAGAAGAATATTTGCAAGTATACAGTGAAAAAACGCGAGGTGTTACATTCGCGGTAACAGATATTTCACTTCGTTTCATTTTCAGAGTGTTCGCATTGACACGCATCACATATTTCAGTTACATCTGCAAAAAAAAATTCCAGAACTATCAGGTAGAGCTGAGCAAGACAAAATTCTGATGACTCGTTCCAGTGCTTCGTTTTCCTGGTGTTCGCATATAAAATACTCCTCTGCAACCATTAATTTTCCTTGGAATACATGAAGGTAAAAAACAAATTTTCTGTTGACACACTTCTTGAATAAATAAAGATTATTGCGGATAGGTCCGAAAATCACGTTTTGTGCCTAGAACTAATGCTGATCAGTACACAGCAACGGACCTTTCGTCAGAGAGCATTCTATTCAAAACGAACACTTGAATTGCCGAATGTGGAGCAGCACATGCGGTAAGATTCAGTTTTCAGAATTTCGAGAGAAAAACCGCTTTCAAGTAATAAAGATAATATGCTATCCCGCAGCAGAGGAAGGAAAGTAAGAAGAATAAACATCTTTGTGTAGATGCTTACGTGCTTACTGGATACGGTAGAGCAGAATTTTCATGTTTATATTTATGAAGTTTAACGTTCAAAAGTGACCCAGGGTACGAGGGACGCCGCAGTGGAGGGCTCCGGATAATTTCGACCACCTGGGGCTCTTAAACGTGCACTGGCGTCACACACTACACGGGCCTCTACCGATTCGCCTCCATTTAAATGCGATCGCTACGGCCGGTATAAAAGCCGTATCTTTTGGGTCAGCAACCGAGCACCATAACCACCAAGGCAGAGAACGAATAGCGACAGGGAACACATCTCAGTGACGTTTGTGTCCTAAATCGCAAAACAAGAAGGGGGGGGGGGGGGGGGGGGGAAGAGCTGAAAGAGAATTTTTACGTGGGAAAACCACCTTGAAGCCCCCCCCCCCCTTTTTTTTTACGGGAAAAGCTCAAACTGAATAGGTCAAATAGGACCGCCTGAACCCCAACGCTTCCTTCTAAGAGCGGCAATTGAATTCACCCCTGTCGCGAAGCTACTTGAGAGACGAAATATCGATTAGCATCATAAGAATTTTTACCACGTATAGTTGTTTAATCCACACCGACATCTCAGCACATGCCACTATCAAATTTTATCCTCACCACTTCTGAACAAGAGCTAGGCGCCTTGGCCTCTCAGCAATGGCGGAGGGTCACAACTGCGTCAGTAGCTTAGTTGCAGCACCATTAACAATTTAAGCTGAAATAATCTTCAGTGACGAAAGGATACTGGAATCTCAATTACCAAAATTCCAGTTCTCCAGAGACAGTTGGGACGAACTGCCTACCACTATTTCCGTTACGCGTGCATTTGAGCTTGAACTTACATATGCATTTAGCGTTACCAAACAGAGATTGGCGTGCCCTCTTACCTTCCCAAGCTACATAACAAACCTTCTCTGGTTGATCGCAGACACAAAAAAAAAACGACCTTGCACACCGAGGACGAATATTATCGTAAGTATTTCCTTCATATTTACACCGCACAGGAATGCAGTCAGTGACTTCGCTATGGAAGCACTGCGCCGTAACCTTGCAGGCGGTTTTTTATACACCTATTTGCATCCCCGTCCCCCCAAATAATATCTCTCAGTCCTGCGGATTGTTTGCGAGTAATGAAATCAACAATAAAAATACATTGTTGCCCATGGCTGTGGCATTTGAAGACGTCGTAGACAACGCAGCATTTGGAAGCGAGCATACATGACGCAGCTAAACCATAGCGGCGTTGTTATATATTTCCACCTCCATTCGCAGGTCGTCAGTGATGCCATCGCAGTTTCCCCATACTTATCTGCGTACACCGCCTCACACTCCCCTCTCATCTCACGCTGTGGGGTTGAAGTAGATGCGAAAACCCTATCCTCGTAGGGCACCCATATATGGTTAGCACTATTGCTGCAGGGCCTAATAAGAACGCGATTATTCCGGGTCCGTTTACCCCGAGCAGGTCTCATATGTAAAGAAGGCAGGATTTGCGGCCCGACAAGTGAAAACAAGACAGGTGCAGTGCGATCTGTGAACCGAATAGTTTGGGAATGCTGCTGCTTGTTATGCAAAGCAGAACACATATTTAATCTCCTCGTGCATTCCGCGAGCGCTTGGAACACGCTGCTGCAGTCACAACGTGCAGTTTTGTATGTAGCGCGCAAATGATTCTTGGAGTAAACGAACGGGAGCGGTAATGAAGTGCGGCGCAGCTCCTGGCGCGGGTCGTTTGTATCAATTTCTGTATTTTCGCACTGTTGTCTTACATGCCGTCTGCTCCTTTATTTTGGGTACTTCTCGCAATTTTCCCCAGCCCAAAGGCATCCGCAGTATGTGTCTAGGGCGTCAGTTTGGTGCCTGCGATACGTAGATTCGCTGTGCTCATTTACAATTAACATTCCGAACGTGGCGATGCACGAAAATATATCACTATCCTGCGAAAAAAAAAAGGATAGTTCAGAGCACCGATGATTATTCTGGGCTCTTGCAGGTCACAAAAAAAATAACCCAAGGATGAACAATTTTTCAGCACTTTGGAATCTAGACTTGATATATAACAGCCATGTAACCCATGACAGTGATGATGCTGGACCCGAACAAGAAAGGCACTTGGCTGTGCTAGAAATGTCGTCACATGACTTTGCAGCTCTTTTGCCAGGCATTCGCGGCCAGCTCCAAGGATTTACACAGAACTATAGGATTTAAGCCTGTCTTATCAGCTTAATCAGAATGTTTGGAAGAAGCAATTTTATTACTGCAGTGTACTTGGAATAAACGCCCAAAAAGAAACTCGTCCCAATTTGTCGCATTCACGGTTTTGCGGTAAACTTACCGGCGCCAGACACACACGCTCTACAGATGCAAGCTTTCAATTTTGTGCGCTGTGACATTTAACGCACGCAGTCTTATGTGCCGCATAACGAACTACGCTGACACAATCCAGCGCCGAGTTTGACAAGCCAAACATGTACAGAGAGCAAAATGCATGTCTAGAACGAGCGAACTGTCTGTTCCACACCTCCTAAAGCCGCTGCGACCAGGAAGTCAAAAAGTGACAACGAAATCCTATAAGTTTAACTGCACATGCTTGCATCCAGACCATTTTTAACCAAATGGTATCTATAGATATCGCGTGCTCCGCCCGAAACACGCCCAGAACGTGTTCTAAACAAGCGTTTTGCCCTCTGTACTTTGGTATCCATAGTGAAAAGTCTTTTGCACAGCGAAATTTATGTAATCCAAGAATTTTTACCAGCAATGCTTGCTGTAAGGGTATACGTATACGTTACGCAGGAGTATAGCACGTTAATGTTGTTAAGATATACACAATCTAACGGTACTTACATTTAGCCGCCAAGATTTCAAACCTAAACCTTGGTAATTTTTTTCCCTCTTCTGAAACAGGTTCGGCATAAATTTCAGGTAAATGAATTGCTGCAGCAGGAGCAGAACAGCATATGTGACTGTTTGTTGTACTATGGACACAGTGTATGTGAATAGATTTACCAGTGTCGACTAGAACCACTTGGCGCTTGGCGTAATAATTTAACAGTACAGTGGCGTTCCACCTGTTTAGGCATAGCGGAATCTGCATGATGGTCACCGCAGCTACACATATTTACATCCCTCTCCTCGATTATAACTTCGCGCTGTAAGATAAAGCCCACCGGTATATGCGGGGGAAAGTAACTGCTGTGCTAAATAAACAAACAGTCAAAACGACCATACACAATATAATTACGGTTTGGTTGAGGGGGGTTTAACGACCCAAAGAGACTCAGGCTATGAGGGACGATGTAGTGAAGGGATGCCCAAATTTGAACAACCTGGGCTACTTAACGTGCACTAACATCGCACTACACGGCCTTCGCCTCCATCAAAATTCGATATATATATATATATATATATATAAGAGAAGCCAACAGCCACAGAAAACAAGAAAGATAGGGGATTTTTGATTTAGTTTATTTATTTTGTGGTGTTGATCAATTTAGAATAGTACTGAATATTTTATCGCTTAAAGTTAATTGATTAGAAAAACAGAAGAAAAAAAAACCACATGCCGCCGGTGGGATCCCAACCCACGACATCCGAATTACGCGTCCGGATCTCTACCTCTGAGCTACGGCGACGGCTGTGAAATCTTCTGCTTTCGGGGATATTTATGTTTACAAATAACCTAACCTTGAGAGTTATATATATATATATATATATATATATATATATATATATATATATATATATATATAGAAAACAAGGGATGGGGAATGAGGGGCTCGTTATAAATATGAGAGAAGCCAACAGCCACAGAAACCAAGGGACACAGGGGATTTTTAATTAATTTATTTATTTCGTTCTCTTGTTCGATTTATTCTAAATCGAACAGGCCTCTATTTCGTTGCGCACCCCAGCTCAGCTCGACACGCCTGTCAGTAAGCAAACCGACATCAAATCCGTGTGACATTAGATATTCTCGAAGCGCTTGTTGACTTCCTAACTTCATGCACCGATTGGAATACTTCTTCCGGCGAGCGCATGACCATTGCGCATGTATGAAAATACCGCTTGGACGCACCGCTTGCAGTACCGTGGTGATGCACGACTGGCCTACGGCGACAACCATGCAGGTTATTGCTTCTGCGCTGATGTGCGTTTAACTCGCACTCAGAACGCACAACTTTCTGAAAGCATGCTGTTTCTTTTTATGTTATTTGAATGGACGCAGCCACACCGTAGTAGCTTCGTCAGTTGCTCCTCATTTCTTGGCGATATTGAATCTGAACAATCGGGCATTTTCTTCGTCTTCTTCTGGTCATCACTCCCGCTTTCGCGGTGTCGCTCCGCGTCAGCTGTGATAATTAGCGGCAGACGCTCAACACGCGCGTCCAAGAGTGCATACGAATTTTCTTCCTCTTGGCTGTTTCACATCGCCAGTAATCTGAGACGCATGCCCGACGCGCGAGCCCATGAGTGTAAGGCCATACAGCTACTGTCTTTTAAGTCCGCCATTACGGCGTTCGACTGGAAATCTGTGATTAAAATTAATGATGCTTAAAAAGCTTATTCGGCATTCCTTGAAGCATTTGTTCTCATCTAAAGTATGTTCTCCTTAAAACCTTAAAAGTGTACAGCGATCCGAAAAAATTAAGATACCCTGGGCGTCTACTGAATACATCCCACGTGTCAAAGAAAAAAAAATGCTTTTATTCGTGAGTTCTTTTGTATACAACATGAAGAAAAACAATGTATTTAAGGCCATGCGAGTCAAAATAAAGGCGCCGCCGCGGTGGCTCAGCGGTTATGGTGCTCGGCTGCTGACCCGAAAGACGCGGGTTCGATCCCGGCCGCGGTGGTTGAATTTCTTTGGAGGAGAAATTCTAGAGGCCCGTGTACTGTGCGATGTCAGTGCACGTTAAAGAACCCCAGGTGGTCGAAATTTCCGGAGCCCTCCACTACGGCGTCTCTCATAGCCTTAGTCGCTT
This sequence comes from Amblyomma mixtum, assembly GCF_055824585.1. NCBI lineage: Eukaryota > Metazoa > Arthropoda > Arachnida > Ixodida > Ixodidae > Amblyomma > Amblyomma mixtum. The sequence goes on from NC_143014.1 coordinate 113,282,978, forward strand.
TGGGACGTTAAACCCCATAAACCAAACCAAACCAAAATAAAGGCAAAGTACAGGTAACCTGAGCGGTTGTACTGCGAAAACGATTTCTCTAATCATTGATAATGTTCCTTACAGCAGGTGGATGCTGTAGTTTAAGAGAAATCGTTTTCGTAGTACAACCGCTCAGACTGCACTACGAAAACGATTTCTCTTAAACTACAGCCTCCACCGGCAGTACGGAACATTAACAATGATATTCTTGGCAGAGGGAGCAAGACCGCACCCCCAGAAAAGACAATTACTAGAAGCCGAGAGTTCAGTGTTGAGGAACTTTGCGATTATTTTAACTGGAAATTTGTTAATATAGCTCTGTAAGCTATTTTAGGGCCACTAAATTTAAGCTCATTCACTTATAGTTTCGCCAGCAGTTCGTTTCTTGAGCCCGCTAACACTGAGGCGAAATAGTGAACATTGATGGATATTAAAAGTAGTAAATGAAGCGAAATTCACGTTAAATACATCGAAGTTCTTTTATCCTGCATATTTAACTTTGCTCTAGAGTCAGGCATACTTCCTAATGATATGCAAAAGTCTAAGTTAATATAATACACAGAGATGGCGATATAAAAGACATGCGTAATTTTATACGAATACCTATCATGTTAATTTTTTCACAAGGATTTCAAACACGTTTCATTCACAGGCTGAATAACTTCTTTGAAAACAAAAATGCAATAACTGATTGCCAATTTGGATTTGGGAGGGTTGATTACCAGAAATTGCTTTATTTTTACTAACAAAACATATTGTTCAAAATATCGGCGCTGCTCTTTTATTTAGTCTGCTCATTGGTTTTACAAGAACCTTTGACTGTCTCATGCACAGTGTTTTGGTGGATAAGCGTAGATTACTGGGACGCCCCATCAGTCTAATCTCATCAGATACAAAAAAGATAAAAGAGTTCAGTGCGCCTCCGTATAAATAAAACTGAGTCGTATTTGCAGCCCTTTTGAAGCGGGGTACAGCAAGGAAGCGTTTTTTGGCCCGTTATTCTACAACTTATATACTAATGATATAGTTCAAATCAATTATTCAGCTAAATTGTTGATATATTGTGATGACATAAATCGACTGTTTACTGGCCCAGAGGACTCGGTTCCACAATATAATACAACGGTCGGAAACTAGTGCCATGGTAGCACCGTCCCGCGATGCTCGAGCTGCGCATTCTAGCGATGTAATGTTGAAAAAGGATCGGTCCCTGCCTCATCTTTGAAGCAGGCGACAAGTGCGCAACGCTCACTGTACCGGATTTCGCGAACTTACTGTGGTGCTGCCGCCTTCGAGCGCGGCGGACGACGGCGCCCTGGCAGTGTGCTGGTCCCTATAGTCGTCGCTAGGCCGAACTTGTTTCCCATCAAAGCCACAGCGGGCTGCGCTTTTGAATTGACCGGCGCTAGAATAAATTATCTACTCATTGCACTTCCTTACTGACTACCCCATTGCCTCATGTTATGCACGCAGCGGAGCTAGCGTGCATAACATGAGGTCGGATGAGCCGCGGTGCACCAGCGGCAGCTGCCTCACCTAAGCTTGTATCGCAGTTATTACTCCTACCGTCAACTCGGTACAGGTCAGCGATCCTCAAGGAGGTTTAATTTTGGCATTCCCTTATCCCGCGGCATATTATTTTCGAGAGCATGAAAGCTTAGCACGGTTTTCAGACGCTGGCGCCAGGGCTCCGTCGCAGAGGTGTTGCCTTGGCGCGGACGGCTTGCAGGAGGCGCGCTGTTGTATGTACTTCGGCAGTGGAGGCAGAGTTGCCACCGGATGGCTCCGTCGGACGGCACTCTAGACACTGCGTTGTAAAGTATTTTCAAATGATGCTTCGCTCTGCCGATCATGGCGTCACTTCCTTCGTTGCACCCGGCCGTTGGATGCCGAAACCGAGAACGGTAGCGAGCCGTGTGACAACGGCGAACCGTGATTCGCGATAACCGCAGTTAAGTTCGGTAACCGCAGTTAGACGGCCCGTGACTAGGATATAAGACTGCTATCTCGCCTTTTTTTTTAAAGCGAAAGCTTTACTGGCCTAGCAGGAGCCAAGGTAACCGGGAGGCCACATTTCACCTTCAAGCGGAGGAGTAGTGGGGTGGGGGGTGTCTGTCACGTGACTTACCACGTGGTTCGCCACAGCTCAGCCGCGCGCCCGCCGCCGCAGCGCTAACCGTTGTCTTGCCAGCTGTGGTCACATGACTAGTCACATGACTCCGCTTGAAAGGGCGATGGCGCCGCTCTCGCGTGCGCTCTGGTTTTTCGCTACGGACGAAGCGAGTCGGTTGGAGCCGGCGTCTTCTCGCACGCGAAGGGTCGAGTCTGATCATCTGGGCGGACGACATTGCCAATCGTGCCAGGGATTTAGCAATCGATAGGGAGCGTAATCTCGCTAAACGGGCTGCCGAAACCGATGAGGAGCGGGAGCTTTGAAAGCAAAGGAAGGCGCATAACTGGCCCCCTGGGACCGTGAACACCTCAGTCGTTCTGTAAGCTACGTGGCGGTAGTGACATATGTGTGCTGCATGCGTTGGCATAGACAAATTTGTGGCAGAAACGGGGCGCTGAAGCTACAGGCCGTCGGCGTTCATTGAGTTCATTGGCGTTGGCGTTGACAACGTTCTAGTATCCGATGGTTTGGTTTGGTTTATGAGGTTTAACGTCCCAAAGCGACTAAGGCTATGAGAGACGCCGTAGTGGAGGGCTCCGGAAATTTCGACCACCTGGGGTTCTTTAACGTGCACTGACATCGTACAGTACACGGGCCTGGAATTTCTCCTCCAAAGAAATTCAGCCCCCGCGGCTGGGATCGAACCCGCGTCTTTCGGGACAGCAGTCGAGCACCATAACCACTGAGCCACCGCGGCGGCTCTAGTATCCGATGATTTTGAGTAAAGCAAGGGTGCATAACTGGCTCCCTGGGTCAGTGGACGCCTCAGTCGCGCTTTGAGGTACGTGGCGATGCTGAGAGAGAGAAGTAAGTTGCACGCGTTAGCTCTGACAACGTCGTGGGAGACACGCGGCACTGCTCCAATAGGCCGAAGCGTGACTTCACGCTGGTTATGCAAGCGTGACTTTCGTTTCCATAACCAGGGTTAGCTAACCTAAGCCGCGGCCATTTTTTTTTCAGTATAACAATCTTATGCAGAGAAGCACATATTGTCCGAATAGCGTTTCGAAGGTTTTGGCTCCGCCTCATGACCGCGCGAATGGCAGTGAAAGGAGTAAGCAGGCGCGAAGCACTGGTTATGTATACAATGGATCACCTGCTCGCGGTGAGGAGCTACGAGTGGTCGGCGGTTGCTACCCGTGATTAGCGGTGGAACGCGCCTCGTTAGAAAGTTTTAGAATGGGCGGCCAGCACAGGGGGCCAGAGGGGGCCAAAAGTCAAAATTTTGAATACCATTTGCGATGTCAGTGCAACAACACTTTTGTGAAGGTTTGGAAAGAAGTGTCACCGAATGATCATAAAAACTGGCACTGTCTTTTTGCGGGACGACTAAAAGCAGAAGAGTGCCATAGTAGGCCTAATACTGCCGAGCCATGACACTTAGAAACAAGGGCTGAACCATGGCGTGCAACGTTCGCTTCCCGATGGCCCTGCAAGAGGGATCTTTTCTTACCTGTCTTTTGATGGTCCCTATGTGATCATGATCCTTCGGTTCAACTTTATTGGGCAGGTTAGTTTATTTGTTACTATTATTAAACCAAACAGAATGAACAGAAGTCAAAGAAGCTTGCAGCTCTGCAACAGTTTCATCGTTTGCACGTTTAGTCTCATGCTGTAATCTTTCACGATTTGTTGGGGAATTTAGCCCGCCCCCCATAGTGTGACCATGCCTTAACATCGCTTCGATTGTGAGCCTACGGGATTGCTACGTGATGGAAGCCACGGGAATGTGAAGCTACGTGTCATCTACCACGTGAACACATGATAGATGACAGTACCCGAGATTCAGAGATCGCGAACTTACGATTAATCCTGTAGAACGTGCAAACGCACTCATATATCTTACTTATATCTAAATTAGCGCTTCCCTTATTATTATAATCATAATCATAATTATAATCATAATTCACTGTTTGCATAGTCTTATTGAACAAATTCTTCTATTGACGGCACTCTGAGTGTATTAATCTCTATCCACAAGCAGATGTTCAGCCATGGGCGCAGCTGGCAGTCTGGCGGCTTGCTTACCATTAATTCACGTTGCCGCCTCTCGTAGCGGCTGGTTCTATAGTAACAAAAAACGTCGAGGAAAGTATAGTGACAGTTAAAAAGCTAGTAAATGACCCTTATATACAGGATTCATCGGGGCACATTTTTATCGACTTCCAGCAAAAGTTGTGCTGCATGCCGTTGCAGCAGGGTGCTGGCCTGCGCATCAGTTTCTGCTCATACAACTCAGAGAAAAAGGAAACACCCACCTTAGAGGGGCAGCTTTAACAGGAAGCGCGATTCTCACTTGCGATTCCCGTGCGAGCCCCTGGACACGATTACAAGATCACGGACGCCGATGCTCATCACTATACTGCCGCAGTTCCCTGTCTGGCCCTCAGTGCTTGCCTTTGTCTCTAACCCGTCTTTCTTGAGCATCCGAGCCATTTCAGCCCAGGGAGAACATTCGCATTCCCTTGAGTGACGTTATCGAGTGAGCTTTCCGGTCAAATCCTGAGCTCCGAGCGATTGAAACAAACCAGTGAAACTTATTTTTGCTGGGAACTGGTCAAGTGTCACCGAAAGGAGTTTAGTTTGTTTTATTCCACTCGGCAGTTTACTCAACAGTGTGTGTTTATTTAGCACGTCAGGATGCGGCTTTCCTGGGCTCTTCTCGAAATTGACATGCATCACTGCTTCCTTTCGTCAGATTGCTCGACGCGTTGCGAGCTGCCTTGAAAACCTGCAAGAACCACCTCTCAAAGGGTTTACAGTAAAATTTTTTATTGTGAAGGGGCCAGTAATCCTGAAATCTTTTTCATTCTTTTTCTCCTGCCACATAATGTTCACGCTTTTTTTTCCTGGTTATGAGACAAAAAAAGAGCACACGGGTTGTTGTTTGTGTTCTCGCTTCGAAAGTAATTTCTTTCGTAAAGGTCAACTATTGCACACAACTTTGCGTCCATTGCTTAATCTTTTCTTTATGACGCGCCTAGTCGAGCACTATCTCGCCATATCCAATATTTCCGTCATGCGAACAGTTGCCTTTTTTTTATCGACGTATTAAAATAGCAACTCCGCGTAAACGCTGCTAAATTTGTGTCGTGAAGGCTACGAGTGATCAACAAAACAGTGCGGGTTGCGGGATGGGCATCATGGGTATACAGCAGCACACAGAAGCACGAAACCAATTCGTTCAAGCAAGCAAGATATCGTAACGAGAACACAGTAAAACTTGACGCGCCCTACAAACAGCTTATGGCAGCGGTGATTACAATATATCCACAGGCTTTGGACTCAGTGCTCAGAGGACCAGCTCCAGGAAAGAAGCCACGGCGAAATATGAAGCGCGTGCTCACAGTCGAGGAGAGTGCCGGTTCCGTGCTAACCTTAACTGAGGGCCTTGATGCAGAAAGGATATGGGTGGCGTTTAGTGGAAATCGTGTAGCTGAGCCTGTTACCTCCACCCGTAGAAGGACCATGCGCCAGTCAATGGTAAGCAGTAGTTGCCGAATAGCCGGGGCAAGGTGAAGAATCTTTTTTGATATGTGGGAAGGTGAGCTTAAAGGGGCTTGATGAATAGCTTGGGGACAAAGGGTGCTCGAGTAAGCAACTGACCGTCTCTTCATTAACAGTGCTGCGGGTATCTAACTGGTACGTACATTTTAATTATGGATATCGACAAGGCTAAAAGCAGTGTACTTTTAGGGATATTTGTCGCTGTCCCTAGGGAAAGCACCTCTAGCAGACTGCTTTAATTAGACGTCTCTGCGTTATAGAAAGCTCAATTCCTTTAATGGACGCGAAAGAAAGTACTCAGATAAAAGGAGCATATTAAAGTAGAGTAAGCGGACAACGCACAGAAAAGAACAAGTTGGGCTAAGATGAAAATAACTGGCAGGAAAAAAATTGCAGGCAGAAAGCAGGAGCTCGTTACTTCAGCTCTGCCCCACTTAGGCACCGCCAGCCCGCGCATGGTTGCATCCACTCATTGCCCTCGGGCCTTGTGCGATGAAGCAGAATATGGCGAAGCCGATGGCGCTGTGCGACCGATATAGCAGTCCGCTCTTGCAGGGAATTGCGAAGGCCTCTCGCAAGGCAGTGGCGAAATGTGAAGGTACTACGTCGCAGACATCTATCACGAGCTCCCCTGAGCATGAATTTGCTCGGACTGGCAGCGCAGGAGAGCAATTTGCCCTTTGTGCAGTGCTGATCACTAACGCAGTGCTGGGCCAGCGCGAAACCACACGACCTTAAAATAATAAAGAAAAGCCAAGGAACACCGCGAAACGGATTTCTTGGCCCTCTAATGTCTGAGCTGGTGAAGTGCTCGGTGGCGTTCTGAAGAGTTAGCGCTTTGTGCTGTGAAAAGGGCATGAGCTATTCTGATGCAACCTGCGAGGGGTTCGTGCGCTTGAGTTCTTTGAGATTACGCTCATCTTCTTTTTGGGGCGTCGACGAAAGCATCATCATGCTTGGGTACCAGTAGGGCAGTGTTTCGTGACTGCTTGATTTTGAAATGCTCGCGAAAAGGCCAATTTTCTTAGCAACGCGCATCGATCGGACACGTTAACATTTTCAATTAGGGGCCAAATGCTGATTAGCAACCCTCCAAGCGCATCCATACGATTACAAAGGAAGGCTATACAGCTTTCATAAAAACTTCGTAGTTGAAGAAAAAGTTGCTCCCCCGGACCCAGACGACTTTTTCTTAAACCATGAAGTTTCTGGAAGCTCCACAGCGTTTCATTTTGCCGTATGACTGCCCTTGGGTGGATGCTAATGCGTAATTGCTCCCTTATTGCAAATCTACACCACCTTGGAGGATTTCTGAAAACGTTGGATTCTGTAATCATTTTCTATACTTCTCCCATGACGCAGCGCCCTGGCAACCCCCCCCCCCCCCCCTCATAAATATAACTAACGGCTATGCACGTGAGAGGGCTGTGGGGTCGGTAGATATCATTCAACTTTGGGTAAGAAATTTTTATTCTGACGCATCTTGATATGAGAAAACAGCAACCATTGAGCTAGATTTCGTGCGCATGCTACTTGGGTAATGTGTGACAATAGTGGCTTAAGGAAACTAAACTAACCTGTAAAAACCATGGTCACAGCGTGTGGTCCACACGTCCGCACACGCATCCGTCCGCGCTATCGCTCGTAAGATAGCACTTCTGTGGCAGCGACTCAGCGCGACTAATATAGAGGTACTAAGTATCTGGAGCAAGCCTTGGAGTATGTGGTCCTGCACTATAATTTATTCGCAGCTACTTACTTGACCGGATTCAAGTTGTTTGCATCCCTGGTGCTTACTCTGCACCGAAGACAACTAACGTTGGCGTTCCTCAGGGTTCCATCCTTGGACCACTTCTTTTCCTAATATACACTAAAGATCTGCCATTTGGCCTTACCTCTTCTGAATGTATATTATATGCCGATGATACTACCACGCCAGCATCTGACAAGTCAATAGATTCCTTAACACATAAACTGAATACTGCTGCTGTAGACTTAGCAACCTGGTGTCGAAACAGCTTGCTGAGTAATAATGCCTCGAAGTCTAGATGTGTGATCTTTTCATCTCCCCATAGGACTATTCCTCAATCTCCACGTACCTCCCTTGCTTCTCACGTACTCACTGCTACTGATCATGCGTTGTTTCTTGGAGAACTTGACTGCCACTTAAAATTTCATAGGCACATAAACAGTTTAAAAAATAAAAAAGCGTATGGCCTAAGGGTACTCATAAAGGTACGAACTTACTTTAATTTACAAACGCTTACTTTACTCTACTACGCTTTCATCCACTGTGCTATTAACTATTGTATTTCTTCTTGGAGAAACACCTACAGAGCACACATATTACCGCTACAACTGATACAGAATCAAGCCTACGCAGTTATTACATTCAATAACTCTTTGCACAGTGCTGCGCCCTTACTGGAGGCTCATAACATCCTAGGAGTCTGATCCACGGTTCATTATTCTCTTGGCATTCTCATCTTTAAGTTCACGAAAGGATCACTTGCCATTCCATTAATTAATAGTATCCAGTTTCCTCGACGAAGTTTCACTCGCTTTTCATGCCAGCACAATTTCCTGCTATGGAAGCCTAGAACTAACTACGGTAAATTCACAGTTAATTTCTATGCTTCATTTTTGTGGAATTCTTTACCATTTAGCGGAAAGCAATCATCCAACATTCATACTTTCAAGCGTAGTTTCCGAACTTTTCTTCTATCGAAATAATTTTTTTTCCATAGAGCATATGTAGCGCTCACTTGAATTGTTCTCCTCTATTAATGCATTTATGTACATTTACCCTACTCATGTCTCGTTTGCAGTTGCACCGTATTGCTTTTTCGCGTGTTTTACTAATTATTTTTTGTAATCTGTTTCAATTTCAACCGCTGTCATTTGTGCATAGTGTTTTTGTGTAAGTTTGTAACAGGAGGTCCCCTGTGCAGCCTTTGGCTCTGGGACCTCCTCCTGTATTTAACAAATATCTGTATACACTGTTTGTTCGTTTAAATAAACTTATTCTGATTAAGATTGCAAATGAATTTATCCGAAAGTTTCGAAGTGTGATTCAGCTTAAAAGCTAACAACATTAAATACTGCCTCTGTACCACTGCTCGATTCAGCGGGTTTTCGGAGAAACACTGTCGCACGTGGTTCTTTACTCGAAAAAATGAAAAATCACGGCTTCCTCCGTTAAAGTGGATCCGGTTCAATAATAAGTGGGCACGGTGGGCTAATTGGAGCGCATCAAAGCAGTTACCAGTGCAGCGCTGCACGTTAAAGGGGCTCTGAAAGCGGCTTTTATAAAGTTGTTGAATGCCTGGGATGTTAAAGGACGGCGCTTCATGAATATCTACAGCAAGAATCTTTTTGATCCGTTTTGAAGACGTTGAGAAGTGTATTGCTTGACTCAGGTGTTCATGACAGCACAATGCAGTGACTGAGCGAGTTGATGTGCACTCCTCGGAAGGTGCTTCAGAGCCCCTTTTATATAGGCGAGACTGATAGCGCGGATGTTGCTAACAACGACGGTTATGCAAGCGAACTACAAAGTCAAGAGGCATCTCTGGCAGGAAATGGCCGTTACGTTCAAATTCCCAGCCGCACTTCGGCAGACCTTAAGTAGACTAAAGTGATTCAAAAGAGATACTTGGCCCGTAATATGTGTTGGTGCTTGAAGTGCTCAGTTTGTTCGCAAATACTTACTATCCCTGGTCTAATTTCTGAATTTGTATTTAATAAAGATTGTGTCTTAAATATTGCGTTTAGGGAGATGCACATGAAGTGGTACATCGCAGGTGTTACGGACATTCTTCTAGCACGCTCGGTTACGGTCGGTAAGAGCCCGAATGAAGTAGTAGATCGCATTACGGCATTGTGCATTCGTTTTTCCAACAACCTAACTTAGGATTGCGACGTTAATGAAACCTACAAGAGTTTTTACAGAAATATTGCCATAAAGAACAAATATAGGCATGTGTTATCTCGAAAGACTCATCCTTAATCCATTAACAAGTCTTCGGCATTGGTCGCTGCGGTTCCACGCAGCATTTCACACGCGCTCACATAACCAAGTTTAAAAATCACGTGTGAATCCGTCACTATGTCAGTGTGCCACATTACTGCCAATCACCAGCGCCTTCCCCATAGCGTTATGCAGTGCAAGCTCTCCCATAGCGTTATGCAGAAGCTCCATGACGAGGAATAAATATCGAAGGAATATAAATTTACTAAATTGTCTAAAATATATCTGAAATATTTTTTTTTTGTGATGTCATTGGAGTAGCACTGTCACTGTAGTGTGCCAGTACTTTGTAGTCAATGTGATGCTTTCTTTTCTGTTCATTTTAAGCTGTCAGTGCTTTTTGCTTGTAACAAATTTCTGTATATTTTTTATGAGTTCATGAATGAGACTTCGGAAATTTTGCCACTTCGCTCTAATGAGTTGGGGCAGTCGCTTCGTCAAGCTGCTGGTAGCAGCAGCTTTAAGCGAGTCTCCATGCTTGTGCTCTTTATGAGGGAAAGTAGAATCTGATTTTATTTCATTGCCTAAAACATGGTGGGTATTCTAAGCGCGAACAAAAAACTTGAATACGAGTTTCGCTCACGATGCGAAAGGTGCATCAAGTGAAGCAGTAATTGTGACATCATATCGATGGAAGTCAGCGCCCCTTGCACATAGAAAAGATCACATTTATCTTAAACCGCATTTTCTACCATGTTCTTTGTGAACGGAATTTATTTTATATATCTTAAGATTCAACTATAAAAATCAATATATCCGCGGTTTTCCCCTAGGCAGGCTTGCATTTTTTTTGCTATTAACATTTTTGCTGTCATCTAAAACGTTTACAGTTAGTTTTCTAAGGCAGTCTTAACTACTCGATGCGAGTGATGCACAAATTTCAAAACAACGCTCTTGTTACGCATCGGAAGAATGGATCATTGCCTTCAATATTTCCATAGCAGTGCCTTACAATATTTCACAGTGGCCTCGCAATTAGAATTGGTGTCCAAGAACGCTGAACTTGTGTAATTTCTGCGTAGCTCACAGGTCTCTTTTTTCGGTACATATCAGGATGAAGAAAGTTGGTTTCAATCTTCAATGCCCACATCGCGTACTTCAGTGGGTGTGCCTCATATCAAATGTTAATTGTCGTTGAGTCAGTTGTTATTGAATAAGCGAATATTCTCAATTCCACAACTGCAGCAAATAGTCTAGCAGACTAAAGAGAAAAAAATTCTGGTGGTTTAGCATTGCTGACGACGAAATATTGTACTCCAGCAGTTTTTTACAGGTGGACACCGCTGCCACGTATACCTCAAAGCGTGATTGAGGTGTCGCTGACCCAGGGCGCCAGTCAACTGTGCGCGTTTCTTTTCCTTTCGTGACTTTTGCACACAGATGGAAGTTGATCACGACGACGACGTGCAATGCATAGCGCGGGATTGTGGCAGTTTAACACGAGGCGTGAATGGATGCTGCGATAGCATAGTGCTCTCGTGCAGGGGCCAGCGAAGATGATCAGATCATCTTCGTGCCGCCGCGGGTTCGAAACCCAGTCGCGACAATATTTATGTTAACTTTGCAGGCATCTGAGAGGCGCCAGACAAACATCGGTGTTTTCAGGATTGCTAGTAAAGTGCTTTCGTGCTACCTCCCCCTTCCCCCCCCCCTCAAAAAAAAAAATAAGATGGAAGAAATTTCCCTTCCTGGGGCTAGTGCTGTTATAGAAAGTTCGCAGTTGTTTGTAACAATATTTTAACAATTACAGCAAGTTTTAGGCGCTTGTGATATGCATGAAAGCGCGCATTCATTCTTCACTGCGGTGAATGACAGACACCACCCTACTAAAATGCTCTTCAAGCAGATTATCGAGTATCCCTTTTCCTACCAGCCCTGATAACGTACGTCGCATGAAATGCGATCCGGCCTCTATTTAACAGCCTTTAAAATTGAATCCAAATTAGAAAAAAACTCTGCAGAAAACCAAGTGTAACATCATGTCTGGGGAGGATCCTCTGACTTGAGCCTTCTGGATGCGCAAATGTTGTGACCAAATCAGTGTTCTGCTAGGAAGCGGCTCGAGCCCAAACCATGTGCCGCAGCAGCCTAAGATCACGCCTCGGCGACCGAGGATGGACCGAAAGAACAGCCGTGGGAAGGAATGCCATGCGGTGCCGTTTCCGCTTGTAGGGTTGTTCCCGCCGCCGATACGTGTCGCCAGAAAAGTGTTCGCACCCACCGCGCCAGCCGCAGAACCAGCGCGACTAGGGTAGGCTGACGCCGATAGAAATGTCAATATGTGCGCGAAGTTATTGATTTTTTCCTGAGTGACAATGCACGTTCAGCCCCTTCTCCCGTGTTCCCGCCGATAGCCTCTGCACATGCAACGGAACCTCCTAAGCCCATGCGCACGCGAAGTGCCCCCCCCCCCCCCTTTTTTTTTTTCGCAGGAAACTTGTTTTTTGGGTCCACATCCTAGGGAGCTTAATATCGGCGGCGCTGAGTGAGGAGGAAAGAGAGGGCGGAGGCTCGGACGTGTTGAATGGGTTCTTTGTTATCTTGCTTTGCAGGCAACATTTAGAGAGCGCAGTGTCTCGAAAGTAGCCGCCATGGCCCTGTTTGTTTCGTAGAAATCAATGGGGAAGTGTGATTCGGAAAAACCCCACGAGGAGAAATCAATTCGCATGCGAACCTTAAGCCACAGCTGTCGCGAACTCAAGGCTCGTGCATAGCATAGCTCGATTGCACTGAGTTTTTTCCTAGCTTCCCCTGCGTCGATAACAAATACAATACCATATAAGTAAGTGCAGTTAGCATGCTGTACGACAAAGATTATCGCAAGACCGTAAGTAACCGATCAGCTGAGTTACCTGCTCTAACTGATTAGCTTTGTTCACAGAAAGCAAGAAACGATTTTAGCATCGCACAGTAACAGTGACGCATATTGGGCTATAAGAGAATGCGCTGGCGAATGACGGTAGACGGAAGGAGTATTTTAACCTTGAGGTAATTGCCTAAAATAATCTTAATAGTGGTTGGACGAAGCACAAAAACTCTAGTGCATAAAACCAAGGAGGTTTTGTTTAGTGATCACAGCGCTAAGATTGCGAAGAATTGGGCGCAACAGGTTTTGCGAGGTTTTAAAATGGCCAAAAAAACTGCGAACACTAGTGGCGAAAGCAGTGACTGTTGCATGAAGTAAAAAAAAGTTTTGTCTATTTAGCTAATTCGATAATGATCTTTGTCTCACGCCCTACTTATTTGTTAGCTATTAGCTCTCTGCTTACCTCAAACTATTTTTTTTTCTAGTTGCAAAGCCATCACACTAACTGTTCACAATAGTTATCATAGATGGAGTCAAATCCGCGGCCGCTTCTGTCTGATCTTGAGTAGCACCAGGCTCCGTTTTATGCCTTCTGGAATAACGGAAAAATTTTGGCTGTACATAGAGGACTATGTTTTATACAGGGAAATTAAAGATGAATCAGACCAATTAGCCCTACAGTAAGACCTCGACAGCATTGGTGTCCAAGCTGGCTTAGGTCCCTAAACGCTTCCAAGTGCTGCTCACGCAATCACATTATCGCATTAATGGTCAGCCTCTCGCCCACGTTGACGAAGCTGGGTTCCTATAGGCATCACTTTTTCTTCGGATTTTTCACGGAATCGCCATGACCAGTGTACAACCGTCAAGCCAGGACTCGTTCTTAACTTTATAAAGATACATTTCAAGAAAGCACTACAAAATGTTGGTGAAACACTATATATAACCAACGTCTCGCCTATTCTCCAATTAACATGCATTAGGTGGGACCCCGATGCACAGGTTCTCAATGACAGTTTAGAAGCTATTCAGAATCGTTCCGCTTGCTCCGTAACAAGTTATCAATTTGCCAGCAGCATCGCTGACATCAAATGGCGAATTAACTGGGTCGACCCGTCTCCGCGCCGTGAACGATTTCGCCTCACATACCTGCGTGACGTGCTTCATGACCAAACTGCCTTAGATAAAGATTGGTGATTACAGGCACCGAGCTACGTGTCTCAGCGCCCCGATCACTTCCTGAATGTGAAAGGAGTGTTTGCTACCCCAGCGGCGTAAATAGACAACGTTGATATTGTACTGAGAATTATAGTCACGCTTTTCATGCGCCACGGCACTGACCTGGTGAAAACATTTGCCGTGAATCTAAGCTACAACAGAAAAGTGAGTCGCTAGGCCTAAGCTCTGAATATCTAAGAGCGGATAGGAACGAAACGCGGAAATCCGATCTCACGGTAGGCGACAAAGTGCAGAAAACGAACTCTACGCGTTTGAATGAATCAGCCATCAGATAGCTCCAAAAATGCTGTGGTGTCTGGAAACTCCTTGAGCACTGGCCTCGGTAAGCATCCTTTTATTTCGATTCCTGAACGTGAGAAATGGTGTGGGCGGCTTCTTACTCCAGAGGAAGCAAGGAGAGAAACAACAACGCTCCCGATCGTTTCAAAATACAGTAGTAACTCACACCGGTTCAAGCAGATTGCAGAAAACGAGTCATATACAGGAGAACCCGTGCGCAGTGGCTGACGTTCGGTTTTGATCGAGCTTCGAGAGAGCTTTAAACTCGTAGATCAATACGCCGGAGAGCGCACAGCCAAAGACAGGAGCGATTTTCTTTTATCCTTTCCTTCCAATGTTGCGGCAGTTTTTCTTCCTGCGAAATCGCGTTTGAACATTGCTCACCATATTTTTTTTTTCCTTACAACGGGAACACTATCATGGAATGCTAGCGTGCGCAATGAAATAAAATTTAAAAAATTGCATGTTCTGTCACCATGAATTCTTTCCGGCTCCAGTGCAGCTTTCGAATGCGTGATATTTATCCAACGCGCATCTTGCTTAGAAACCCTGTCTATTTACCATTCATGTTTACATACATTGACGGGAGTGTTCCTGCGAGAAAATGGTTTCTTCTATGAGAAAAGCAGACGCAAATGGAGGTATCGAAGGATCGGGAGGAGAGAACTTCACATTTAAAGTAGACTGGCGGTGGTGGTTGTGCCGAAGTTTCGTGCGAGGATAACTGAGCTCAAGGCAGGTGCCGAAAAATAGTGGGAACAAGAGATACAATCGTATTTCAGGGAGTTAAGAAGACACGACAATTTTAAGGCGGAAGCCTTTAATGCCTCATCGTTGTAAGCAGGAGCTGTCGACAGAAATGTCACGCTTTTCAATTGGTCGAAACGGCCGTGACGTCACAGTGCGCGAATTTCAAACGGGGCCAATTGTACTTTGGCCGCTAACCATGCAACCAATTAAAGGGATCGTATAGTGATGCTCCAAGTAAGTTTGAGCTTAGTTGATTGCTTACTTAACCAATTAGTCTAATTAACCTTTCTAGTCAGACCAGATAAATAAATACAACCGAGTAGGAAATTGGCCGCGCTTCGGAATCGAACCCCGGTCTCCGGAGTGCGAGTCGAGCACGCTACCACTCCGCCATGCCAGCTCGATGGTTTGGAATGAACAAAGGTGCGTCTAGTGAATACGGTGTCTTCGTTCACTCCCATCTTCCTCCCTTCCCGTTACGGCGAGGTTTAGGTGTCCACCGAGATATGAGAGACATTTCCTTTCCTCAAAAACCAATTTACCGACGAGCAAGGCGTATTTGTCCGCGTTTCAGATTGGTGAAAATTGTCCTGACGTCACTCCGCGGGAATTTTGACGGGTGTCCACCGAAATATGTGAGGCAGTTACTGCGCAACTTCCTTTCCTCAAATACAATTTTCGACTAGTGTCTACTGAGATATGTGAGACAGTTACTGCGTAATTTCCTTTCCTCAAATACAAATTTCATTTTCTTTATTACGGCCTCTCTTTCTTCTTTCACTCACACTTCCTCCATTCCTGTACCGTGCGGCTCAGGTGTCCACCGAGATGACACAGAATTACAGCCCCATTTCCTTTCCTCAAAAAGCGTTGCGTTCTAAGGGCAACGCATCGCGCCGAAAGGGTGGTCGCGTTCCTTAGACTCCGTGGCAGCGCTACAACACGCTGTCGCGTTCCACTCCTAAAGGCGAAGTTTAAGCGTCATTAATTGGCAGTTAATTAATGCACAAACAAAATGTGCAGTGAACAATCGCGTAGCAGAATGCAGCACTCAGGCTTTCGTCTTTCACCACTCTAGCCGCTAAAGTTCCTCGTAATTTTCCAAATGTTTCAGAGCACCGCCTCATTAGCTGCTTGTCACATAAGTGCTTTAAGTAGAGCGTGTAACAAATTACCGAACCGTGTAGATACATGCATGTCGATTGGTCAGCCTCAGAATGCATGAGCATGGTAAAGCAAACATGTATTAACGCGGTAGAGTTAAGGGTCTCGTGTCGCAGACAGTTCGGCGTTGTCGTCGTCGTCGGCAGCGGCGGAGTGAGCAAAAAATCCGGATAGGTAGAAAAGGTGGCTACGCCACGCGTGAAGCAGCGGATTTTAAAAATGACTGAAACACTAAATAACTGAAGATTAGAAAGTTGTAACATGACTGAAACGCTTAGGGGATGTAAGTTTATTCAGTATATGAATTTCGCTGAAAATAAAATTGGGGTAATTAGTCGGAAATGGAACTCCTGACATTTAAGGTGCGAGTCGGAAACGCTACCCATAGGACACGCAGGCACGGTCGTACAGCTTGGTTAACACGAGGATTGATATGTATGTTATGTAGCCTTTCACATAATATGCAAACAGTGTCCTTGTATGCATGAGCAAAAGAAGCCACTGTCGGTACCCTTCAAGGTTATCGTGTTATACCCTTAGAGGCGGAGCTTTAGTTTTAGCCATTTTTTTTTGGGGGGGGGGGGACGAAGCAAAAGACACCTAGGAACGTGCTCACCATGAGAACAGTGATTTTTTTTGTGCTATGAGCGTGTAATATTGGAAAATGAGGGCAGGAATAAATGCCAATTAACTAAATAGATACACACACTGACATGGTCCAAATAGCGAGCGCACACTACAGAATTAAATTTCATGACGCCTCAGTTGATGCAAAAATATTTAGTTTATTCAAGGCCACCATGTGGAGTTCTTTGAAAGACAAGTCTGGAGCACATCCTTGGATAACTGACCCGCCCAGCGTACGACTCCGCCCAGCGTACGAGGCAGAATTCAAAAAAAAAAAAGGTGGGAGCCGCGCGTTAATTCGATTTAATTAGGGAAATCGGCCACACAGGGCAATAAATCGAAGTTTCTAAGAGTGCTCGGAACGTGTAGATTGAGTTCCCACGGCAAAACGACGAGTTCAGATTCCTCTTCAGTGCACCTTTAAGGTGATGCAACATTTGGAATAGACGTGGAGTGATGGCCCGTCGTGATTTCGTACCCACTGCGGAAGTTACTTTGTGCTGAAGCAAAAATATGAAAGTGCATTGTGCGCATGCTAATAGGGCTTCATTGATTAATTCCTCTCGAAGCTTTAGGAAAATTCTGAGGGAAAGATCATGGCCATTTTGCTCAGTGAATAATTTCATTCGAAGACTGACTAGAGAAATAAAGCGCTTGCCTTGGAGACCAAACCCACCATTCATATTTACCTTTTCATACTTCATACGAACCACAGAGCGCCTTCTTTTTTCGTCACAGAACTCACCGTAAGCACCTGTATTCATGATCTGGGTGTTTCAAACTGGCCACACACGAGCGCAGTAGACAGCTACTGCAGCTGAAGTCACGTCTGCAGCCCTACTGTCTCGGAGCATTTGGAAATGAAGCTGTTCTGTTCGCGCCGACGTGGCTTCGAATCCTGCTCGGAGTGCTGGGGTGGCAAAGTTCTTTTCTGCTCGGTACCATACGGATGGAAATTTTCGAAAAGTTTCGCGGTTAGGTTCGGCTGGCAACATACCGCGCATGTATATGAGAAATATCCCCACTCAACAGCGTGGCCATTTTCAATTACCGAGAATCGTATTCACTGTCATTTTATTTAGGTCAGACTTAGAAATGCTACCTTCGAGGCATTTTCCATGGAACTCGTATGGGCAGTCCCTGTGATCCTATTTGCTGCCGCAGGAAAACACTCTGGGTTTCTAAATCTCTTGAACACTGCTACAATAACCGAAATAAAAAAAAAGATTTATTTTTCATACAACTGCATTCGCTGAATTTTCAAGCTATGCATCTTACCAACAGTGTTTAACGCTGCAGCTGCTATTCTTGCTTTCCGTGCCCATAATAAAACTGTTCTGTTCATTTATAAGGAGCGAGAAGAGCGAGAACCAAAGAGAAGTGTAATAGCATTATCTTTTTCTAAATCCAACCTCAAAAGAAGTCTGAAGCTAAGGAACAAGAAACTCCAGAACAACCTCCGGTGCGCTTGGAGGGCACGCACGTAACCGAGCAAAGAAAGCGGCTTTGGTACGAGAAGGTCTTTATAAGTCATAGCCCAGCACAGAGAAGGTGAGTGCAAGCAGAAGAGGCAAATTAACGTGTTCCGTTTTGTCATGAAGCGCTCCTTCATTTCTGTTCAAAAATTAAACCCCGTTTCACGACGACTATGTCGATTCGCACAGAACAGACGTCCAAACTACCCAAATAAAAGCCGCAATTAACGATTGTCGTTCTTGCAAGCAGGCAACATATCATCCTGTCGCCGATGGTAATCTACACCGCGTAGTAAGAAAAAAAGTGCACAAATAAACAAACGGAAAGCATTAAATGGCTGATACTCGCAATACTCGCGACGTGTGAAGGGCTCCGACGGACGCAAATAATGGCCCGCGTAATTAACGGCAATCAATATTCCTCAGACAAAGGAACCGTCCACGGCAAGTTTGGAGTTATTAACCTCAAAACGTCCTCTTTTACGGTCAATATGCTCTTACGACAGGAAAAAAAAAAAGAAAGGCGGAGAGGTGGGGGGTTGGAAGAGGGCGTATCGCCGCACGGTGCATATGCCACGGGCAGAGCGGGCCGTGTATAGCGCGAATTGCGACTCGAAATTGCCGCACGGATCGGCATTGTGTCCGATAATGTGCCTGCTGCGCATGCCCAGTTGGGCAGTTCTGCCTTGGAAAACTCGTTAACGCTTGCTCTGTTTTAATGGGTGTCGGAAGGCACTGATCCGCGAGGAGCGTTGAAAGTCGACCGTGCTCGAAACGCGCCGCCGTTTGGGCGTGCGCGCATGCGCGCGACACTAGTCAGTCGGCCGCGCGACGGAGTGGACATAATAGGCAGGCTTTAATTAGACAGGAGCCTTTCACGCCCACCGGAGCCTACCGGCCCCCCCTGCGAGAGCAGCGGCACGGGCAGTCGCGCGTGCGCCTGTGCTCGCCGCGTGCCGCAGGATCGCGGCGCGCCTCGGCAGGGGGCAAAAGGCCCAACGCGCCCGCTTGCGCAACCGTCTTGGTCGAGCTGGTCCCCTTATGGCAGAAAACCTTAGCGTCTCGCATTCCGGGGATGCTGCGAACAAGTGGAATGGCATGGCCAGCAGGCCGGGACACGGCCCCGGGGAGGGATCCCCATCTTTCGACACAGCTCGCTGGACGGCCCTGTCCGACAGCGTTGTCCGCGTCGCGACGAGCGAGGCGCCGCGGATGTCTCTCTTGATTGCGCTCCGGCGGGGGAACGGGGGCAGTAAGGGAGAAAGACAGCAGCCCTTGGATGCGTTTATTTGCTTACTTTATTTTAACACTCAGGGTACAAGTGAAAAATTTCGTGCGACCAAGTGACCGTAAAGAGAGTGAGGAAAAAGAAAAAAAGATGCGCGAGAGGTATACACGCAGTCTCTCTGTTTAAACCTGTAGCCTCGTCATGAGGGCAATGGCAACGCTTCATGTCAGGGACAAAATTAAATCCTGATTTCTAGCAAAAGACCGACAGATACGAGACAGCTACGCACAACGCGCGGACTAAAAAATGGATTCTTGTCTATTTAGTCTATTGTGCTCTCACTCATGATTATTTTTGAGAAAATCTTAGATTTGTTTCATGTGAGTGGAGGTATAGTGAAGAGGCCTAATTTCTCAAGAGCTGTCCTAATATTATTCTTATATTTCTAGCATCCCCATTTCTTTAATATTTTCCGGTCAAGCCGGAGCTGTCATACGAAAAGGTCCAGGTAGCTCTAATTCATAACATCTGCAATCCACGCTCAAAATATCTCAATGCTAAAGCACGCTTTTTTTCCATGGGCATGATATTCGTCCGCGTCAACCACAATGAAGTGAGTTACGCAAAGGAAGCAGGAAACGTGAAAGCTGTGAATAGGTTTGGAGATGCTGGTAATTAATTCACTTCTGAAAAACATTTCTAGTACTTTGGGTTTTTCTGCGCGTTCTTCTTTAGGTGAAAGGAGCGATGGTTTCTGCGGTGAAGAGACGCACAGGAGCCCAGACGGTTGTGCCAGATGGCTGTTCCAGCGCGTCTCCTCGCGCCCCTAGCAACAACAGAGGCTCCGCCCTGAAAGTTGCAAGTTGCGAAAGTTAAGGAAGTTTCTCTCTGCGGAGCAACCTTAAAGTTAATGCAATGGCTTCCAACCTCCCCAAGAGGGCCGGCGGCAGCTGCGAAAGTGATAAATATTTCTGTGAGCCGCATGCAGTCCGGAACTTTTTGTTTTAAATAAATAAATAGACAAATAAACAAATGGCCAAGAACTTCTATACCGTTTGTTACTTACGACAGGCTGTATATAGCGGCGATTATTACTGCAAGTACATACATCTTGTCTTGCAGGTTCGAGCGTGCGCGGCAATGAGATGTTAAAAAATACAGATCGAAGAAAGGCGCCTGCTCATAAGATACAGAAGCACGAGGGAAACGACCATTGTTGTGTTGGTCTGCTAGATTAAAAATGCCCGACAGTAATTTTCGGACCTTTTGTGGCACGCTGCCAGTGACGAACTGCTCCAGTTTTCAAAGCTCATTATACTCGTGCAGTGCATGAGCTGAGGAGAAGCGCTCGCGAACGTATTTTAAAGTCTAGTTCGTTTCTGAAACTGACTCAATATTTTGGCAGATATTTTCAACATGCTCACTTAACATGGAGCCAGTTACAGTACAGGCCTCTGCTTTTTGCTAGAGGTTGGGGAGGCGGAATATAAAGACCGAATGGAAACAGTTGGCAAATTCTACGCGTAGGACACCAAGGACACAAACATAACATCAATCTACGGCAAGAGTACCGCATGCCATGCCAGCTCTTGATTGTTTAATATTACCAATGTGAGAGCCCCTGAACTAGTGTGAACTGTGTGCTAAGTCTGTGAAAAACTCAATATTTTCTTCTGATTTGGCAAGTGAGATTTAATGCCATGAAGTTGCAAGTGAGCAACGTGGAATACCACAGTGTAGGGCTATACATTACATTCGGCCACTTGGCGTTCTTCATGGCGCACTGGCATTGGGCAGCTTACGGGCACTGCTCTATTTAGCTTCCATCCAGATGCCATCGCCGCTGCCGAAATTCAATTTCGCGGCCTTTGGATCAACAATTGAGTGTCATGTTCATAGCGATGGGTATGAAAAATAAAAATTTATGCTCGTAGAGACTTTACACATATCGCAAGAATTTAGCGCACAAGACGGAACGAGAAGAGAGACGGCAACCTGTTATTGTCTCTCTTCTCGTTCCGTCTTGTGCGCTAAATTCTTGCGATGCAAAATTAACTAGCCCAGCTTCGTGCATTGGCAGTCTTATACACATCTTGCCAGTGCGAAGATCAGCGCCTTGTGTCTGTAGCGAGTAAAAAATGTCAGGGCTAGCACGGTGATGCGGGCGTTCTAACAATCATATTTACATACAGCATTGTGGTCATCGAAAAACAGTTCAAAAATTATTTCTGAAAACGCGCCATTCGCGTGCGCATAGGAGAAGTAAACAGCCTCGGTAATCTGCGTTGGGCTTATAGTGCATGTTGCCAATTTACTCCTCACAATTCTTTCGCAGCGACATTGCTTTAAGAGAAGACGACGAGAACGGCACAGGAAGGAAAGCGGGGATCCGGCGCTGGATGTCTCTATTCGCTGTGAACAGCAGCTCTGCTTGCTGCCTAGCATTGTTAGCTAGCTCCTACAAGCGGATACGCACAATAAACATGAAGCCTAAAATTTGAGACAACAGGTGAAGTATTTCGTGTCTTAAAAGCCCCCATGATGCAACCTGCTAACTCCGAAGCGTCGCTTCAAGCGCATGACTGGTTTATACATTTTTTATCTTTTTGTTTTCATTACAAAGTTAGCTCCGTTGCTTGTTGCCAGCGCAGGAAACGTGATCAGATTTAGCTTGTTCTCTAAAGCAACAGTTACTACTGCTGTACTGAAAGCGATTTCACTCTCCGCAGAACCGAGATACCGTGAAACGCTTAGCACTGACTGCATGTAGTAAAGGCGAGATGGTTGCACATACAGGCGAAGCACCACTAATGCTGGAAGCCTGCATTTTCTCAAGTACGTGTTCCGCACTCCAGCTTCGTAGCGAGTTTTCGAGTAGTGCCCTTAACGCAGCCAAGGCGTATTCACATCGTCCTGTATCCTGAATCGCCAAGAAACAACAGTCAAGCCAACTACCCTGCGATTTTCAGTGTTCACCAATCCGGAGTGAGCCCTCTTCTTGTTGTGAACGGCTGAGGGCACCGTACAATGAGGGCGAGGTAAAAATAATGCAACAAGAAACAAGCAGGCGGGTGCCACTATGTGCGCAAACAGACCGTCACTGATAAGGAACAGAACTGGTTGCCAGCTTTCCCAGTGGCTACTCTCCATTCCAGAGCTGGACATTCCCGGCGGAAACACGCCTCTCTTATTTTGTGCGCGCTTGCGCTGGCAGGCTCACTTTAAGAACAACGGCTGCGAGGGCTCTAGGCGCATCCCTTCCCTTTCATTCCCCAAAGAACCCAAGGGCACCGAACCGCGTCCGACATGTTTGCTGGCCGTGTGATACGGAAAGCGAATTCCTGCGTTCAGTCGTCGTCTCGTGTTCTCTTGGACGTTGGTAGGTGAATGTTGCTTGGCTCATCATCTGATGTATGCGTTCAGCGTTATTCTAACTGGACTGGGCAGGAAAAGAGTATGCAAGCTACGGGTACAAGGAACGAAAGGAAAAAAAAATATTGGGCGTTAGGAAGCAATGTTATTATTCTATTTCCAGTTTTTTTCTTCGTGGAACGGGCACCAGAAGGGCGTCTGTTTGCTCAGAAGCTCCACGCACGTTGAGAAAACGCTTTGTGTAACCAAGCGGACTGTTTCCGCAGTGTTGACCGAGGCCCATAAGAGTAATTACTTCTTCAGACGTTGCCAGAAAAAGTGTGCGTTCTCGTTTTTGGGAGAAGTAGCCGAGGAGGTAAATAATTTTTCTAACGACCATTATTTGCCGTGTTTGTACTAAACAGTTTACTTAGCAATTTAGAAATACATTGTGCATACATTGTTGCACGCGTCTTTCGATTAAAAGCTTGCAAACAAAAATGGCTGAGGCTTAACTTGGTTAAGCCTGGAGAATGCGAAGCATCATCGTGTCGCGTAATTTGGAGGCGCACAACCACAGCGACGGCGCGAGGTGGGCCCCCGTTTCTCCACTGTCGTGACGTCATCGTGTCACGTGGTGTGACATCATGTATCACGTGATTTGGAGGCGCACAACCACAGCGACGGCGCGAGGTGGGCCCCCGTTTCTCCACTGTCGTGACGTCATCGTGTCACGTGGTGTGAGGTCATGCATCACGTGATTTGGAGGCGCACAACCACAGCGACGGCGCAAGGTAGGCCCCCGTTTCTCTACTGTCGTGACGTCATCGTGTCACGTGGTGTGACGTCATGTATCACGTGATTTGGAGGCGCATAACCACGGTGATGGGCTGAAGTGGTAGCTAAAGTAGTATGCTTCGCATAAAAACGGCAACCGGACTGGCAACGTTGTTGTCCGGTCAACACCTAAGGATCTCGCTAGCAAGAACGGCCAGACAGAGAGTTAACAGACGCGTACTTGCGCACGTTGCCGACAGTAACGGGTAAGCATGCGGTAACGTGAAAATAAGCGTTGTTCCGCAGTGCACTGATATTTATACCAGCTAGTCTCGGGCTGGGGCATGCGCAGTGGCCGCCATGTACGTGCGGGCGTGCAGATGATGGTGCAATTCGCCACAACACTATTCACAACACCACAAAATATGTGTGAGTAGGTCTTCCTCGTGCCCTCTGTTGCACAACATGGGCGTCATGATAACGCTTCTTTTTTGGTTCTCGGTGTAATGTAGCTCGGTTATGATAGCTTAGTAGCACATTGTTGCGTCTACCAAAAATACCAGCGTGACGCAAGGGCCCACTGGGCACTACGCACCTGTTTAAGACGGATAGAGTCCTAGATTATAATAGAAATAAATATAACGTTTATTTTTTGGTAAGCTGACAATGGGTATTTTCGACAGTGCAAAGCGACCGATGAAGGCACGCAACTTGTCTCGCATTTATAAAGGACCTTGAAGCATCACCTACACATCTCGTCTTTCCAGATGGAGCCGACCTTCCTGACCAGAGATACGCGACCCCAGAAAGATGTAACAGTAAGATGACCCATGCTTAGTGGTAACACGACTAATGTAGAACAATTTTCGGCCCAAGTTGCGCAAGGCTGGTAGCGCTTGCACCAGCAGGGAACCTCTGGCAGGCGCCTCATTTATCCTACGGTAGAAGCGGCGACGATCTTTATTGTTAAAGGTGAGACTGTTAGCGCCATCCACTATATCGGGTGACTAGAAAGGCGCATTATGCATGCACTGGCGAACATGATGACTACTGGTTGCATAACCGCTGGACAGTGCCTCCAGTTCGATGGGCCTGTTCAGTGATTCTCATCCGGTGGCCGCTTCTGTTGTAATAGCAGTCTATTCCGTCGCGCACATTTTATAAGCTTGTCATTGCATTTCAAGACCGAAAATGCATTTTTTTTTTACGTGAAAGGCAAGAAGAACACTTACCTGCAAGGCAAAACGAGGATACCGGTCGTGTTTCTTTATGTCTTCACCGTTTCTTTCCGTAGAAACAGGTCAAACTGCCAGTCTTAAAAGTATTGATCCCTGTCACTTGTTACATCGCAGCCTAGACTCCCTTAATGCCTAAACGAGCAGGCATCGAAACAAGAAAGCCAACGCTCAAGCTCTGCCTACTCTTCGCTTTGCATCCAGGGACGCTTGCAGCCTGCAGAAGCTTGGCTGTAGTGAGGTGACTCTCTCTTGACGGTGAACTTCGCTACGCATTGAACTAGTTCAGAATTTTGCGAAGTCAGCAAGAAGGCACTTTTATTTGCCGCCGGCAATGGCGATTTTCAGAAAGGATACACATACGATTTTAGACCCAACAATTCTGGACAAAAATATTTTTGAATTCTAAAGAGTTTACGAACGCGCTTTTTTGAGATATTGCTAGATTTCACTGTAACAATCAACATATCCGCAGGTGTCCTGTAAGCAGGCTTGCATTTTTTATGCTATTAACGTTTTTGCTATAGTCAAAAGCGTTCCCCTTTTATTTTGTCTTAACTGCTCAGTTAGAACGATGGGAAAACTTTAGAAGAAAGATTGTGCTACACATTGGAAGAATGGACCATTGCCTTCACTATTTCCATACCAGTACCCTGCAATTTTCAAATATTCAAAATTTCTGTCCCATAATGTTGGACATGTTGATTCGGGTGCAACATCTTTTTTTTGTGAGTGTGTGTGGGCTTTAAACGAGTCTTGCATTCAGTATCAGTGGCGTGAGGTAAGTGCACTTAGTTTCCCAGACAGTATTAGCGCGCATTTACTATGTCTCAAATTCACAGTGAGAATAATTCACGGAATGCAGGGGCTCTATGCATAAATTAATGCAGGTTGTACATCAAGCATCAGTATTCATAGGGTCAAACAGTCGACGGAGCAAGGCGGTGTCAGTTTACTAGGGCATATTTAAAAGATAACTTCGATTCCTGGCAAGGTCAATGCATATTCCCATTTCGTTTGCTTTCGCACTAATTAATGGACCCACTGGTGTCACTATAGTCTCTATACAAGCTGTTTGCAATCGTCCAACAGGCGGCTTATATTTTTTTAAATCTCTGGTCAGTAGAAGCCGAACCTTGAATACCATATTAAAACGTTGCTCTGTAGCTTTCGATCTCATTGCCGCAGTCCAGAGGCAGCTGTTAGAGCAGACTTCAAAGTTTTTAAACATTATCCCCCGAGTGTTTGCTTATTATAACAGTCGTACGCTGTACAAGAGTCCCACTAAGAATAGGGAGCCACATTAGTCTGTTGTAAATTAGATTATTCTTCTAATGCTATGCCCGGTGCCCTTGTAATTAAGACGACAGCGCTGAGTGCTTTTGGTACATAACTCACCTTCTTGACAGAGGTTAAGCAGACGAGAAAAGGGGAATGAGGGGCTCGTTATAAATACGAGAGAAGCCAACAGCCACAGAAACCAAGGGGCACAGGGAACTTTTTGTAAACTAATTTATTTATTTTGTGGTGTTGATCAATTTATATTACTGAATATGTGATTAGAAAAGCAGAAGAAAAAACAACCACATGCCGCCGGTGGGATCCGAACCCACGACCTCCGAATTACGCGTTCGGTGCTCTACCGCTGAGCTACGGCGACGGCTGTTAAACCTTCTGCTTTCGGGGGTATTTATGTTTACAATTAACCTAACCTTGGGAGTGTTCACCAGCGCCACCCACGTTCTTAAGCGGCGGACGTAGCACGTCCTGAGTTAGCGCTGATGTGACGTAGAATGTCATCGAACGGTTCTCATACAGCTTCCACCCTCGCCGTTCGATGACGTTCTACGTCACATCAGCGGTAACTCAGGACGTGCTACGTCCGCCGCTTAAGAACGTGGGTGGCGCTGGTGAACACTCCCAAGGTTACGTTAATTGTGAACATAAATACCCCCGAAAGCAGAAGGTTTAACAGCCGTCGCCGTAGCTCAGCGGTAGAGCACCGCACGCGTAATTCGGAGGTCGTGGGTTCAGATCCCACCGGCGGCATGTAGTTGTTTCTTCTTCTGCTTTTCTAATCACATATTCAGTAATATAAATTGACCAACACCACAAAATAAACAAATTAATTTTTAAAAAATCCCCTGTGCCCCTTGGCATATTCAGTAATATAAATTGACCAACACCACAAAATAAACAAATTAATTTAAAAAAAATCCCCTCTGCCCCTTGGCTTCATGACAGAGGAGAGACACACGAATAAATCTTTCTTCTGCATAATAGGTTCCGCCCACAGTTGTAAACAGAGATAAACGAAATGCGCATTTGAATAACTTGGGAGACAGTGCTGTCGCGCTGTAATATCATTTCATTAACGTAAAAGTACGGCGCTAGGCAACGTTCTTTCTCGAGTTACCGAAAATCGCTGGCCGACTTGGCATATGTCGCTCTTTTTTCTCCCTAATCACTTCGAAATCACCTAAGACAAAGGCAAAACAGTATCAAGGTGCTTCGCGCGGTGGGAGCTATATAAAAGTCATGGAATAAAAAGACCGCACAAAGAAATGGCACGGTGAAACTAGAGGCAGTGGAAACACTTTTCCGCAGGCGCCATTGCAGACACCTCACGAGCCTCTCCTGCTATGTTTTATCGGTGGGATTTCAGTCGGCAATACAAGCAAGGTTAGAAGCGCAGGATGATCACACTGGCCTGGTTTTCGTCTCCTTACTTTTTCTTATTTTTTATTGGCACCGAATTCTGTTCCTTGTTGTCTTGACAACAGTCTTCCCGCTTTCTGATGGGGTTGTTCGTAGATGGCTTTCTCGTTGGTCGACGCAGTCGGTAGTGAACGGGGCGACTCGGCAACGTCTTCGGACAGCGCCTTCCATTTCCAACACACCATCTTCGTTCCCTTTTTCTCGCGCCCCGCATTCCAGTTTGTTCCACTTGTGGGAAACAGCACTGGAGTGGAGGGGGGCCCGAGATGGCCTGTAAATGATTGCCGAGGGAAAAAGTGCCACAGCAAAACTCTCTTGGTCTGATCAAAGAACGCAAAAAGGGCTAACGGCTATGGCTCCACTCCCGCCTCCTCGGCTTTTCTTTTTCCTTTAACCCAGCCAAGAACAGACGAGTGGGGAGTAAGTGCAACCAGAAGAGGAGTTCCTGGGAAGTTAAAAAAAATAAATTCTCATGCGTGTGTGTGCGCGCGCGTGTACAGCAACGCAACAACCAGCAGCAGCGCGACAAGCTTGTAAGATCACTTGCATTACATGAAAAAAAAAAGTTTCTACAGTTGCGCCAAAAAGTACTGTATCCGCGTAGTTCTAAGCAGCGGCGTAAATGGCCTCGCTACTAGGCTGCGGCTATCATGCGTGGCGTCTTTTGTCGCCCTATGCAAAACGTTATGCTTCTCTGAGCCGTCTTGGCACACGTCCAGACCGCTCTACGACCGCTTCTCCGTAGTCTAGGCAAATGGCGACGACTCAAACTTAGCACCAAAGGAAAGAGAACAAGTCCGTTGCTCGCCGAATTCGTAGGCCTGGAAAGTAGAGTCACTAAAAGCGCATACCTTTCTATCTCTTTCGTCAGAACCTGAATTCGGGGCGGAGCGTGTCTTGCGCCTTCCCTGCACCGATCAGTGGCAGCAGCAAGATGTCGCCAGCCGTGACTCTTCAGCGAGCGCGCGCATATCTCTGTGTTGCTAGCCCGGCTAATCTAGACAATGGTTTTCTAGTATGTATAGCCGGCAGGAAAACCTAGCGGCATGCGAGCGCTTGTGAACAAATTTATTGCAGAGCTGCCTTGCGATCCACAGCCATTTTTAAGGCGATAGCTTTAAGGGCCTCGTGTCGGAGAAAAGCCGGTGTCGTCGTCGGCGTCGACGGCGTTGGCCTTGAGCGAAAAATCCCAGAAGCTTTAATAAACAAAACTAAGTAGGAAATTGATCGAGTTGGGGAATCGAACCAGGGCCTCCTGAGTGCGAGACGAGTACGCAACAACTGCGTCACGCCAGCCCGATGGTTATGAACAAAGGCGCGTCTAGTGAATACGATGTTGTCTTAGAAGGGTGCTTTAGAGACATGTACTGTGGTGTATATTAGTAATTATGAGCATGGAAATTACAGAAGTTGCAGTTTAGCGAGTAGCAAAGTACGTTTCCACTGCTTTCCTCTTCGCTTGGCGCGCACGTAGCGCCACTAGGCGGCGCCCACTAAAACCACTCCGACCTCCTCCTTCTCGCAATGTACACCCCTGCCCCAATAGATAGCACGGGACGGCACCGCCTCCCGCTCGTCTCAATCGGGCGCAAAGGGGCCGTGCGAGGACGCAAGAATCACGCGATAAGCGGCGAACAACGCAGCGCCCATCCAAGCCGCATTCACCACGAAGCTTGCGGCTTGCTGCCCGTTCGTTCAGCGCCGCAGCTATGCTGGCGTTCGTGGCACCGGGTTTGTCGAGGACGATATCCCGACGAACTACGACTGCAACATTGAGTCCCGCGCGTTTCGGCAAGGCGCCTGGCAGCGCTTCTCCGTGGTTTTCAGCTCCGCGCGTCCGTTTCAGCGTACGTAGCATCAGCAGCATCCTTCTGCATATATGCAAATTAACCCATTACGCTATCGCATCATACCTTCAAGGCTGAGTGTCCCCTCCAATTTTTAGGCAACCGGCTTATGTGCGTGAATCCCCCCCCCTCGCCCTTTTCATTCCGTAAACTATTGTTGCCTAGTGTACGCTGAAATATAATATGACGAATCCTTCTTGGGCCCCTCCTGTGATAAAGAACGCCGAAATCGGCAAAAAAAAAAGAAAAAGGGATAAGGCAACGGCCAAGGCTGAATGGTCTGAGCGACCACAGTACGAAGTTATTCCTTTTTCGATGGCGGTGGTTGGAACCCAGCAAAGGGATCAATTTTTCTATTGCGAAAGCAATACTACGCCAGGTCTAACCGCTCGTCGCTTGGTCCGTGGACCCCCCTGCTCCTTCAGGAGCCGCGCCTAACAGATGGTGTGACGTCAGCCTCTCCGTTGCTATGGCGACGCGTGACGTCAGCTTGCTCTCTCTACCACAGCCAGGAGGAGCCGGTCGTGCCGCGCTCCTCGAGGAGTCTCGCCATGGAAGTCACCGACGAAGAGTCTGTATCTGAATCTAGTTGCTCTACTGCTTCTGAACAGTTTAACTCTAAGGCGACAGCCAAGCAAGTTAGGAAGAATGCAAGAAAGAGGTTACAACGTGCCCAAGAAACGGAAGAACAACGAGAAGAACGGCTGCGGAAAAGACGGGAAGTTGAAGCAGCTAAACGAGCGGTATCGAGTTCAGAAGCAGGGATTAGGCAAGCTAAACGGAATGAAGCCAAGCGAAAACCTGCCCAGGAAACAGAGGAACAACGAGAAGAACGTTTGCGAAAACGACGAGAATAAGAAGCAGCTAAGCAAGCAAAGCTTTCGCAACCAACCAGGTTTAACTAGAGATAAACCACACCAATTTTTTCTTCTGGATACCGTTGTCATGACGACAATACGACGCTGTAGTTTCTCTTCAGTCCGACCGCAATGACAGACCTTAGAGCTGAGGTCTGTATTTGATGGACAATGGTGTATAAGGAAGTTTCCTACCCCTGGCACAGCGTTTATCCGCAGAAACGGTCTTCAATTTTGGCATTCTGAAACAACAGCGAAAATTTGTAGAAAATAATTAAATTTGAAAAATAATCTCTGCACGCGCTAATTAGCACGAAATCCACAGTTTGTGTAAGAGTATGTCTTTGAAATGTGATATTTCGCGACGTTGTTGTTGACAAGTCCGGTAGATGATGACCCTGTTACACAGGCCCACGCGCACGCGCACGCACGCGCGCACGCACACACGCACACACACACACACACACACACACACACACACACACACACACACACACACACACACACACACACACACACACACACACACACACACACACACACACACACACACACACACACGCGCGCGCGCGCGCGCGCGCGCACACGCACATGCACACACACACAAGGAAAAGTCTAAAGTTCAGTAATTCAGAAAATATTCTATATATTCAACAATTGCAGCTTTCAGTTCGTTATAATCGATTACAATGCGATTCTCCTAAGAGGTAGTGAGCAAGCGAACAATGATGTGCAATTTGTGCGACTATACTATAAACGCTTCATATAATGCGCTCAAAGACAGAACTTGGTGGCAGTCAAGCTGAAATGACACGAGAGCGGTGCACTCATGTGAGAACAAATGACACGGGGCCCCCTCACCACCGCCACCCATTGAACACAGCACCAGGAAAATCTGCTGTTGTTTCTACCACGTAGCGTGACTAAACAAAGAAGGAAAATAAATATGGCCCAATGATGTAGAGCACTTCACAGACGGAAGGCACAAAGCACGCTGTAAAAATATCGCTTGTTTGGAGGCGTGCAGAGAGACATACGGATTCCGGTTCCTCTCAAGCGTTGTCTTTTTCCGGGAAACGCCAGAGCGCTGCGGAGCGTCAAAGGCGGCAGCGTACTACGTCGCGCGTCCGGTTCCATTCCCGAGAATCGAGTGCGCGCTCGGCGAAAGATGAGGGGTTGTGCTTCGAGTGCCGCTTGTGCGCGCTCTTCTCGAAGCAGCAACGCTGCATTCCAATCTGAAAGCAACGTGCCAGCTGCCACTATGGTAGCTCGAGGAACAGCAGCAAAGCCTGAACGCACAGGAGCGAACGGGCGGGCGGCTGGCGCGTCATGGCAGCACAAAACCGAACGGCCGCCAAAGCGTGCTCAAATGGCAACGGGAGCATGAAATGACGCAGTGAATGAAAACGGCTGGTGAGAAGGGGAGGAAGGCGGGGGGTGGCGCTTAGGACAAATTGGGTGATTGACACAAACCGGATTCGGAAACGAGGAGAAGAAAGGCGAAACTGATTTTGTATTCAGGAAGTGATGAGAGCACCGACCTACTTTTAAAGAAACGAAAAACGCGAAAAGGAGAGCACTGCAAACTACTGGATAGACGAGAAAAAGATGCGGCTCGCAACACGCTACCAGTTTTGCGACGAAAAAACAAATAAGTACATGGGTCCGTTTACCATTTCTCTCATCCGGCTGCCATTGCCGCGTAGGGTTTATACAGAGCGCGGATTGTTGCCTGCTGAGACACGGTGCCAGATAAAGGGGGACAAAAAGATGGAGATAAAAAGATATGCGCCAAAAACCGCAGCCCGGAGGAATTGACTGGTGGTGGAATCCCTTTTCTCGTCTTTGAATTCTGACACCCAGGAGTGAGGAAGCGAGCGGCAGTGCTGCTGCTGAGATCAGATGGGCGATGCGCTTCCCAGACAGATTAATCACGTCAGTGGGCTGTCCGATAAATTCCAGAAAACATACCACCCTCCTTAACAGCTACATCCCATAGCGGGTCTCCTGCGCGGGGATATAGCATGACTCGGGAAAAGCGAACGAAACTCGGATGCCCCCTTATTTCTTTCGAATGAGCTCGAGCACTAAGAAAGAACGAAACAGAGTATAGAAGGGAGAAGCGGCCTCTACCGGACCCCTTTCGCAGAACTTGGTGCAGTCCACCCGTGGCTATATCTGTTCTCTTTCTTCCTGTTATTTTGTACCTCTGACGGATCAACAGCGTGAGCCTCAGTTGACGACGAGTTCTGTCGGTCTCTATTTTGTTTGTTCCACGCGCCCGTCTGTTGCCCAATTGGGCACACTTGCTTCTTTACTTGGGGGCGAAAGTTGAACTCGGCGCTGCCTGAAAAGCGGCCCACTGTGACAGACGTCAAAAGCAAAATGGCCGCCAGCGATGGCGAAAATGAGGGTCGCACACATGAGTCGCGTCCACGCGCTCACGTTTCATGGGTGGTCGAGGCACGACACGAAAGTAGCCAAACGCACAAAGAGCCACGTAACGATTGGAAATAAGTTGGGCGCGCTTTGTGAAAACATCTGATTGAAGGAGGCCACGACAAAAGCACTCGCCTCTTTGCCCCTCTCCTTTCTTCTGGGCAGTATCCAATTCGAGAGCAGGGATGAGAAAGAAGCGAAGGAAAGTAAAAGGTGCCGCTGCCTGGATTGTTAGAATGCGAACGGGGCTGCCGGCGCGACGCCTTTTCAGCAGCAAGAGTGCATCGGCGCCGTTTCCTTTCATTTTCATTTCGGGAACTTTCTATCATTTAAAATGCTCTTTTCTCTCCTTTGACGGATGGTTGCGTAGGGCACTGGTGCAGATTTTTACTGCTGCTGTTTTGTGCAGCTTCAACTGAATCCAAACGGTACCGGTTGTTCCTTTGTTGCCGTTTTAATATTCCTGCCCCCCCCCCCCCCCCCCCCCCCCTCCCCCTCCTCTGTTTTTTTTTTCGGTTTCGTTCGGTGTGCCCCTGTAAGAATAGCGCGAGTGGAGCGCTGCTTAGTAAGTTCATTCTTCGTCAAAGAAATCTTTCGCGACTTGTTTCCCACAATTTTTTTTTTCATTCGAACGTGCTAGCAAAGGAACGCTCCTTTGATCATCATTGTTCGGTATTTCATTGAAATTGGTTTCGCACGTCGTTTTAGGCGGCCGTTTTTTTTCCCCTCGTCAATGCAGTGTTTCCGTTGGAACTGTCTTCTTGATTTGTGGAAACATAGCTTCTGTTTTTCCAAAGCCCATACGACCGAACAGAAAGAAGATGCTGAATGGGTTTCGTCGTTATCATTATATGTTCAATGTGAACTCCGCAGACTTCGGCGTTCCTCGTCCCCTTTACTTGCCTTCCAGCGCCGCAGAGTTTTGCAACCCCTTGCGCGATATTTGAGCGAAGGTTTGAAATGCAGGAAGTATTGGGACAGATGGGCGCTATTTGCTCTCGCTGTTCCACAAAGATAGGAAAGGAAGAGGTCTCGAGATAATGTCCCGCGCTCGTCCCCGTCGCGATCGCGCAATGAGCTGTGCGAAAGCAGCGGCTGGTCCCGTGCGATCGGACGGGGATCTTTGCACAGCTGCGTAAAAAAACAAGGAGCGCAGATCGATTTTTCGGATATGCTTCAGCGTTTGAAGGCATGGCAGATTAAAGCCCGCTAGAAGAGTGACTCCTGGCGGGAAAAAGTGAAGGAATTTGGTCCCATTTTTTTTTCTGTAACATGCAAGTCGCTAAAAAAAAGTAACAACTGCAAATCGTAGTCCCTTCCTTCCAATTATATAATAAGGAAATGCAGAGGCAGCATGCGCATTAAGGAATGCGTTTAATTTCAGTTTCGCTTTTAATATACAGTCGAGCCCGGACATATCGAACTGGAAGGAGATCACGAAATAGTTCGATATATTGATAGTTGAGCTTATCTGCATCCCAATAAGTAAGAACACATTGCACTCACACTAGTCATGTGCCGCCCGCCGGCGTACTGGTATAGCGCACCACTCGCTAGGAGTTGCCAGACCTAACCTGCTTCACATTTAAAGCCGCAGGAGGCGATGCTTTGAAGCTAGCCACTGGCCATCATAGGATGTCTAATGCTGTCGCCAGTACACTATAAACAAAATAATCTCCATACTTAAGGGAGAGTTGGTTTCGGCAACGCCTGCGGTACCAAAGCGAGCGAAGCACGCCAGTCGAGAACCGGGATAAGCGTTAGGTAGTTAGGTTAGGCAAAGCTTGGAGTTTATTTATTGAGTCATATCTTTATATCCATCAATTTTTTTATTTGAGTTTGTTTAATGGACATAAAACTTATACTGGCATGGGCAGCTTTATAAACATACACATGCGAGAAGTGACATGCTGCATTGAAAAGCTTTCGCACAGCACGCTTTTCAATTCTGCACACTGCGCTCCTGCACAGTGGCCCATCAATCAACGACTTCTGTCGGGAAATGATTGGTTGAGGTTACTCAAACGAAGGCCTTCATAGGGGCTCTGAAAGGGGCTCTTCATAATGGTGCGGTATTCGCGGATGCCAAAGGACACCGCTTTAGGCATAACCTCCTGCAAGGATTTTAGGGGTTTCGTAAAAGCTGAATTATCAGCCTCTTCGCGCACTACCCTCCCTCTCGTCACTTTTTGCATGCCCCGCTAGAGCGACGCTGCTAACTGGCAGTGGCCATGGTAGCTGGGTGACACCTGAAATAATCTAACCAGTAGCCATCTCTGAACAGAATTACGAAGGAGCGTGCGGCAAAGGAGGGCGCATGCAAAAAGTCGCCGGAAAGGACTCGCCGACTATCTCGCGCGCGATTGTGGGCTCCCTGCTGCTTGTAGGAGTGTATTATTTGGCTCAAATGTTCATGACGATAGAATGTAATAACTGAGCGAGCTTATGTGCTCTCCTCAGAAGGTGTTTCAGAGCCGCTTTAAGACTGACTGTATCAAGCCAACCCGCTCAGATACACTATGTTTTGCATTAATGACATCACAAAATTAAAGCGTTTGTCACAGACTGATTACTCGAACTCAGTTTAACAGAGGAGATAATTTTAAACTGAGACCACGTCTTATCCGGCTTTTTTTTTATGTGCTTTGCGCTCTTAAGATTTCAAAGCCTAGTTTACGCGTACCGAAGACGAATTGCGGTGTTTGATAGAAGACTTCCTAGTGGCGGGTAGTAGAGTGAGGCTGCCACTACAACACTACAAAACTACTTTAGCACGATAGCGTAAAGGCTGCCGTTCTGCAGAAAAGCCGGCGTCGTCGATATCTTCGTCGCCAGCGTCGTGAGCGAAGAAGCAGGTGGCCCACCTGCCACGTAAGTCGCGTGATCTGGTGACGTCATGAAGGCTATCGCGTCATACCTTTAAGGAAGAATTTGATGTCCCCTCAAGTTTTTTTTTTCTAGCCGACTCCTCAAATCTATTTTTTAACAAGTTTCCCAGACACGTATGGCGGACGTTTAAGTGTAATCCTGCGAAAACCAACATCTCTTCTATAATACCACACCTTTTTCTCATCATGTTAGTCACACAGAGGTCATCTCGGTGTTAGTCACGCAAAGTTAGGTGCGGGAAAAATTATGCCAGACTTCGTGACAATTTTTCAGAGTAACAGGCATTTATTATTGACGGAGTTCGGAGTGCTTGAGATACGGATGGGTGCACGCGCAGCTTTTCAGCACTTTGGCCTGCAGCCCGCGTAATTGCCGTTGTAACAGCTCCAAATGCTGGCATGCTGCGTAAAAACACAAGCTGCGGCTATTGCGGGAAAGAGCAACGCACAGAGGGACACCACTTCAGTAAATGAGGCTGGCTAAACAATGCCCTCGCGGGGAAACAGCTCCGCGCGCCTGCCCTATATGGCCGCGCTCACGCCACATTTGTTTCTTGCAGAGGTGACGCCCTATGCATTCGTTGCTCCCTGGACGCCACTCATTTTCATAGTAATATTGCATCAGGGCAGGTGTTCGGCTTTGCAGTTCGTAGTCTGCCTCAGTTGTGTGGTTTTATCAAGGGCCGTTCGAAGAGATTTAAATTGCACCTTTCCAGGTATGCAAAAATTCCATACGACATAGAAGCTAGACTTCCAAGCTTCATATTTCTGAGATGAAAACGCACCGAGAGAACAATAAATTTTGCTCCGTGCAATTGATTCACAGGTTTTCACCTTTTCGAACATATTTGAGACTTGCTTTGAAGCGTAGGATGGGAACTTTTTGAACTTTCAATTACTTTTTACCATACTGCTTAGCAGGTGTTGGCTTCGCCGATATCAGTGCTGTTCAGAGAAAGGATCTTTAAAAGAAAAAAGCCAGGCTTTACGTAGATAACAATATATTTTTCTGCCATATGGCACTGATTGTCTCTTGCTGGTATTTGATTTGTTTTATCGCTTTATATATATATATATATATATATATATATGTATATATACTGCGAAGAAAAACTTTCCTAAGTAAAAAGAGGATCATCGCTTCATATCGAAAGATTTATTACGTCGACGTTTCGGCCAGAAGTTGGCCTATATATATATATATATATATATATATAGGCCATCTTCTGGCCGAAACGTCGACGTAAATACATATATATATATATATATATATATATATATATATATATATATATATATATATATATATATATATATATATATATATATTAACACCACAGTATGCACTGCATCTTGTCGAGAAAGGGGCTGTGTCTGCCCAAACATGCTGGAGGAATTAGTAAATTTTTGGACAGCTGCTTGAAGCCTAAAAAAGTAAGAGCAGGGGGGCGCTGCCATAAAGTTCCCTCACCATGTCACGTCATAAAGGTTAGCCCAGCTGCCACTGATAAAAGAGAAGAATTCCGACTTATTGCGGATGCTGCCTTGCACCTGTTGCGAAGGAAATGCATTAAATTTAATTTACGGCAATAAGGACCAGGCTGAAGGTCGCGTATTTGCAAATGCGGTGTCATGGACATCTGCAGCGGTGCCTTACGAACAACAGGTGATCGTCCGAACCTTAGTGGACTGGATGCTCGTAACGGGATGTTTTCAGGCTTTAAACAGAATATGTATGAAACGTAATACGTCTATAGCGCTCAAAAAATTAATCAGTACAGTGTCGAGCTTGACCGTATGAAAACATTTATGATGCTCCAAAGCACCATGGCTGGAAAGCGTTCAGCAACGAACCATCTAGCGCAATATTTCTCAGCCTTGTGTTCCGCATACGGAGGAAGCGAATGTGAGGACAACAGAGGGATTTAGTACACCTATATGCTTGGTTGCCTTGCCCACACTGGGGATGGATGTAAAACGCCGCGAGACGAAAGGGAGAGTACGGGGCCATGTGCGTACATTCAGCCGCGAGCAAATTGTCAGCATAGAGAGGCAATCACTGCTGTCTACTTCGTGTCCAGCAGGAGCGCTTGCTTGACTCAGGAGACCCGGAATACTCACCTATCAGAGCGGCTTAGATCATCTTCTATTTTACACCATTCTCCAAAAAACGCGCCCTGGACGTCGAAGAAAGGTAGTGCCAGAGGAGTTGCTCGATGGTATCGACGGTATCAATAGTGGCAGCACGCAGCGGTGCATTGCAGGCGCATTACACAACTATCCAGTGTTTTCTCTCGCGAGACTGGATATTGCATTCCCGTTATCTGGACATTTTTGACACGCGGACTCTGCGCGGATGCTTCGCCTCGCTATACAGCCCGTGGCTGTACCACGTGAAAGACCATGCCATTTTACCATATCAGTGAGGGCAAAGTGTACGTTTGAGGCCCTCCGTGCAACATCCGCGTTGGTCGGATACACGTTGCGGGAAACTTCCGGTGCGACTAGCAGCCTACGCGGTCGCAGGATGCTGCTCCAACGCTCGAGAATCCCTTTTAGAGACTCAGGAAATTGGAGATAGTCGTAAACGTATCATTCCGCGTTTAATGTTTTCATCGCCGCTGCGCTAGTACGACAATGGCGAAACATTTACGTCCCGCCTGTTTCCTACTGTCACCGCAGCGATAGGCGTGCGAAAACATTGCTTTCGATTTATGTTTCCGTCGTTCCTGTCGCAATGAGCCTAACGCGCCAGACATATTTTTCGCAAGTAGGAATCAGGCTAGGTTGTTAAAAGGGTCGAAATTCTCTCCCCACCCCCTTCCTTTCCCTTGACGCGCACCCACTCTGTTTGGAAATGCGGGCTGGCCAACAAGGCATTTTTGTTGCTCTGCGGGCAGCTCGGAACCGCTGCAAGGCGTCGCAACTGAGTTTGAGCCTGAAACGCAGGAGCTTCATCTGCCTGCCCCATGACTGTCCGCCGGTCAAGCTCTTTGACACAAAATTCCTTCTTCTCGAACAAACAATGCCGACGGTCCTGAAGGGTATAGCGTTGGCATTGGGTAAACGCACCCGGCACGCAACCTCCAGGTCCGGGACGTGGGTTGTCCCGTGTAGCGTGCAGACGAGACAATGCAAAGTGCACCGACGAGCTTCCGCGGTAAGTTTACGAAACGTGCCTTGAATAGAACGGTTCCGGCCTATACGCGAAGTCATGCACTGGAAAATACTCA
Source organism: Amblyomma mixtum (assembly GCF_055824585.1). Lineage (NCBI taxonomy): Eukaryota > Metazoa > Arthropoda > Arachnida > Ixodida > Ixodidae > Amblyomma > Amblyomma mixtum. Next base: position 113,321,631 of record NC_143014.1, read on the forward strand.
GTTGTTTACGGCCATTGCCTTGCCGTCTGGACGAGTCCCGTGGGTGCGTAGCAGCTTGTTCAAGTATCGTGATAATGACGCAAGTTTGGCAGCACTGATTCTGTGACGGCAAAATCGCTGTCGCGGGAATTGCTTTCAGTGAAAAAAGTGCCGGTTTAGAGAAGCACATAATGGCCTTTAAATTGCCGTTCCGCTCAGCTCAGCCATTCCCCTCCCCGGTTCAACACCATCTACAAAGAACCCGAAATATGATTTAAAAGTAGCCTTCGTCAAACCTACGTCCTTCAGGGCAGCCACGTGTGTTCCATGAAAAAGAAGGTATCAGAAATAAAAAGTTATCCCGTTTATTTTTAGATTCAACTCTGCGACCGTGCCGTGTCGTGATAGGCGATAATGCCCTTAAGCGCTTTCATGTTGTCATTTTCTTCAGTAAAGAAAGCGTGACACGATGTCATTGGTTTGAAAAATTTTCAACTTCTCTTTCGTGCCACAAAAGCCCCATCTGTGTGTTGCCCTCAGGAATACAGTCTTCTTTTTTTCTTCTTAAAGCCAAAAAACACTTTTTTCTTGCACGCTAGCTGAGCTCGGAGGAATGTAAAATTCTAAGAAAATAACTGCGCTGAAAAGTTGAAAGAAAACACCATGACAGACTGGAATGAAAGCAAGGGACGGGCAATGTATTCGATTTCGTGCCAGATGTGATTGGGTAGTCTGCTTTATGCTTCGGCGAATGAAAACGGCGCCGGCAATGGCACGTTCTGCAAAACGGCTGGGCGTTATCGCTGCTTGTTCGAATTGAAAGAGTAGAATAGAAATGAAAGCGTAGAGTAGAAATCAAGCGACTAATTTTCCGAACTAGGTCTTCCCATCTTGCGCAGCGATTTGGCCGCACGGACATGACTCCGATTAGAGTCCCACTTCGGGCGAAAGAGAGAGCCCCAGATTTTTTTTTGTATGTGTGTGTGTATGAGTGGTAAGTACAATGGTTCGTTCTCGTGTAATAAGAAACAACTGAGGCTGGCGCCCAGTTTAGCCTTCTTTTACTGCTCACCCACCTTCGAATGATATGGAGCACGTTTTTGAAGAGCTTCTTTGTTAGAGGACATATCTGGAGCTAGTGGGCATCGCTAAATAAGAGCATATGCCTATATCCTCTCGCAGACATACGCATACATGGAGATGCCGCAGCGCATGCATTTGAATTTCAAATCAGGAAATTAGCGCGTGCCGTCGTTCTCGACATGCAGAGGTGCCGCCGACGGCGACATCTGCAAACTTCAAACAATCTCTTTCGGCAAACTTTTACAACCAATTAGGAAATAAATCTTGGCGCCACGTGTATGCGGGCGAGCTTTTTGTTTCCATCCCTTTCGATCCCAGAATTTTTCTGCCCCTTAATTGTGCCCTCAAATTTTATTCTACACAACTCTCGTAATCTGTACCACGTGCAAACAAGGCAGCTCGTTTTCTGTATCGGCGGCAGCTGGCTTGAGAAGCGGGCGAATGTTTGCGCAGGCACACTACGCCAAAGAGCAGCCTTCATTAGGGACAGCTTGTGGCGCGCCTAATTCTGCTTGGCGAGGGCTGTGACTCACACTCCTTTTTCTTGCTGTTGTGAACATGAAGACTGTCTGAGTATAGACGGCTAGAGCGTGTAATACTACAGAAGGATACAAGTGAATGCGCATCAGCAACCGTGGAATACATAGTAGTCTTCCCAGCCAACGAAGACGGACAGAGTGAATATCGCTGAGCACAAAAAGTTCCCATAAGTTGCTGGCAACTCATTTAGTTTGAAGGAAGCGTCTGCTACGTAGTGTTTAAAACCTTAAGAATTCAGCCACTTAAGAGAAAATAATTGTTAACAATGTGCGGTAAGGTAATGTGGCCATAATTATGTCATGGTGACGGGAGGAGTATAAGAAAGCGATTTATAAAATGTAGAAAGGCGCTGCTACTGCAAAGTGCAAGGTTGACGAAACGCGTACTGTGAACATACAGATGTAACGGGTAATAAAAAGCGACTGGTGACAACAATGATTCTGGCCATTAAGAAGCATTCATACCTCGGGTAGCCGACTACGACAGATATAACGTGCATCTGAGTGGAAACTTGGGTTTCACAGGCACGTACTAGCGCATATTTAACCATAGCATGAAGGAAAAGATTTTTATTCACTGTCCTGAATTTGGTTCTAGAGCCAAAGCCTTAACGAACGCAAGAATCACACGATCACATCGCAAGTGTTCGTATGAAGAGCATTATGCAGACGAAATGATTATACAGTCTTAAATCTAGTAGTGTGTTATGGTCATTTTTATCTATGACTATTCAGTATAATTTTGTTCGTCAATCTCCTTAAAAGAATCCGCATTTCACTGATATACTTAGATTAATAAATTCGCACAGTATCCGATACTTCAGAAAAAACCTAGTCAAGAAAGCACTCCTTGCTAGTATAAGATATATATAGAGGTTTAGCTGAGTAGCCCGCAAGTATTTTTTTCCGCATGTAGCACTCGTGGTTGTTCATATGACGATTGAGCGTGTAATTAGCCTATTATTCAAGCATGAGCATGTCGCGTTAATGTATGCTTAGCGTATTCAAGTCGTATTAATTCTTGTAGTACGTAAAAAAAAATTCTTGCTATGTAACGTATATTCTCGTTTCTATCTTTCGAAAAGAAATCGTTATAAAAAATAGCGTATTAGAAGTCACCGAAACGGAATTCACCGTTCTTCAACAGTTCTCACGAAAATAACTGTGACTGCCGCGATGTAAAGATAACTAGACATCAAGGCTCTTCGAAGCAAGTGGTTAGCGAAGCTGATTTTCCTTTTTTTATTATTACTGAAAACTCTGCGACCCAAAAGTAGCACCCTGAAAAGAGACCTAAGCGTTAGCGTTAATTCGCTTTTTACGAAAATATGGCATCCATGACACAAGAAAGTGTACCCTGAGAGCCAGTCGGAAGCGCTTAGGCTCTGTTGCAAATCGCCAAGTGCACGGATTAGCGATTGCGGGTGCATGAATTGGATGGCTACATGCGGAAAAGTGCCTGAATTTTCGTCTGCCGTGCCGCGCTAGCACGACTGGGCTTCAAGCACGACTGGGCTCGCTAGTAGTTGTAATAACATTCTTACTCATAATGAAAATACTATTGCGAACGGTAAATGCAGTAATCCCCAAATTTTAAGTTGATTTACAACTGTGTGTGAAACCGATGTTCAGGCGCCATTTTTTGCAACTGTTGCTTTCTGGACTAATTATTTTGTGCCCTCTATAAATATAACCAGCCGCATATGACGTCAAGGTTGATAACCAGCAGGCATTGTACTTCTGCAGCTCTTCCAGCAAAGGCAGTGCCGACCCATGGAAAGTAGTCGAAAGGCTGAAACGGGGAACGAAAATTCTCGCAAAATGCAGCCCTGAATCCTATTGCAGTTACTGCCGCGCTGGAAGTGCCTGTCGGAGACTTGAACATGCAGGGGCTAGCAGCGCGCTCAAGCGGCCCTGCAATGTAAGCTTCTACACTGATCATGTGATTTTGGGCACAAAGAATACCACATTGAGTTTTTCCAACTCCCACACGAATTTCAGGCCGAGCAACATTGCCACAATGCATAAAATATTGCGCCAGTGCTGGTTCAAGATTTTCAAAGTTTATAACTTAGAAATTCGCTTTTCTTGAGCGGGAGAGACTCGTTAATTTCAGAATGAACAGCGTTCATGGCACCTCATGTATACTGGTGTTCATGGAAGGCAGCTACCAAGCGTTTTCATTGGCGGCCTTCATTCGGCAAACGTCCCTGTAAGTTAAGCGAAGTTCGTTTTTACTCAAAGTCACCGCTTGACCAAAGCATACGGCATGACTGAGAGTGTAGTTTAGGGCCAAAATGCTCGAAAAAGCGAATCTGCTGCAAGGTTGGAAGTCGTTATGTTTTAGGCGTCGGAACGAAACACCCTTCACTAACTTGTTGAAAGCACCGAGTAACACGCAAAAAGGAAAAAAAAATGGCAGTGGCTTAGCTCTGGTTAAGCCTGGATATACAAGCGAAAAGCTGCAGTTATGCTTTGCTTGACGTCATGGCTGTCGCAGTTCGCGCGCAATGCACTGGGAGCACCAGGATAACGGTGTAGGCAAGCGCGTTATATAGCCCTCCTTCCGCATGCGTAGTAACTGTGGTAAACACGTGGCTGCAAGTAGCGTCATACGAGGACCGGCGGAGCCGCGCTCGGCGGCGGTTCCGCCGACCACCTGCGCCTCTTCAGTGACGTCACGCGGCAAACTCGCGCATGCGCAGCTGTGGCTAAAATTGATCACGGCGCACGCCAGACCCGGTGTTGACTAGCCTAGTGAAGCTTTTCGCTTCAAAACAAATTACCTGAGGTACTGCCAGTGGTGTTAACGCCATATGCCGATCATTAACTACAGAGAGTCCGTCGCATTTAGAACAGCTCTGGATGTCGTTACCCTCTGCACTCCTACTGTGTTCTACTCGGTCAGAGAGAGAACATCAGTTGTCATCACACCTGATACCTAACGCTCAAGAAAAGATAAAATGCATCATGAAGGCTAGCCCGCATGAATTCTTCAAAAGCGTCTCACTATCCAAAAGTCCATCATATGCGATGCTGGTGGAGCTTAAACACGCCTGTTTTGACTGAGAGCTCGATGCATGGCGCTCCACGTCCCATTGTTTGCTCACTCTCATCAGCATGGCGGAATGGATCATTTAGTGTCTACGCCTCTCGCCGGATGAAGCCCGCAAAGTTCGACTCACTGTTTGCCCTCTACGCCGAAGATCACTGATCAACGTGTTTGCCGACGCCAGTGCAAATATATGCCCCTTCGGAGCGCGCTTCCGGGGTTTGGTGCTGCCTAAACGTGCCAGCAGGCACCGAGAGAAGCAGATGAATCCCGGAAATGGTCGGGTGACGTCGGGCCGTGAAGTACGTCGATTGATTCCTGCGCTCACTTTTCAGCTGCGCTCATGCAAACACACTGAGGAAGTGTCGAGTAATGTGATCCCCGTTTTTAAGGAGGTCTAGTTCATCAGAACTAAATTAAAGCTATTTTGTGCTTTCGGCTCTGGAACAGGCAGGAGTCCTTTTTAAATTCCACGAAATCATTACGCTCAAATTGATTGATCGAACTTCAAGCCCCCAGAGAGAGGTTAAATAACCCGGAACGTGCAAAATGGTGGGGTATTTTGTGATTTCTGAAAATAACCCTCCACTGCGCATAGTTTTCCCGCGCTCGAAATAAAACACGTGAAACACGGGGAGCTCGATAATGCAGCTATTCGCGTGATGACAGTCACAACGAAGGCGCGAACTCGGGTGTGCTAAATGAGCGATAGCAGTGGAGTGCTGCCAAGAGCGGAGCACCAAAGCGAACTCTTGCAGCGGATATTTTGGACTTTCTCAACTTGTGCTGAGCGCGGACAACAACATTTCAGAAATGAAGCTGCCGTTACAATGTTAAATGATCTGCGCTGTGAATTTGATCTTCTTTTTGTGTTTTTTTATATGTGGGCGGAGGGGGAAAGGCACGGAGGCACTAATTAAAAATACCTGATTGCAACTTAACGCTTATCTCACGTGCTTTCTAGCCTCAACGGTAATTTCAGGCAATTATGTAGATTAAAATGAGGAAAAATTATACAATACTTGAATCTGCGCGTCACAACCTCCACAAATAGTGCGTGAATTCAGTCTTCGCAACATGCCATCCTTTTTTTTTTGATGCTGAGTTAGTGTTCCATGTGATAACGTGATTACAAAAGCAGAGACTTTAGCTGAGTAGCGCACTAATGTGGCAAGCTCAGTTCTGCAGGACCTGCTATATTAGCGCAAAAAAATTCTGCAGAGTGTATTACGCATGACTTCACTCAGGTGTTAAAAAAGAGGTGTGCAGAGGAATACTTCGAAAATTACCAAAAAAGAAAGAAAACAGAAAATGTTACGTCTTCAATTGTTATGAAAACGTATAGGTTGAGTCAGTAGACGTAATATGACTTGTTTTGTGGTCAGCTCTTTTTTAAAGACTGGTTAAGATCCCAGCAATCTTGAAGTTGATCTGGTACCTCCGAACGTGCATACCCAAAGTAAATTTTTGTTGTACAATGTATCCTTGCAATTTTGACTCCAAGTGTGCCAAACGTGAGCGATTACGTTGCTAATTGAAGTGTACGTTCTCCTTCCTCTCAATGCTGCTTGGGTCAGGTATGTACCCATTCCTCTTTTCTCGTTATCTGCACGGGCAAAGCAATGTCAAGTGAGTGTTGCTTCTAGGAGAGCTATTATACCTACATCGAGCTGCAAGATTACTAAAAGGTGAGATTGCGGTGACTGACCATGTGAACAGGGCGTAGAAACAAAACATTCCAGAAGTCGCATGGGTTTCTTGATCACACTCCAGTACAGTAAAATGCGACGAGCAATACGCGCACACGGCACTGCTTTGCGTACAGTTTTTCAATTTCTTAACCAGTGTTGGGTGTTTAAATCTCTCTGGTTATGTTCACAGGAGTCTCTGCACAGGGGGAACCCTGAGTGGCTTGTAAGAAAATATTGTGAATAACCAAAATACTGACATTGTATAGCAGGGTTTTCTTCTGTAGCCGAAACAATTCTTCGTTATTCGTTACAGGCGCCTGCCACCCTTAACCTAATAAGGTATCTAGAATTGGAAACAGCGTTAAAGTGCGCGTATTTAATTTGTAATTCTGCAACTGAACTTTGTTTACGTGGAAAGCTAATCATTGCACTGAAATTTGCTGCGCCATTTTAGCTACGCAAACAGAAGACAATTCCTTCTTGAACCAAGCGCGTCGAAAAGTTTAAACTTCTGGCTGTTCTTGCCTTGAATGTTGAGACCATGCCGCGAGCTCAGAGAGTTCTGAATGATATTGAAGGTGATCATCATATATTCGTTCTCGCTTGTGTTTACTCCAACTTGCCACTTGTACATGCACAAGAAATAAAAGTTACAATAATTAGGATTTTTATAACCCATGTGTGAAGCTGCAGAAAATATCACCACGCTATAAAGCTTACAAGACTAAATTAAGGGAGCAAATAAGATTTCACAGGCTATTCCTGTATGTATTATAAATATTAAATATCTAACGATGGGAGCCGGTATCAAATCTCTCTGTTTTTGCCTGAAAAAAGATGCCACGTATGCCATGGCAAGTCTTTGATTCATTGCGTTTATATGGCGCTTGTTTAACTATACTGCAATACGACATGTACCACTGTAATTTAGCCTTCAGAAGGAAGTTTGAGGCCCAGGTGAGGCAATCACGTTTGTCTAATCATGAAAAAAGTTTACGAATTGTGCACTCTTGAAACTGTCTGGAAATAACCGCATTATGCTATGGGGAACGAATACAAGACTTATTTAGTTGAAATACAAATTTCAGTTTTCTACTCACTGCATACTTAAGAAAACATTCTGCCTCCTTCTCCTTTAAGCACTCCCAAGTACACAAAAAATGTTACAGATCGGAATCGGTCAAATTCTTACATAACTCTCCCATGCCCCATTTTCAAACAGCGTATAACTTGGCTAACTTTTAGCAGCCACAAAATATTTCCTTGCCCGGTACTGAATTACTCCAGATACTGAATGTGGTGCAAAAAATGGTGCATACTTGACCAGCATGTGTTGATTCCATCATGCTCAGGTATTAAACTAGGAAACATTTTGTTGACGCCCCGTTTTTTTTTTGCTATTCTGTACCAGAGAACCCACGAGACAGGAATAATGATGCTCTCTGTTTTCTTTCATTTCCCGTCGCAAATCCCAGGAGAAAGAAAGTGAACGCGAGTAGGCACTGCAACTTCGAGTGTTGGGCTTTGCACGAAGCGTGCCATTAGGTGAGGCAGAAAGCCTGCTCGTCGAGTCGCAGCAAAACTGCGTATCGAGAGGGCAAGTTATGCAGGGCCTTTGTACACTTGCTCCTTACGGCAGGCTCATTGTGTGCGCGGTCTTACCGGCCAAGGAATGGCCTATTGAGAACTAGAATGTCTTTAGGCTAACTGGCCGCGAGTTAGCCTCTCGATGGCCTTGGCTTCAAAGCGCTGAAAGCCGCCTTTGTCTTCCGAACGTAATGTGACGCAGCGGGACCCAAGAACTCCCTCGTGTGGCTAAGCCTGGTACCGATACTGTACTGCGTCTACTTACCAATTTTAGTTCTATGTATCCTCGAGCAGCGTTTACAGGACACACGTCTCCGGTATGACATCCGGTATGAAATCCGGTTGCAAGAGCAAGAAACCTGATCTTGGCATCTTTTGTTGACTACTGTCCGATGCTGACGCCATTATAAATTTCCGGAAGTTTGCTGAAGCTCGCAGAACTTTATTATAAGAGAGTACAACTCTTTTTAATTTGACAAGAAGCATGTTGCTGGCACTGGCTTTTGCATTACGAATATATGCAGTATTTGCCCGTAACATGATGGAGCACATACTACTACGTCAGCCCTATATAAGGAAACTTGCGCCATGCATAAAACAAAAATCTGGTCTGAAAGTTATTATCTGTGTCGTTTATGCATCTGTTCAATAATTTCTGGCCCAATACTGGATATGTATTAGTATGCTGTTCTGATGCAACAGCAGAAAACTTAATGATTGTTAAGATAAATTGGAAGAATGTGTAATGCTCTGCCTTGAGTTTTATGGCGCATCGTGCGCGAAACTAGATGAAATGGGTGTGGAAAAGAACTGAAACGTTTATGAAAATATTAGAGGAACTTTAACTTTCCACGAAATAAATTTGATCCTGCGAAAAACACGCGTTACTAGGGCATCTTCATTATCTAAATATCTGTGACACATCGAAGACAGCCGCTTGATTAAAAAAAAGGTTGTTATACTCTTGTTTCTACAACGCGGCAGCTGCTCTATGAGGCATTGTACGTTATAATGTTATCTCACCTCATTTATTTATCTGGTCCTTTTTTTGTGCAGTTATTTCGTTTTCATCAAAATTGTTTGCCTAGAAGACCATTCCTTCAGGGGTTAATATCCGATAACATCTATTTATCATGGTGTAGTATGATTCTGATAAAGACAATTAGAGTGGAAATACTTCTCACCGCCGAGGCAATGTTTTGCCTAGGCAATGTTTTGACAGGGGAAGTTTTCACGGGAGTTAGAGTTTATCTATCAAAACATGTACCAGTCGTCCCTGAAGCGCTTTTCGTCAGTTTTTTTTCGCATGTCATTTAGCAAAGTTTGATTGCGCCGCTTTCGTGGGCATGTTTGAAAGAACTCTTGTGGAACATTTTTTTCGCCAAGTAGAGCTAAGACAGAACAATGGGAACATTGCACTATGTCCACGCCACTACTGCACTTCATCTGCAATACTTTGCTTCCTCATTCACCTAAGTGAAAGGCGCATTATATTCGGCAGATGCGTTTTATAGCTTTCTTGAGTCCTCGCAAAAATAGGCTGGCTTGAAGTGTACGCAGCAGGCCGTCGGTGCTGCTGAAATGGTGCTCCGATTTCTTCATCGGCGGAGAAAAGCACCACTGCAGTGAGCAGTTCCCCTACAGTCTTTCTGTTTCTTCGAGAGCCTATACAGATTTACCCAAATGTATTCTCTCATGCTGTACCTGCACCATGAGCTCCCGTTTTCATCTCTCATTTCTTAGCGATATTAAACACACGCACAAATATGTTTGAATTTGGCCTGGTAGACGGCCGCTAACTGCCAATGATCACCGGCACTGTGCCCATATAAGAAAAAATATGCGCTGAGTATAGGCATAATACTTAAGCATACTCGAAAAGCCACTAATCTTCTTCGCCTTAATAGGTCTTTTTACACAAAGAACGCGTACAACATACGCTCCTTGAGTACTACAAACCTCACTTGATGTACATCGCATTCACGGTGTGCGAGCTTTCTCTATCAGTGTAGCAGAAACTATCGGCTCTAGCTGCGGGCCATTACTTGCTCCTTTCATTTGTTCGTGTGTGGGAACAACAGCACTTCATTTCGCCGCTGCCGTGGGATAAGTCAACAGTGACATCCTGCTCTGAGCAAACAGTACTTTTAGCTTCTCTTTATTCGGCACTTTATACGGGTGTTCTTTATGTCCGCTCAAAGCCCAAAGCTGCGCTTCCTTAATGAGAGCTCATGACGAAATCTATTCCGCGCTATCAGTTCAGAACTTCCGTTCGTAACGTCGCTCATTTCTTTTTGAAACTGCTCCCACTGTATTCCTGGTTCGATGTATGTCTGCCTCTTCTATTTGGGAATAGCACGAACGGTCGGGATGGGAGAAAGGACACACACACAAATAAACTCTGGCAAGGAAACTGCGGTGCACTCCGCAAGAATTAGAATCGATTGTCGCTCTTCCTTTGGCGGCGGCTCTCTGCCCTGCAGCTACCCACTGGTGGCGAACCAAACCAAGACATTCCCAGATCCATCAGGCTCTTTCCACCCCCGGTTCTCCCGCTGACCGTGCCATCCAGCGCGCTCCGAAACGCCTCGGAGCAATTGTACGTTTCGCGTCGGCTAGCCGCCGTGTGCCGCCCCACGCGCTCGGGTCTCATGCCTGAAGGGGGTGCTGGGGTGCGGACAGCAGCGTGCGGAGGGGTTGGGGCCATTGATTTTCTAATTAGCGTCTCCGTCATTACCGTCTGACGGCTCGGCCAAGCGGCAATCCACTCGCAATCACTTCTAGCCTCTCTATCGCCGCTCGGAAATCACTCACTCCATCCAGCGCGTCGGCTCCACCTGCGACAGAAGGGATTCGCTGAATCCGAGACGGACGGTCTTTAGAACGCGGCCGCGAGTGGGCCGCTGGGAACGCACGCACCGTGCCACGGGACGTCGTGGAACCTGCTTGGGAAACCTCGATCAGCCCTGCTGCGTGGCCCCGCTTACTGATGGAACCAAGGCGCGGAGAGGCAGACTTTAGGAGACTGTAGAAGGAGGAGAGAAAAACGCTTATGAATGTAGGATGGGATTTTTTTTTTGGCCTGGTAAACTCAGCTTGTCGCGACCTTTTTTTCTTATATGACAAATAGTTAATCGGTTTTATCTAAATGAACATGCTGTCATGAGCCCGAAGATGTCCTTATGGCTGTACTAATTCATATGGTAGCCTACCGCTGGAGCTCATCTTCAAAGTAGCACTCGTAATTTCACATTCCGTGGGAAAGTATAGTTTATATGTAATCCTTCAGTACCTTGTTGGGCGCAACGTCCGCGTATTCAGTTATAACGTGCAACAGTCGCCTGTTGTGCGAAATATCTTAGGCGGTGTCAAGCGGCTGAAAGATGATTACGAACGAGGAAACAAAAATGACAGCAAGAACTCGAGTACTAATTAAAAAAAAGTGTGCGTAAAAAGCGATGAATAAGGCCGGCCGGTAAATATACGATTTTGAAGATGCAGAATAAACTGAAGTGCAGAGCAAGGGAATGCACTGCAGAGCGACACTGATTATCTCCATGTGTCTTGCGATGAATGTACTCAATTCAATGTACTCAATGCACTCAAGAATAAGCAAGTTTCAAGAAGCAGAGGTACTACATGCGAGAGAATATGTTTCTGCTGACTTACAGAAAATCGGCAGATCGTAGCTCTATTTTGGCAACCATGATGTTTAGCCTTTTTAATCTGATTGCTTTTTCTTCTGATCCGTTTTTGTGACTCAGCCGAATAGCTGACGGTATGGTCAGTTGTTTACCTAAGCTTATATTCGGTATTCACATCTTCAGATGTGAGTGACGAGCTAAGTCTTCTCTGGAAGCAAATACAACACAAACTCAAACATGCCAGGTGTGCCGAGATACACCCAGTGAACTCTTGGTAACTGGGGCCTGTTTTCTGGTAAAGAAACGGAAAGCACGGCCAACTACAAGTTGATCAGCGCACGCCTAAATAACTTCGAAAACCCTAAATTTAACCATAGCCTTTATTACAGCACCTATTTAAGCCGGCAGCCGCTTCTACTACCATAATGAACTCGTTTTTTACTAGACGAAATCCATAAGTTAGAGCAGAACTTTGAGGTGCTGATTCTTAAAATCTACCCACTCAAGATTTTCGACTTCATTTTTTAAGGAGACAAAGAAAGGGGCTAATGGAAAAATTCAGATATCACGCATTAAACTTCTATTTTATCCATGCGCTCTCGGTGGCTGGGTGTAGCGGCAGTTATACATTTTTACACCTTCTCTTTGAACCACGACGAACTCTGCATTTCGCAAGGGGTCTGTCTTAACTAGTTTTCTGTGCAGTCATTGATAGCTGATCACAAAAAAGTGTGGCAGCAGTAAATCGTCTGATTATAACGAAGGTGTTGGCTCTTTGCAGGTCTATTCTGTCACAGTCAGCTTCTGGTAAAAGTTAGTTTCTCAGCAGGGATATTTTTTTTTACATACTATCCTTCTTTAGCCCCAGTGCCGCAGTGTTGCTGTATGCGCAGTGAAAACTGAAACGGGGAACACTGACGTCATTTCTTGCCTTCCTAAAGTTAGTTATCGACCTTGTGCAACGTGACGGTGCAGTGATTCGTTAAAACTGCTTGACGTATACTTAATTGTTTGTGTGTAGATGGGCTCACAATACAGCCATGGTGTTCATTTTTACCCGATTATTTTCTTTCTTTTTGCCACGTGGCCAATGAGTCTTCACTTTGCTCGTTAGAATTAGGAGGGCCACAAAGGCGAAAACTGTCCGGCGGCGACAGTGTCGGCGTCTGTATGAAGCCTTTATCTGCAAGTTGGGTTTAGAGCGATTTATTTCTGTCCACCGGTCAGCCGTGCCCCCCCCCCCCCCCCCCTCTGTCCATTTGTGGGGATGAAGTAAACGTCTGATGAAGATTGACTTAGCAAAAATGAAAATAACTACGAAAAAATGACTCGGAAAACAGCAGTTCTATGCGTGCAAAATAGCCTTCCGTAGAGCTAGCTATCTGTGGGAAAATGAGGCTTGCGGGAGGTATTCCTTCTGCCACCTGCCACTTGCAGATTTAGGGGTGTATCGCTTTGCCGCTGCGCCACTGCTATTCTGTGCCGGTATTGGTATGAGGACTCGCCGCGAACTAGCAATGCGACACATTTTGCGTAGTCGGAATTAGAATAAATTAGGATTTGAAAGACAATGGGCTCAGAATTGAAACAGAATGGTAATTGGAGTGGAATCAGAAGTGGGATAGACTGAGTGAAAGAGGAATACTATCGCATTTTCTCCGCATCAATCCTAATATACGTCCTCAAATTTTTTGACGTGGTAATATTGATAAATTTTTCTGAATCTCATTAAAACGAGAAAATGATGTAAGGGGTGACGACATGTAGTCTTCTCATCCTGTGGCCAAATGCGCAGTTTCCCTCAGAAGAATTTCAATTCTAGCCGTTCTTCATAGTACGACAGGGGCTTTTCGTGTTGCACAGCGTTTATAGCTGATGCGCTCCTGTCACGCAATAAAAGGCTTCTTATTTGGAGTAACTCACTGTTTTCACTTAGGAAAATCCTTTTCAGACCAATTTAGACGATTAAATTAGTCTTGCTCCACCGTACAGTTCCTTCTCCTGGATAACTCAACATTTAACTCCCGGAAATTAGATGGGGTTCCGAGCTTGAATAATTTCTTATTCGTTCTTCTTGCCGCGCCAATCTATTATCGGGAGCCTTGATTAAAATGCAGCATTTAATACGTTTTAATACTTTCAGCTTTCAGTGTCATTACTTGTAGAAGACTAGGCAATATAAATAGCTAATTCACAAAAAAAAACGATCATAAAATGGTGTACTTTATTACTACTTCACCAACCATAGTTAGGCCCCATATCTGGATTAGTGTGGAAGTCAAGAGCGAGATTCTGTTTAATTAGTGCTGAGTTACCTTGCGGGCGATCAAGCAGAAAGCAGCTGATTCGAAAGAAGCAGATGAAATCCTGTTCGAGTCTAGCGTGTGGCAATCGAAACGGTCACTGCACTTTTCCAGCTGACGGTAAACAGCTACAAGGAAAAAAAAAAGAGGATGAAAGAAACGACCAGTTATAAACTCTCTAACTGACGAAGAACATTTGCATCTAAAAAGCCTTTCAGAATAGTGTGAACGCTCTGTTAACCTGCAGAAGTGTTCACGTTGCGGCCTACCGTGACTGTAGGGGGAAAAATTGTGTTTGTAAGGGGTTGTGATTGCTCATGCCTCTCTAGCTTTCTTTAATAAAAGTATCTGCAGGACATGAACTCAAGAAGCGATTAAGTCTCAGCCGCTTACGTTTCATGCGACAGCGGATTGAACGCAAATAAAAAAGAATACCAGTGGATCGACTGCCAAGTTCATCTCTTTGTACCTCTTTGTACCTCATCTCCTCTCTGCATCTGTACCTCTCTGTATCACTTTAGAATCGCGAATAAGAGCATTCGTTATAAGTTTGCGCTACTGGAAAAAACTACTGGCGGTATGAAAACTCTCATCTGCGACTGCGGATAAAGGAGCGCACAGAGCACTTGATGCCGGGCTATATTGTGAGATGATAAAGAAATTACTTAGCTTGGTTTGTAAGTGTTGCACAGGACTGTTTTTTGTTTTGTTCGCCTTTCTTGCGACTACGGACCTCATTTTTAAAAATAAATTTGATTTGAGAGAAAATCCTCGCATGAAAAAAAAATTGAGATCCGAACTACTTATCGTGTGCTGAGTTAGAGCACACGCGCTACCATGAACCAACGCAAGGCTTCCTCGCGTTCAATACGAGATCCCTCCTACGATCGTTTCTTCTTTCCTGCCATTCGATAACCTTCGTACTTTCTCCGCACGGGCAGTGAGAGTGACAGAGCACTCTGTGACTAGCGACACACCTCGGGGAAAATGAAATATTTCTTCTACTTTTCTCCACAACACGTTGCTTTCGCCAATCATTCCAGCAGCTCGCGCTATGACGTACGCATGCTCCCCACACTTGGATGCACATGGTAATGTATGAATGAAGTGAGGTGCCCAACGAGCTCGTGTTGCCAAACATAACGGTTTGGCCGAGCTGACTATGCATTCACTAACGTTTTAGCATGTACACAGGATACGAGCGGCGTGTGTTTTCATCATGCCACCTTCGGTCCACGAGGTGAAGTGCCAGCCCTGTTACGAAGCGAGTGATCTGAATGGTACTGATATGGAAAAGCCTTTGCCTGAACATTCTCGTTTGTTTGTTTGTTTGTTTGCTTGTTTGTTTGTTTGTTTGTTTGTTTGTGTGCAATGAATATGTAACGCTGCACAACAAAAACCTTTTGAGAAATTTTCTGGTATCTCCCCGCCCGCTATTCCTTCGAATAACCGCACACGCCAGAAAGACTGCGAATTGCTTTCTGATCTTGGAAATGGAAGCGAGATTCTATCAGCGCGGAAACTGTGCGGAAACAACGTACATCGGAAACTGCCACTGGATGGTGACACAGCGTCACCAGATAATAAAGAGGAATTTGTTTCTGAGTTAGTTGGTGCATGATCCAAGACAACTACAGCCAACAAATAGGCGTCCAGCCTCGTGTCGTGTGTTATTCCCTGTGTGGCGTCTATTTGTTAATGGTTGTAATTCTCTTTGACCGTGAAACAGAATAAAATGCTCATGAGCTTTATTCGCATAGCTCCCAAAGGGGCAGTGCCTGCACACTGGTCGTTAAACCATGCAGCGGCGAAATTAGTGCGCAGAAAACTAAATGGCACAATGTAACTCGGCCACAAGAATCACCTAGGTTAGTGAGGCTCAGAACGTCGTTTACTGCCTCAGGAACTGACGGTGCAACACACGCCGAACTACGCGTACACAGGTGTACCAAAGTTATGCTGGTAAGCAGTTGTTCGAACAAGGGAAGGTTTTGTTCTGCTCCCTAGAACGCACAGCAGGAGGGAATAGAGAGACAAGGCAATCCCCTATTCTGGATGAAAATGTACTACGCTCGCTCATTTTTGCTCATATTCTGGTGACATCATCTGTTACAATTGTTTTATTTGAGGAGAAAAATTCAATTAAGAAGAAACACTACAATACTCTCAGCATTGGTTTCAAACCGAGAGAGCAATGAAACTTGAAGAAAGAAAGGTTGCTCCTGATTGTTTGAATAAACATGCTAGAAATGCAAGAAAAAGTATTGACTTATGTGATACAAACGATGGGGAACTGTCTAACTTGAGCAAACGGGGTCACTTGCATAAATCATGAACATGATCTAACCGCACGCACGCTGCATTTGATAGGCTAATAACTTTTGAGCTCATTCTTATAAGGCACAGTTCTGTAGTATTACCAAAAGAAGTAACAGCTTCAACTAAGAAGTTCTGTATATAAAAATAAAAAAACCTAGGCAAAAAAAAAATGCGGAAGCTGTACGCGCGCTTCATGCTGCTATATCGTTTGGATAATCCCTGTGGGGCCGCCCCTTCTATATTTTTAATTGAAACAAATTAATTACCTTAGAAATCATTAAAACATTTTCTGACTATGGAGGCTATTATCGGAGTTCATCGACGTTGCTTCTTGCCAGAGGTTATGTGCACCAGCTCACGAGAGCATCAGATTATAGAAGCGCAATAGCAATACCGAAAGATGCACTTCTTTCCGCCCAAACGTTCTCTTCCAGGTTGAAATCGCTACTTGCGTCCGCAGTTGCATCGAGAACACCTGGAGGTGGCGGTTGTGTCGACCTGGTTGCTGCGTGCTCTGTGGCAAGCTTTGCGTTCAGCTGGCAGAAACACTATCGCAACGATTCTCTTCAAACTCCACCCCTAGCCTTTTCCTCCTAAAAGGGTTCTGAAACCACTGTGCAAAGTTGTTACTAATTGTCCTTGCTCGCAACAGCAAGTCATTATCTAAATATAATAAAGTAACTCAGCCAGTAGAGCTCATGGTTAAGCAAACTTGTTTAACATGAAAAAAAAATGAATTCCGCGTACTTGCTAACTACTCTTGAGCGTTCCTACACAGTTGTTTCTGCACAATCTGCACAAGCGCCTGCATAGCATCCAAATTGTAATCTCGTCGTCAATATGATCGTAGGCCTATACAAGCTACTTAGTGGCGTAAATGTTCAGCTCCTGGAAATTATTACTATTAATTCTGTTCCAGGACGGTTGAAGATTCTAATCGCAACCTACCCATTAGCAGCGAACGTGTGCCATTAATAACTGCTGATTACGTAGCAGGACGCGTCTCCGCGCTTCTGCATGGCAGAACTAGGGAACGGAGCATGACCTGTTGCTCGCTGGAGCTCGCTTTTACTCTCGGATGTGCAGTACAGGCAGATATGGCTTCTTCAAAGATTATTGAAAGAAGAATAATCAAGACCAATGGATGTGCTGAATTCTTGCTTTTTTAGAGCTGAGACACAAATGTAAACGCAAATGGCAATAAACACTAACCATGCATACGTATGAGCTCTTTTCTTGTATGTAGCGAAACTTGTGAGATTTTATTTGCCGAAGACACATTGCGGACAATGAAGTATTACAGCGGAAGTCAGTGAGGCTCTTTAGCTTATATCAGAATCTCAGCGTACACTGCCTTGCTCGCTTTCGCCTCCATTGGAATGACGCCACTGCGGTCTAGTTATGCATCCAGGTAACTAGTGCACAGCGGTACAACGCCGTTGCCGCGATCATAGATGCACTGTCTATTGAGCTGTGGAATCTGAGGTTATGTGCGGTGCTTGCGGTTTCCCCGGCAGGAAATGCAGGCTTGCAGGGCCCGTTTATGTCTCTAAAACAACCGAGCTGCAGAGTTTGGAAATTAGATGCTGCATTGGGAGTAAACGAAGCCACTTACGACTTCAGTTTTTGGAGCGTACGTTGAGCATGCTGAAATTAATGCCGCATTATTCTGTGGTCCACCACCCCTTATTAAAAAGGGAGGAGTTGTACAGCATGCGCTCAGGACGCTGCCGCCAGATTCGCACTCCCACTGCCATTTGCCCAAAATAAGATTTCGAGATCCTGGACGCCCCGTGTTTTATTTTATTTATTTAACAATACTGTCCACCCTCGGGCGAGGGTCCTTACAGAGAGGGTATAAAAATTTCATAGAAAAACTGCTCTATTCACAGCGAACAGCACTCTGTCGTTGTTCAGTGCATGGCGAACCGTGTTATTTTGTTTAACCTTTGGTCAAACCACACTGTTTAAACGCGAACAAAGTGAACGTACTTCACTCTCCTGTACGTTTTCCCATGGTCTTCCGCAAGAAAAGTGGAGCTAACCTGTCTCCAAATTCTTGCTATTTTCTGTTTACTTCGCGAAGCTTGAAAAAACAACTTTACTGAAACGTCTACTCCTCCGCACAAGCAGCAGCTGTCATCTCGTGTGGTGGAACAAAACATGTGTCAAAGTCCGATCTTTGTCGACTTACTCAGTCTAATCAGAAGTTGCTGAGTGCATTACAGAGAAGAGCGTACGGAAAATAAATTATTACAAAAACAAAGTAATCACCTTCATGCGACGCTACTTTTTTTTTCTTAGAACAGCTGGACATGAAAAAATACTCGACACGTCTATTATCTGAATACGGCTGAAAGTTTTCGCAGAATTACTCGCCCTCGTTCAGTTGCAGTCATTATTCTTGACTCATCCAAAAAAGCTCTCCGCCGTCATCGCCGCATGCTTTTTTTTGTTTTTTTTTTTTACGGACATACCTCCTCACTGCTTCGAGAAGGAAGCACCTTAACTTAATTAACAAAATTTCCGCCGGCAGCCATGCGTCTGAGTTACGAAGGAGCGTCGTTGGGAAGTTGGCTACGTGGACGGGGCAGCGAGTGCTGAAATAGCAGCGCTGGAGACACGCAAGGAACCACGCGGAGGGAGCCTAGCAACAGTAACCGTGGTCACAGAGGGGCACGTGCTCCGTTCAATCGAAAACGTCTCTTGCGTGCCGTCACATTTTCCTTAAAGATTAATAACTACGCCACCCTGCGCATATGAATGCCGTTTCTAGGGTGAAGACGTTCCAGTCCACAAGCATCAACTGTGAATGTTTTCTTGGCTTCAAGTACATTTCACGGTGTGCACGGTACGGAACCAAGACGAGAGATCTGCCATTGAAGTCCTTATTTAGGGTAAAGTACTTCGGGCTCTAATCTAGTTAAATGTGTAGACGTGAGCCAAGGACCCTGAGCACCGTCTTGATATGCTCGGCACTGGTGCTCGCATAACATACTCAGCAGTCCACTGAGAAAGAGTACATTGGTAGGCACTAATTGTGCACGCATCGTAGGCAGAAACGACGTTAAGGAAAGTGTGTCCTAAGCTGTAAAGTAGGAAAACCTGAATCACGGTCATTCTGCTTGCAAGGAGAGGTGAAACTTCTGTACAGTGCCAGCATCTTTTCGCGAACTTTAAACACTGGGAGAAACATGATTTTACGCATAAAGCACCATGTAAAAATAACTGCGTTCGTCTTCTAAATCCAAGAAAAAATGTGCACTCGTCTTATCCAAAAATGTATAGCATGTTTGGTTACTGAGTATTTAAGCACGCTCTATCTGACCCTCACTTTTTACCCTATGGCCCGCAGTCGAAACTTCAGTAAACCTATGTTAAGTTTCTCAGCGTGGGTTAAGTCTCCGTTCTACGCACGATCACCGAATTACGCGTCCGGTGCTCTACCAACTGAGCTACGGCGACGGCTGTCAAATCGTCTGCTTTCGGGGGTATTTGTGTTTACGTGTGACCTAACGCACGTTGAGAGTGTTCACAAGCGCCACACTCGTCCATAAGTGGCGGACGTAGTACGTCCTGTATTACCGCCGGTGTGACGTGGAACGTCATTGAATAAAAAAAAATGATAAAGAGGAGTATCGCCAGCTTTGAGAGTGAACAAACGAACGGTACAAAGATTCGCAGCAATATTTTAACGTATAACGTATTGTATACCTTGTATTATCTCGAAGATTGAATAACAAAGAAAGTGAGATGCTGTTGAATTTTCGGTGGTGCAAACAGCGGTATCTCTTTTAGCGGAATGTTCGCGGGCTGAAATGGTTAGCATGGAGTCTGCTTTATTACCCGAGCAACAACGTATAATGAGGCGCTGCTAATCAAGTTTCCTGTATAAGGTACAGAAGTTCAGTTGTTTTTTGGGGTAAACTCAGACATCTTTCTTCAGACTTAGCAAGCGCCTAAAGCTAAGCGAGGCTCGAAACTTGCCTTCTTTTTCCTTTCGGTGATATAACAATTTTTTTGTGTGTGTAATAATTGTTTGTTTAATTCGTGCTACTTAGAAAGAGAGCAAACATTTTCTATTATCTATTTTCACGTTGACTTCGTGTTAGCTTTAACACTTATCGCAGGTTTTACTTGCCAGTTTTTTTCAGTCGCGATATTATGTTCTATTTTTCTTGAATACACAAGAATTATTAAGTTGTAATTTTATTTTTCTTGAATGCTGAAAGTTTTCGAGAATGAGGTTTGGGCCTGGGGTGAAATGTCTCAAAATGTCCATCCTGGGCTCGTAGTTCAAGAAGCCGCGCTTAGTGATGGTAGTGAAGACTAATCAAAATGAGTATTTTTGTCTCAATAGACAAGTGCCACGCGCTTCCAAGGACTGCAAAATATTTGAAAGCTACGAAGTATGCTTCATCTCGCTGTAAATAATTCTGTAAAAGTTCTGTCGAATGCTTCACTTTCTCACAGGAACGATTCGTTCGTACCGCGTAGTGTCTTGGTTGTTTGCAGCCCATTTCTTAAAGAGCCAACACAAGCAGCGGAGACCACACAGTCTGAATGAAAACTGCGTTTTCGAAATGTGATAACTTTGAAGTCGCGCATACAAAGTAAAACATGTGCCGGTTATAAAACGTGCGCGTCGCATTGCCAATAAGCAAAAGATACGCAGTGCATGGGCAGAGCAGCAGTAGAGTGGTGGAGCATTAAAAATGCTCTGATGCTGCGAGCACAACCTGGAAACGAGGCCGTCGAACTGCTCGGAGTACCGTGCGCTGCTATTACACTAACAATACGGACATGGAAAGTTAAAAATTTGGGGGACACTTAAGCTCCGCCTTTAATGGTACACTGCACAGCGTTAATGAATCTCGTCAGCGGTTAATCTTGCCCACACAGACACGGACACTTTTTCCTCTTTCATAATCAAAATCATTAAGTGAAAGACCACACGGCATACTTAAACAAAGCTGTACAAACGTTCCTGCGTGGCCGGAGAAATACGGAGACGGTGTTCCGAACGATCGCGTTTTTGATGTTCTCCGCTGAATTGAATAAAGCGTCCTCAGGACGAGGCACTGTTGCAGCGTCTGCCGCCAGTAATACTACTTATCGTATAGTTCTGCCCCGTCTACCAGCTGGTGAGCTGGTTTTCAACTGAGTTTCTCTGCATGCGGACCTTGCTGGTGAATCGATATAAGTCGATGTAAGTGAAATTAGCTTCGTCGGACCGTTCCAGATGTCGCACGTGTACATAAGAACTTGCAAGACAGCGTTAGCCAAAGCTAAGCTCGCGACCTCCGGAGAGTTGCAAGTGAAAAACCGCCGTTGTCCAGGCGGTCATTCACCCAGAACCGAAGACTGTCAAGCTAAAGCTTCTTTGGCTTCCACAGCAACTAGAAGATGTCTACACTCGGGACGCCCTTCGAGGTTGCGGCAAAGTTACTTCCATCACAGTATAGCACTGGACAGTTTCAGAAATGGAGGGGATGCGCACTTTGAATAGAGACATTGCACTGACTCTTGCTCATGGCGCCACTATAAATGAGGTACCTCATCCCTTGATAGTTTGCGCTCTACAGAGCCTGGTTTTAATTACAGGCAGGCCTACTTTGTGTCTCCGTTGCCACAAGGTTGTTCATACTTCAGAGGAGTGCGTTGTGTAGTATGCCGATAAGCTCCGCAGTGGCACCCGTGCCGTGGGCGACACTCTGCAGGAGCATTTGATCGATGCGACAGAAGTTTTGGATGCTGCTAGTGGCATGTCAGCTGTTACGGCCGCTGAATCTCCAACTGATCGCCTACCCAAGCAGCACAATCAATCGGCCCAATATTGGGAATGTATTGCAAAATGCCGATCCAACAAAGTGTCTGATGCTGGTCCTGATCTGCAGCGTCAGCCTTCCTCGCCTTCAAGGACGGGGCAACTGTCTGCAGATGTTGATCGTCAATGCCTGGCTGAGCACACACCGGAAATACATAGCGTCAATGATGAAACTCCTGGTGCGCGTTCTTGCCCTGTGAATGAGTCGGAGAAAGAAAACGGTGGTGGTGTGACTGCGGCTCCAAGCACCTGCACTGATGGGATTCCTGATGCCTCTGTCGGGTGTGCCATACAGATGGCTGATTGCCAGCCTGTCGGCTAACTCCCTGACGGCAAGTGTGGGGCGGATTTGCCAAGTTCAACTGTGTCCTCGAAGCGTGGCGCGTTGCCGAGTTCTGCCTCCTCTCAGAAGGATTCCGCCCCTGCATCCAAGCACAAGTCCCGCCGTCAAAAGTCAAAGACCAAGAAATCTCCTCGGCGCTCCAGATCGAGGAGAAAGGGTGCCAGCTCTAGGGAGGTCTCACCTTCCGGATTGGCGCCCGACACCGCGGATGGTTGACTTATGTGCACGTTGGTCACCATGGCGAACATCCAGCAGTTAATCGTCGCAAGGTTGAACATCTGCGGACTCCGGTCTAGGCTGTAACCGGTACGGTTGTGCCAATTGTTTAGGGGCACTCGACTAGGCATTGTTGCTGTTCAAGAGACTAAGATTGAAAGTGAATTGGATACGGAGGGGATCCTGCGGCCTTTCTTAACAGATTAGAACGTCTGTGTATCGCACTCGGCAGGCCTTTCGGCGAGCTGACTTCTGTTCTTCAAAAGGGTCTCTGTTTCTTATTTTATGTACCAGGTTGACAAAGAAGAGCGCGTGATGTGTTCCGACTTTCGGCTGCATGGTGAATCGTGGAGGTTCATGAATGTGTATGCTTCAAATAATCGGGTGCAGCGAGCGGTTTTCTTTGAAGGTATGGCAGCTCTTCTAGACTGTGACCGGTATGTCGTACTCATGGGCGAGATTTTAACTGCTGTGCAACCCACGCGACCGCACGGTCCAAGAGAAAACGCCGATAAGAGCGCTGGAATTTTATCGGCTATCACAGAAAACACGCAGGAATAATTGATGCCGGATTGCCATCCGCCTTCACATTTATTAGAGGAGCATCGTATTCACGTCTGGATCGTATTTACGTTTCCGCAGATCTCCTTAAAAGGCGTATTTCCTGTGAAGTCAGGCCTGTTTCTCTGATCATGCCATGGTCATTGCGCGGATTGGAGAATGTGCCCGTCTGAAATTTAGGCCACAGTGTGGAAGCTTAATTCTTCGTTGCTAAATAAGGAGGACTTCAAGCAGCGAGTGAGGACAGCTTTAAAATCTTGCGTCACCATGGCAGCAGGGCTTAAAGTCAGGGGGGTCTCGCGGAATATTAGAACCCCTTCAGTACTGTCGCGGGGTCTGATACCCTCCTCGCCGTATACAAGACAAGACTTTATATCCAGCATTTCCATAGAGTTTGCGCAACTTTTGTGTGGGATTCGCCTTTTGAATCAATGAGGCGTGATAACCGTTTCCGGCTAGTAAGCGCTGGCGGCCTCGGTTTAGTCCACCTGTATGTCCGACAGATGGTTTCATGTTTCATGGTTTTCCGGGCCACTGCACACCCAATAGTGCGTGCATTCCTGCAATTAAATTTAGTTTATGCTTTGCCGAGCATCATTGTGTATTCTAATGTTTCTGATCATCCGTGTTTGTGGGGATTCATGCATGTGGTGTATTTGCCCGTTCGTTTCCTGCTTTTTGGTTTTTCCCCAGAGTTCTTTTTTTTCGGTATCGAGG
Source organism: Amblyomma mixtum (assembly GCF_055824585.1). NCBI lineage: Eukaryota > Metazoa > Arthropoda > Arachnida > Ixodida > Ixodidae > Amblyomma > Amblyomma mixtum. The sequence goes on from NC_143014.1 coordinate 113,345,492, forward strand.
AAACGGTTGCACAATGAATTCATCTGTATGCATGTATCGTGCTGAGTATTTTGGTTTAACGGGAGTACGGAAAGAGAGTACGGAAAATGATACTCTCGTCATGTACAAAACCATTATTCTTTAAGCTGCACACTGAGACGTTACCAGTTAAAACATGGCAAGAGAAAAGGGGTATTTTCATGTCTACAGTGAACTGTCACCTTTGTGATGCTCTTGAAACGATTCAGCAATGTTTTATCAATTGTCAAGATGCAGTACTCTTCTGGGACATCATGCAACGAACATTGAAAAAAAAAACTTAATTAGATGCCACATTTTGTACTATTTCTCACTGCGCTTCCGTTTGTTGATGAATTCTTAGGTTTGATTTTTAATTTGATTATACAGCCTGTGGAGAACACGCGTGACGAACCGACATTGTGAATCTGTTGTTTCTGCTGATGACCATTTCTGCAGAATGATTGTACACCTAAAAGAATTGTATGCCAGAACGAGTAGGAACCGTAGTGGCACTCATTCTTAGTGCTTTGTTGTTCATTGCCGTTTTTTGAGAGAAAACTGACGCCAACCAATATTTTAATTTCTGCACAACATTTCGGTACCAACTCGGTCCCTTCTTCAGGGGTGACTAAAGTGTGCCAGCAGCAGCGGGGTGCTGCCTTCTCTCTTCCTGTGTTAGCAAGTGGCGCAACAACAAAGGGAGAGCTAAGGCAGCACCCCGCTGCTGCTGGCTCCCTTTAGTCACCCCTGAAGAAGGGTCCGAGTTGGTACCGAAATGTTGTGCAGAAATTAAAATATTGGTTGGCGTCAGTTTTCTCCCAACTATCTCTAGAACCCAACCAGACAGACTTCCGTCGAAGGTGTTTTCGTTCTAATTCCCTTTTTTCTAATTATTTCTTGCTTAGATGCGTCGTGTTACGTCGTATTAGCTATGTGCCCCAATTAACTCTTTTTTCGTGATTCGTTGGTTATGTTAGCGGATGTGCCATTGTCTTTTATGGTTTGTAGGCAGCTCATCTACATAAAACATCGCATCATTGTAATAAATGCCATAATGAAAAAAGGAAATTTCCTGCATGGCTTAGCGGTAACGTGTCTGATTCTCAACCCAAGAGTCAAGAGTTCGATTCCGTACTAATTACGGTAATATTACTTACAGCGCAATTAATTTGCCTTATACCAGGTGTTTTAAGGAAGACTAATAAATTGTCAAAAGTAGTCTTTTTGGCTATGTGGCTTTTGCGCAATAGCATTACCAGTGTTGGCGGACACCAGAAAGGCGGTAAATAGTCTTAATTAGGAAATTGTTTAACTGATTTCTGAAGCTTAACTTTTTAATTATCTCACCTAGGCAACTGGTTGTAATTAGACATTTGTAGCACGTCGTTACTAATAGCCATAAAAGTTTTTAGAATTCCGAAACGCGATTATCCTCGGCGCCTTGGCTCGACAGAATTTGGCTACATCGTGCCAAAATACATGCGCTTTCGAAAAGCATGCAGGCAAAGCACCCTTTCCAGTGCACGTAACTATTAAAAAAAGCCAAATTTCTCGAGCAACAGCGCCAAGGGTAATCGCACTTTCGGAATTCTAAAAACTGATATGGCTATTACTAACGATCGGCTACAAATCGCTAATTGCAACTAGGCGCCTAACTCTACTAATCCAAAAACTAATTATTAAATCTATTAGTTCACTACTTAAGAGGATTCACAGGCTTTGGGGTGTCCGCAACGCTGGTAATATTATGCTGAAAAAGCCATATTTTTACCTCGGAAAACTATTTTTGAGAATTATTTCCCTGGAACACCTGGTATACAACTGATCTCCAACAGGAGGCTGTATGGCGCATCCGGCGCTCAAAAGTGAAGCCACCAGAAGTAAGCGGCCTCGACCCAGAAGTCGGGCATTGAGAGTGCCCGAAATCGTACCTGAGCATGGTTTTTCATTTTCAGCTTTTGTTTTCCTTTTGAGATTTTGTCTTTTTGCCGTTCTCGTCTTTTTTTTACGCCAGTCCCTACCTGTTGCGCAGTAAACCGCACGAGAAGATCGGCTAAATGTTCGGGAAAGACGTTGAAAAAATAAGGGCACATTGGATTGCAATGGGAAGGGACTAGCAGACGACGGGATGTCGCTACGCACAGCATGTAGGGAAATGGTACGGAGCCTTGTCTTCTCAGCTCTTTGTCGTCCCATTGCGCTAGCGTCACACACTCTGTTCCTTATTGTGATAAACATTCCCGTGTTCTAAGACGAATTTATACCATGAACGAGGGATAAATTGAATAAATAATTTGCGGAAACCTTCACTAGGCAGCCGACTTTGCAGCGACCATTTTACCGAATTGTGTTTCGACCGAACCGGAGCAAGGGCGGGGCTACTATCTGGTGAGGGGCCGGCGATGTTCTGGTTCACATCAGCGCCTCCAAAACTTGTATGATTCTGCTTTTACAACGGAGTGCATCCAGTAGTTTTGTACTGTATGGAACTAAGCCCGTAGGCTTTTATTTGTGATGCTTGGTACAGTTGCCTTCTAAGAGCGCTTGTCCTCCGTTCCTCTTTCTCGTGCACAATTTCTCTGCAGCAGCATTTGTTTTTCTCGTCAATCGTTTCTCTCCGCGCTGTGCAGCTGTCAAACGTGACTGTGCTAGGGAGTCAGGTTAAAAGCACGTCTGAAGGTAAATGACGATCTAAAGTGATAAACATCACCCGCAATCGATGAGAGGAGACATCGGCCGCCTGCGAGTCGAAACTTAATCTGCAGCAGCTATATAGCGAGCGGCTCTTCGAGGGACGAGTGTCACGATTAACCGCAATCGTTCGCCTTTTCATTGCTACGTGAAAATTCGGTTTTATGATGACATTAGTCGCATCATCATTCCACTAGTGCTCCTTTACGCTCGAAAGACAAGAGCCAGATGAGAACGTAGTGTTTTATGCACGTACCCCTTTGCCACGGCAGGGTAAGACCGGTATGCCTGTTTTCTTCTGTTTCTCTGAAATTACAGGGTTCTCCAAACAATGCTTACATTTCTCGCGTTCAACTTGCTCATTCCTTTGATATAAGGGCACATTGCGCGAGAAAGACTAAAAAAGCTGAGAACAAAAGGGCGAAAGACAGCACTCTTTGCATTGAAATACACAGGAGACACCGGGCTTTTATGGGACATGACGTGCAACTTCCTGTGGCTTAACTAGCGCCGGCTTCGGAAAGCGGGAATGCGGCATCCAGCCACCTAGTGGAGAGGAGTGTTATATACCTACAAATCCTAATGTCATTTCAGACATTTTGTGAACTTCTAATAACCAGTTTTCAAACGAAGCGGTGCGCCCGCCCCGTCAGAAACCTGCTCGAGCGTTTCAGTGCTCCCGTTCTCTCGTAAATAGAATCGTGTTTCACGCATACCCCGACGCATCATGATTGGATGTCTCGAGAGATAAGGTTCATATCGACAAGCTCACAGAAGCTCCGCCTTAAATGCGCAAGGAAGCAAAGCGCAAAAAAGGGCCCTGGCAAGGCGGGACCATCACGTAGGCATCTGGCGTAAACCACGCCTCCCCTTTAAAAGCGGAGGAGAAAGGAAAATCTCGCGTGCGAAGGCTTTGTCGCCCGGTGGAGTGAGAGAAACCGATTCCCAGAGGCCACGCCTGAGCGAAGCGTGGCGAAATCGCTTGATTGCGATAGCTGTAGTTCCGCTGCTAATGAGTCTTTAAAAAAATTGAGGCCGCACGTTCTAGAGACGATGTCTGACACCCGCTGGAGTACAGAAAAATTTTGAGAAGAGGGTGGTCGGGGGCGCTTTAAGGCTCTCGTCTCAACGTGAAATAACTGTCATTGGATAGCGGTGCTTTCCCTTTCTGGACAAATCAGAGAACTGTAAAAATGTATGGAAAGCCTTCACCAAGGAACGTTACATTGTAATCGCAGACGTGTATCACGGGCAAGCTAAAAAAAATCACGTCTTTAGTGTGAACGCCATGTTCTTTGTAAGAGCAGCGCACTGGGTTTTGTCTGTTAGGCGAGAAAATGAGAGAGAGATAACATTGGACAGACGGAACCACTGGTAGTGCCTTTCAGCTGTTAGACTGAAATGGCAGAAAAATGTTGCCGGCTGATCCGTCATATGTTGTTTCGTACAGAAAGTTTTTGCCGATCATAAAAATTAAGAGTGAGAAAACATCAAAACACTTAGCTCCTATGATGAAACGCGGTGCCGAAGGCAGGGAAGCCTGCTGATCTGTGGGATGACGAATTTTTGGAGAACCATGCACTAAAAGTTGTTGACCGCCTTTAGTGACGTGTAGTTCATTCAGCTGTTTTTATTTACGTCGGCAACAGTCACAAACTACGCGGCTACGTCAAGCAGCCATGACTTCGTGAAATGACAAGGCAGGTGACTTATATTTCAATAAATGTTGCTGGCGAAAGACACTAGACGCTTCTTTTCAGGATCCGAGTTGTCAGTTTTTCATAGGCATTAAGATATGTCCGCGAAATTTTGCCACAGTACTGGGAAGAGCTTGGATTTTTTTTTGTAATCACGAGGCAAAGAAGATAGTGCAGCTGTGAACAAAGTGAGAAGGGCCGGCTGTCACGTAAAGGGGGAACAATATCTTTTTCTGCTCCTTACTCTAGCGACGTTTGGATTTAGTGAACAGTGGGGGAAAACATCTGAATGTCGCAATCAGTCACGTAAGCATTCTTATAACTGACTGTATACCTTGTGATGAAAGCAACGACATTGCATAAAAGTGTCTTCACGAGACGACTGACATCTGACGTAGTTCGCGAAAGTGTAATAAAAGAAAAAAAAAATGAGCAGGCGACAAAAAGGGTTACTTATACGATATTTCGGTTAGCTAACCCTAAAAGAGCCGAAGGGAATGTGAGAACAAGGACTTAGGGAAAAAATGAAGGAAGCAAGCGATTCTCCCCTGTGGCATGCGGGAAAGTGCGTTGCTCCGTCAGACTCTACCCCATAGGACTACGCAGCCCCTAGGAACCAGAGAAGAAGAGCTCCTGTTCCTTCCAGCTGCAGTGACAGCTCAGTGTCGCAAGATCTTCTTTTGCAGCGAATCCAACAGAGCGACGGTAGGCGGGTGTCTCTGCAAACTGGGATAAGCGCAGTCGCAAACGTCGTTCAATCGCCAACACACATTCGCGATGTGCTAGGCAAGCTGTGTCGCTTGGGGCGATAGGGAAAAAAAAAGGCATTGAAAGTTGTTAGATTCTCACATACCGCCATAAAAATAAACGCAGTCTTTGTGAAAACGACCTCGCAAGAACGACGCTGCAAAAAGGGGTAAGAAAAAGCGGTAAAAACCTAGCGAACACTGGTAAAGCTTCGCTATCCAATGCAACTAATCCAGTCCTTCGCCTTTTATAGGACCTTTTTTATTCATTTAAAGAGATATAATCCAGAAGTTCAAACAGCTGGAGGAAAAAAAAAATTCTGAACTTAAAACAGGGAAATTTGAGATATGTCCACTTTGAAATCTTTGACTCAAGCTTCTTGCGTAAAGGCAGTGTGTTAATGCGAGTTATTCTTAGCATTTTTCACCCAAAATGGGCTTCAGTTCATTACATGCATGCACTGTTAAAGGGTTTGAAGTAGTTTTAAAATGACAATCATGCAATAATAGTGCTGAATGAGCTTGAATGTCTCCGCCAGAAAGAAAAAAACAGAGATAAAAGCACTGCAAAGCTTCACTGCACTTCTCATTTCTGATTCGTTTTTTATGTCGATTAACCTAATCATACATATTTTGACGTCAGAAATATGCCTACTTACATTGGTAAAATCCCATTTGTATAACTGCAGCCAATATAAGTGCGTGTCACATTCAGTGAAATCGCGTTACTGCAGCCAGGGGGCCATGCAAAAAAAGCAATCGTCCATTGTTCTCTTAAAGATAGCAATAATAAGATATATTTTACATGGCGAGTAAATTGAACGTGCATTTGCCATTCTACTGGGAATTCTTTCGACAGGATATTTATGCGTTCTTCGAAGAGGTTAGAGCGGAGTACCTAAGGTAAAAAAAAGCAACGTGCATCACTTCTGTTCCTGGTCTTCAAAACAAACCCAAAGCACGCCTTTGTTTAAGCGCAATGGGATCCATTTTCGCATAATCCTCCATATTCCAGGCGCTATCTTCTGATTAGCTCGAACATTAAAGAGCGTCCAGGAATTGCGTCTCAGTAGCTTTGACATTGTGTTTCAGGCTGTTATTCTCGTTTCTGCCGTTATTAGACTGGCTCTGCTAGTGCCCAATACATGCCCACATTTGGGCGGATTATCAACGCGACTAGGCTTAGCATAGAGAACCGCTTGTGCGTAACAGTGCGTTTTCTTCCTATTGAGAAACCAAACCCTGACCTGAATAATTCCAAAAAAAAAAAGCAATACATGCGCATTATAATCCATTGTTGCCTTTCAACGCAAACTATAGGAGCACAGGTGCAGAATAGCACAGTTCAAACGGAGTTGTGCACGTTGCTGAGGCACGTGTTTCGATGTTTTTTTTTTTCGCTAGGTTGTCTTAGTGTCACAAGGGTCCCTTAACAGCGTCCACTGTTCAAGAAGCTTCCACTGAAGTTTTTTTTTTATTTTTGCTCGAACAGAACCAGAGCAGAGGGATCTCTTTATTTCGGAAGCGCTGCCATTGACCGAATGGTGGGAAGCCCTACCGCTCTCCAGTGCTTAGCCGCCCATTTGCGGCTGTTCACTATTCACACTAGCAGCGGTCTTACATTCTCCTTAACGTTTTCACGGCTTAGATGAACCAGTGGTGTCTCTCACAGACCGCAAAACTTCAGCGATGGGTAGCCTTTCGGATAGGTAGTACGCACAAGTTAGTAATTTCACTTCTTTATCCACTATCTCTCAATGTGTTCCTCTGGAAAAACCTTCTTGATGGAGAGTTGTATGTTACAGTTCACCAGGAAAACAAAAATGAAAAGTAATAATTTAGCCATGCGCGTAGCGTGGTCACCGAACACTTGCCGCATAGAACGGAGTTCCTGCAGCGTTCGCTGATAACTTAAGTAACGAACTACCATCTAGGCAGCCACGCCCAATGACATGTGATGCACCGTGTGCGATGTGCTACTGAGTCGCACCCAGTGCTCGTCTGTATTGTGTCGAGCCTTCCCATATACCTAAACCCGAAAGGTGAGCTAGTTGGGGCCTTTAAAATAACTAGCGCTGTATTCCGTGTGTTTGTTTTCGATGTCGCTTGTGTTTTTTGCGCTAGTAACCATGTCGCAGCTATCTCCCATACAAAGTTGTTGCCATACAGAAGGCTGCAGCCTCCAGTGAAGGCAGCGCTGCGGATTGGTCAATCCATATGGCGAACAGAGGTCTCCCATAGCGTTACGCTGTTTTTTTTTTTTTTGTTAGCAGTGAAATGCACTAAATTATCCTGGCATGTCTCTACTGGCGTATGTTACCGTCTCAGAGACCCTCAACCATGAGTAATTAAGAAGTTTCCATGTAACCTCGCCATTATTAGGCGCGTCGGAATTTCGTCCGTTTTAGCAGGGCTATACAAATAGTGCGCTCGTGCATTTAGCCGATGATGGATGGCGTGTCAGCGCTCAGTACAGCGCTAAAGACGAATATTCTTCTGTTTTCTTGAGAAAGTACTTGCCCCATCCAGCACGTGTCTTACGAACTTCTGAGCCAGGCGCGCTGCGTGTCTGTGATAACCTCATTAAAAACTCCCGGCCTGCAGCCCTTCAAACATGCTCATCTTCCTAAAGCTGCCTTCCCTGATCTCAAAGAAAAGAGGCGTGCGAAGCTGCCAGCGACCAAGCAGAGGGGATGATGCAGTCTGGTGACCCTGGAAATATTTATAGCTCTCATCTCCGCTAATGCCACGAGGGCGTCTTTAGCTGGTAGGCAACTCTTGTATTTTTGCTTCGAATGAAAGCGGTGATGGCGTTGGACGCGACACGCGCAGTTCGAGAAAGGAATAATAATAATAATATAGAAATGAGGACTTAGAGGTCACCGCTGCGGCTTTCGGAGAAATGCAGCGGGCTGCCTCATTCTGCAATATATGCAAACCCGTTTGGAATGGCATCGACGATGCCCTGTCATCTTCACGGTTCCTAATGAAGTGTTGCCCAAAACTGCCCATCATCTGCCCCTGCTACATGTCACTGTGTTCGCCAACCTCTTCATAATCGTGATGTCTAAATGTTCTCTTCTCGGGCTGCCACTAGTTGCAGCCTACGAACCGCTGTGTAAGCGATCTTCAGCGTGCGCTTCTAAGAATGCGCCGTGAGTGGACAGGGAGTGACGAGTCCATTTGCTCGCTAATTACATCTAGAGAGGAGCCTTCTGTTATCGAAAGAATTCGTTTAAACGGTGAAACCTTGGAACTTGCTACAGGTCAGCGTGTGTATTGCTCATCAGAATTAGCATTTAGAGGTAGCCCAAAACGGAGATGCACAAAGGATTACTGCCGTTGAGATCGCTGACTTGGTCGGTAAAAGGCTGTTTTCATGTATAACATAGTATTTATTTTTCGCAATTACCTCGCGCTAATAGGCATCTCCTCGAGGTGGGCAGGGATGAGCGCAGTGAATATAGAAATAAAAATAACAGGATTGAGCCACCATTGGCAGACATATGCTTAAATTCAGAAGGTGGCCATATCAGGAGTTATAATCTGCACAAAAACGTGCCGTAACAGTGTCTTTTGTAAGCCTGCGGGAATGCTCCAACCAATCTCTTTCATCGTGTTTTAAGTTAAGTGCAGCGAAAGTACTTGCTGAGTACTTTCGGCAGCTAGTAAATGGTCAAATTTGAGAGCTAATATGGTGTTCAGCATGTCTGGTACTCAGGGAGGACGCGGTTTTCATCAAACATTTTATTTCTTGATGTATTTGCACGAAATTTGTTGAGTGTATATTAGAAAAAAAGTTTCACTACTTTCTGAAAATTTCACTCTCGTATCTCCAGAAAGTTGTTTTATAATCTATATGTTTTTCTCGGGATCATGTAAAAAGGCCGCACAGCTAAGAAAATTTCGCAGAAGGCTAGTTCTGCATTTGCTGCGTTCCTACTGGCGTGCTGCAGGTCAAGAAGTCCCTAAAATTTTTTATTTTTTTTTTGCAAATCCCAAATTCCTATTTTAAATGTTGTGTACGTTGACATATCTAGAGTGAGAGTAAAATTTTGCACATAAAATTTTAGGATTCACAAATAGGAAATACAATGTGTTCACCGGCACTATAGTCCAATGAGTGTAACAAAACAAAAGAGGTCGAAATAGATAAAGCAGTCGAGAATAACCTGCTCCACAAGGTGGATATTCAGACAGAAAATCGCTGTAGAGAAAAATATTTCCCCGCAATGCACATTCATCGCTGTTCAGGAAACAATTTATTTAGAGTACTTCCCAGACGATTTCAGCAATGAAACTTCGGAAAAGCATAAAAAACAAGGCATACAAGCAGATACAATGAATTATGAAAAATTCATTTTTTTTCACCATTTATGGGATTTCAAAGCCGCGTCCCCACCTTAAATTTTCGCCGCTAATTTGATGTCAGAGCGGCAATCTAAATACAAAGCTTAAAGGGATTTCCTCGAAAGAAAAAAAATACTTGGAATGAATGGCAAAACAGATTAAGAATGCCAGATATTGAGCTTTCTCGGAGCGGGGTGGATCTTTAAGCTGAAGCTTTTATCTTGGAGCACGGGATGGGGATCGCTCGAGAGCCAAATTTTTCTCGCTCAGAGCTGCAGCCCGTACAACCCCGTACGACTTCTCACGTGACTGCAGAATTAATCATAGTGGACGTTTTGTCGCTGTTGCTCTGATGCGTCACAACGCCGTTTATAATTTTTTTTCTCTCTTATTAAGGATAGAAAACTGACGTAGTTGATAGTTTCAACTGCGTTCGTGGCAAAGCGAATGCAAGTGTGGAAATAAGGCAGAAACGCGCTCTCTAAAAGCGCCGACACAATGTAAGTGGAGCAGCGGACAAATTCATTTACAAGAGGGTTGTTGTCTGCATGACCGCAGCCTTGAGTTTTTTGCACTGCGTGCGGCGAAAAGCTAATTAGTGGTTTCCACCGAGTCACGGCGCGTCATCATGCCTAGCGCATAATCAGGACCCCATCGGAAAAGCCTCTTTCTCATCCCAGTCACGTACGAACGCCCCACTGTGTACAGTATAGTGTGCTCTTCGCCGCCCGAGTGCTGCGCCTATCGGTGCGTGAACGAGACGGGCGAGCCGCATATCGTAACGGCTCGGCTCGCGCTGCATGCTCCCTCCTCGTGAGTGTAGCTGAGCCACCACAAGGAGACTGTTTTCGCAGCATCTAACAAAATGTCATAATCCTTAAATGTTCAACCTATCCCAAATGTCTCGTTACCGCTTACGACAGTTTTGTCACAGTTTGCATGTTCTGATAATAGAATTAAGTTGGTTTTACCTATGGACACTGCTGTTGCGCCCTTTGGCGCTGTTGCCCTTTTAAGAACTATTGGAATTCGTGAGCCACACGGTATCTCACAAAGTTTCCAATGTTCTGAGAGACAATACTCAACCTTCGACAGTTCTTCCTTCTCACTGTCTTCTGGCCTGATCGCCTCCCTCTTTCTTGTCCAGAAGAGGCGCTGCTCACCCAACGCGATTATATAGCCAGGCAAGTAGCGTCCTGAGCGATACGGCTGGCCGCTGTACTCTCGTGGCGGGACCTTTCCTATAGAGCCGAGCTGAGCGCGTATCTCCCTTCGTGCCCGCAGTTGGCTGTTTGAAAAGCCCTAAATCAGGGCGCACGCGTAAAAAACGCTACCGTAAGCTGAGGGGACTCCCCTAAGACCGGGTCTTTGGCCATAACTCTTTCGACATAATGCTTTGTGCACAGAGTTCGCGAGCGCCGATGCCCGTGTGAGATAGTCTTCTTCAAGGTTTTCAAAGAGGGGTCACAGGAGCGTAAAATGGGCACCATTGATCAGGATAGATGACCTCTAAGAACTGGCGCATGCATCAAGTCTGGCAACGGCGCTGGAGGGCATCAGTTTTTAGCTGAAGGAAAGGGGTCTATGAACAGGCGCAGAGATACCAACTCTTCGACAGTGTGAGGAGGACACTTACGTATAAAGGTTGAGCAAAATTATTTCCCTCTGTTATACAGCCTCAGTGAAGCTTACTTTATTTCTTCAGAGAGCGAGGGGGGAAGGGGAGGGGGGGGGGGTGTAGCTAGGTACCAGGAGCAGATTTCAGCCAGGCTGGTTCAAAAATAGCATCGATACAGACCCTATGATGCTACTTTCATCATTCAAAACATGAAGGAAGGTGCAGGGAGAGTGTTCGCCATCATCTAAGGTGGCCGAGTGCGCAACGTAGCCACAGAAGTCCGGAGAACTCGGGAACTGCTAGGCCCAGTCGCGAAGCGAAGTGCGTGTCCATAAATACGGGTTCAACAAAATGTCATCACAAAGTAATTGGATCAATGAATTGGAAGCACTCACAAAAGTACCAGAAAATGATGCCACCTGGGTTACTAGATTGTGCAATCTACAGCAGAAAAACAAAAAAAGGAACAATTCGTTATCATGGAAAGCTCCTCAAAAGAGTTCATTAAAATCCTCTGCGACATGCCTTTTGAATATATCTGGTCCTCGTAACTCAGAAACTGGTAACTGGACCGAAGTTCTGAAATTGTACAGAGAACATTCGTGTTCGTACATAATTTTGATGCGCACATAGCGCCCACAGCGTCTTAACTTGCTACGATGCACTTAATCGGCGTATAACGGTGCTGAAGTCGCCGACCGTAGGGTCTGACTTTGAGCAGCAAAGTACACTACGTACGGCCCCTATCAAGCTACCAGGGTCTTGGCCAGAGTCCTTTCTGCACGGTTCCGAGAACTGGTCCACAGCGTATGGAGGTGCCGCCTGGCCAATCCGGCTTCGAACAATTTCATAATGCTGACACGTTTTTATGGTCACACTTTTTTCTTGCTGTTGTTGAAACGAAAGAGCAGCTAACCGGTCTCAGCGTGTGCTGATCGCTTTGGCTTAAAGTGACTTTCGCGACAGTGCAGCGCCTTGCGTGGATCGATTCTCGTAAGGAACGGACCGTCTCAAATACGACGTCAGGTTCCCTCATCGACTTCGTCTATAACGCAGGACAAACTCCGGCGAGCTACGGCTGTTCGCTAAAGTTTGAACAGAAATGAGTTTAAGGGGGCTCAGGAGCTTCTTTCTCTTCCCTTCATATTTGATAGTGCCTGGCTTCTTACGATTTGTATTCTTTATTTTTTGAGCTGCACGATATCGACTCCTTCTGTCGTTCCTGCTCAAGAGATTTCATTGCCTGTGCGCACATCACCTTGCATATCGAGATGACTATAAGTGCTTGGGACTTCACTCGCATATCAGCGCAGCAATCTGCTCTAATGGCAGGAATGATGCCTTCGAGTCTATCATTAAGAGTGCGTTATGCTAACTAGGCATAGGTCTATGTATCAAATCTGTGTAAGGAAAAAACTTTTGTAGTAGAGACGAAAACCTGCTACGAAGGAAACTTTCCAAATAGACCTTTACGAACGGCACACTCCGACCAGGTATAGAGATGCAAGCAGTGTTAAAGCGAACACTCAGTTTTTATGCAAGACAGATTTCTGTTTCTTTTTTTACAGGTCGCTGCCTGTACAGCGGAACTTATATAACATCTTGAATTTTTTTATCAGGCCCTGTCCTTGACAAGAACTTTAAGTTGCATAAGTGAAATTTTTTCGAACCTACATGAGTGTGTGATTTTTCATCGCACCAAAATAGTGCGCTAACTCAAAGCGAATTATAAGAATAACTAAAGCAGGAATCAAATGCAATCGCTTTCTGGTGGGAGCATGAAGCCAGAAATAGCAGTGGATACCAAATTCGCAAAAAGAGCAAGCGTATGCGAATACACCACGAAAAGGCGGCAACCTCAAAGTGCAAGACAGACAGGGGTGTGAGAGGGAGACAAAACACAAAAGAAAGATGAAGGCGACCGCGAATGTTTGCCTTCCGGTTTCCCGAGCTCTAGCTGTCGAAGCTGTCACCTGGGACATGGCCCAGAGGAGCAACTTCAACTAACTTTCGTGCTTGAGCTTTCAGGAATTTTTACTTTGCCTCGAGCTTTTGGTACCACCCTTTATTATTTCAGCTTGAACTCGCAAGCAAGCAGCGGAGCAAGATTGCAGGGACACGCAAAAAAAAAACGAAAGAAGGAGCGTATTTTATGAACTGCAGAGATGTTGGGTGGATCTAGCGTATACAAGGAATGCATTTGGGTTATTTTATGCGTGCGGAAAATGAACACCTTACGGTTCAGGATAAATAAACGCTTCGTAGTGAAGAGACCTACTTAAGTGGTGGCAGTTCATACACTAACTCCATGCGAATAATGCGTGTTTACACCTATTCTATTATATTAAACGATGACAATGAGGCATAAGCGGTTAATTGTTTTTTTTGTGCTCTAACAAAAATAATGAGCTGAAAACGCAGGATTCATCAGTTTTGTGTGGGGTTAACGATGAAAACTACTATCAAAAGTTGAGACTAATTTGTGCGTGTTCAAGCAATGGTTTGGTGTACCCACTGTAATGGGCGTGCGGAACTGGCGAAGCTTCCCATGAGTCCAGGCGTGCGCTCAAGGGTTAGAGGGAAATACAGTTGTTCATTACGATCAGACCCGAAGAGGGACAGATTGACAGGAAGGAAATGTATATATGTTAAACAGAAGAGCGGCCGAATTGCTGCTACCCGATGCTGAGGCAGGGGGCTCATCTTCAAAAAAAAAAAGACAGGATGGAGAATCATAGTAGGCACATGCACTAACAAAAGACTGCAGCACGCAGTCACAGGTGTTCACCGACAGGAAGGTCACCTTATAAATCTGCGATCAGAGTTGTCTGTCTGTCTGTCTGTCTGTCTGTCTGTCTGTCTGTCTGTCTGTCTGTCTGTCTGTCTGTCTGTCTGTCTGTCTGTCTGTCTGTCTGTCTGTCTGTCTGTCTGTCTGTCTGTCTGTCTGTCTGTCTGTCTGTCTGTCTGTCTGTCTGTCTGTCTGTCTGTCTGTCTGTCTGTCTGTCTGTCTGTCTGTCTGTCTGTCTGTCTGTCTGTCTGTCTGTCTGTCTGTCTGTCTGTCTGTCTGTCTGTCTGTCTGTCTGTCTGTCTGTCTGTCTGTCTGTCTGTCTGTCTGTCTGTCTGTCTGTCTGTCTGTCTGTCTGTCTGTCTGTCTGTCTGTCTGTCTGTCTGTCTGTCTGTCTGTCTGTCTGTCTGTCTGTCCGTCCGTCCGTCCGTCCGTCCGTCCGTCCGTCCGTCCGTCCGTCCGTCCGTCTTTGTCTGTCGTTGTGTCTTTCAATGTCTGACTTTATCTGACTGTGTCTGTCTGCCCGTCCGTCTTTGCCTTTGTGTCTGCTCTGTCTGTGTCTGTCTTTCCGTCTTTGTCTGTCTTTATCTGTGCCTGACTGTCTGTCTGTATTTCCGTCCGTCCGTCTTTCTCTTTGTCGGCGTCTGCCTATGTCTTCCTGTGTGTATGTGTCTGCTTGCCTCCGTCTATCCTTCTGTCCGTGTATCCGTGTATCCGTCTATTCGTCTATCCGTCCATACGTCCATACGTCCATACGTCCATCTGTCCATCTGTCCATCCGTCCGTCTCTGTCTGTCTGTGTCTGTCTGTCTATATTTGTCTGTGTTTAGTTATGTCTGTGTCTGATTGCGTCTGTCTGCGTCTGTCTGTCCGTCCGTGCGTCTTTGTCTTATTTGACTTTGTCTGTCTGTCTGTGTCTGCCTGTGTCTGTCTGCCTGTCCGTCTGTCTCTGTCTAACGTGGTTTAAAGTTTCCTTGTAACCTGCATTTGCGACACGCGCATCAAAGACTCCGGGTTCATACTGTTGGCTAAGGGACATACTTTGGCTGCCATTGAACGGAAGCGGAGCGTTACGCTTACTTTCTTTATGCGCACAGAGACTGGCTGGGCACATCTTGTGGCCGTGTCATATACAGGCCAGACAACCCAGCAATATATGCCACACCATGTCTTGCATAATGTAAGTCGGCGCAACAAGATTCAGTAGTCGATACGAGTTGAGTCGGCCATAGCGCTTCTCGGAGAAACAGCGGAAGCTTGGCTAGAAGCCTATTTCGTAAACGGCAGCTGCGCATAAAAGAAGCCGCCCACCCGCGGAGAAACACTCATCACACAACAAGCGCTGGACAACAAACCCTTTTTTCGATATTCCGACAAAGCGAGGTTTCGTTATCCTTTCAGCAGAATATTTCCGTCGGATCCCTTAGCCTTCCCGCATACGATGGCGAATATCCATTGCACGGCACCGGGAATGTAGTGCCAAATAGTTACATCAAGCACCAACGAAATTTACAATATTTCGCAAAGGGAACCCTCAACGAAACCTAGGATTTCAGATACGTACACTAGATGCACACCTTTATGGTCATGTCTTGGAACTACTCAAAGAGGAACATCCCCTATTCAGTTTGCACTTGCTGCTGTAAAGAGCGGACGGGTCGTGTATGGGGCAAAGAGAATCGAAAGAGAACTTGATTACGTGTTAACAACAGAGGACGGAAGACACCGACTAAGTTTTTAATTGATTACCATCGGACGAAACGAATAAACAAAAGAAATTTTTTGAACAGCAATGCGACATAAATATATCGTACCTACTTTTATGATAACCTGACTAAATAACTTATTTTGCTTCATCTATGAGAGTTGCATTCTTGGCAGTAGCACGCACAGATCTCGGAGATCAAGCATGGCAGGTACAAAAATACAACAGGCAACTGACAAACTAAGCCAACTATTAAAACTTGCTGCATGGTTTAAGAAATCAAAGGATCTTTTTAATGAAAACAAACGAAACACATTTGAAATGAAAAACTAAACAAAAAGGGACGGTTAGAAAGCTTCGTTTGTTTAGGAGTATGTTAAAAAAAATTCTAATTAGCACATCTCTCTACAGAGTTGCCTTCTGCAAGCATACTACTTGAGATTTCTGAAACTTTAGAGACGCCAGAGTAGCATGTAATGCTTCCCTGTCTTTCATACTACGAGCTGCTTGCACACGCCAACAGTTTTCGCTTCCCTTCGCCTTGACTTAAGATGCATCGTTAGTGCGATAAGCGGGGCCTTTACTCCGTGAAGCCCAAAGCCCAAATGTGCGAGAGAGAGTAGTGGACAAGATTGTTCTTAGTCTTCTATTTCCATGTGGCAGTTTCATCGTTCTACATGAGCTGCGTGCGCTCGAAAGCACACGAACGCACGCACACGCACGTACGCACATGCACACGCGCACAGCCGAACGTTCTTGTGGGAGTTCTGAAAGCGCCACAGTTAACAACTTTTTCGAACTGGCTGACGTCGATCGAGCAACAGAGACGTGAAATTCGAGGGTATCGGTATTCGCTGCGTCTTACGCTAAGAAAGATTACCAGGCGCGAGGAGCGAATAATGGCTGGATTTTCATTCCTTCACGAGTAAAAGCGAAAAGCAAAAGGGAGCAATGATGGGGTTAACTACGCGTGACGCCTTCCAGTCAAGCGCCTAAGTAATTTTACTTCAAGTGCCTTGACAGATTATCCAAGTAGCACGAGTGATCAGTAAAACTTAACGATAACAAGTTGGCACCGCCGAGCGTAGTGTAAGAAGCACGACATGCAGTGTGTAGGAAGTGGAATTTGATTTGGGTATTAAAAGTTGGAAGGAGTGAAAAACTCAACCACCTCTTCAGCGTGCCCTGACTGGCGAGCCGCGTCGGAGATGTGCGATGCAAGAAGCCTTCAAAAGACATCCATGGTTCTGCTCCTTCCTTTCCCAACTACCTCACTTAGCATCGCTATTCAGTTTTTTTTTACGCCTCGGTTCCGCAAAATTACTAGGCAAACTTTTCCATGATAATTTTTTATTAATTTTGGTACGTCTGTAAGCCTCTAGCGCCGAACGTTCGTTTTCTTTTAGGCACTTCCCAAAGAGCAGTGAGTTTTGACAGTGTTATTGGTATCGCAAAATAATATTCTCACCAAAATTTCCATAAACTCGTAAATTCTAGAAGAATGCTCTGTTACAGCGCAACGTGGCACGTTTTCAAGTGAACAGCAATTAAGTAAAAAAAAAAGAACTACAAAAGCTTTCTTCCACATTATGCACCTCTATGTCAGCATTTAAAAAACGGAAAGGACGAATGAAACTACTCTTACTGCACTAAAATTAGCTTTCTTTTTCTTCCGTTCTTCATTATGCACTAAAAAACGCCACGTTGCTGTTGTGCTAGTCTCTAAGAGTTAATTGAGCCTGAAAGAGCGCAACGCATGAGCACATTTTGCGCCGCCACGCCAAACAATCGCTGGTACAGCCCTCTTGAAGATGCACGAGTACAACAAATCATAGAACAAAAGACACGACGCGCATGAGGCGGCACAACAATCGATGAAAGCGTGCACTTCTTCCTGTTTTCTCCGAGAAGGGAACTCATTTGTTCGTTTGCGCAACAACTTTCACCAGGAAGGTAAAGGATAAGCACCAGAGTGAAAACATGAAGGGTGCTCCAGAAATGATTCATGTTCTCTAGCGGTGTGCTCATCTGCTTGCTTTTATCCTTCTTTCCTTAAATAACAGTGGCGACGCTTACAATTGGATAAAGCCCCCGAGGCTAACACGACGAACGCGTAGAGACAAACTAATATCCGACCAGTTCGAGCTACTTCCCGCCACATTGCGAAAGCAGGCAAATAAAAAGCAAGCGGGAGGACATCAGTTGAATATTACTGAACTGTTCGTTTGATTTTTAGTTAATGTCTCGGAGCTTTCTTGATTGCGTCCCGCCACAATGTTTGTGTGCATGTGGCTGCATAAACATGTTCGTAGAAACTGTTGTGTATACGCCACTGCAACACTGCAAAAGCCAGCAGATCGACTAAGAAAGGCGAAATTTGTTCTCGTCCACTTCGTCTCAAGCCAAGCAGGAACGTATGTGACAGATCGTGATAATATATAAGTGGATGGGTTGTTCATCACGTCATGTTTCAGTGTGCTATCTAACAAGTCCAAAATCTTTTTCTTGTTTGTGGCAATCAATATTTGCAACATAGATAAATTTGCCACCCACTACGTTCTGCCTGTTCTTATCTTCGCATGTTACGCAGACTTCCACTTCCTTCAGCACAATTTTTTCTGACTTTGTCTTTTTTTTCGGGAGAGCACAAAAAATAACGCTGCTTCAGTCAACAAATCAATGCAGAAAATTACTTGCAGACAGTTGAGCTTCTCCTACATTGCACTTATGAAATGCGCAGACGCGTTCGAACGCGAAAAAACAGTCTCGCAGAACTTTATGTGAGAATGAAACACATGCCAAAAAGAGGCCGTCACCAAGTCATGAAGTCGGTCAACTGGCGTTATCTCCGATTGTTTACTAGCACACTGCATTTCTTTAATTGGGAACAGTAGCTCTTTACGTTAATACAGCACTGAAGACATGAACTGCTTCACAGGTGTCTAACCTCCATTCCTGACGCAGTGTGAAGCAAGTGGTGCACAGCACCCGGCAACTATAGTCAGGGCTCTACAAAATTTTTCTGGCTCTCGTCGAAAGCGTTTGTGGTTTTCGAACAAAAAAGTGAAGTTAATCACCTTTTCTTGTTGATAAAATGGCAGATTAAAACTTCTTCGAAGTTTAGGGACTTCCGCTAAGTATCGCAAAGATTTTGGCTTGTAGAGTGTGATGCCGAGGTGAAGATCTGAATAAATATTTTTGGGGGTTTGAAGTGTTGTCAACTGCATGACATGCCGACACCAATAAAGTGTCGCTGCGCAGCGATGAATCATGTTTAGCCCTATAGTATAGCTGCGTTATATACTATGACCCGGGCTGCACTTTTTTCTGCTAAAAATAACGAATTTAGTCGCATAATTAGCGCATCTTTTTCTAAAAAAATATTTGAAAATTTGTTCCTTATGCGTTCATTACGCAGGGTAAAACATTTATAAAAGAATAAATGCGGTAAATATGGTACGAAAAGCCGACTGGTGGAATAAATAGAACAAAACGCCATCTTCAACAAGGATTCCGTGCTCGAAAGAGTCAACAAAAGTCTTCTTAGGCACGCCCGTATACCTCGCGTAGCGACCCGTTATTCTGTCCAAATAGAGCACATGTACCATTCACTCTAGCCAAACTTATAGCAATAATTGTGACGTCCATCTGCGACAAACTGCCACAACCCTTAATATGGGGCGTTGAACAGTGCAAGCCTTTGCGACTGGATTTCTCGTGGTTCTCGGATTTCTCGCTGAAAATTCTTATCGTCTGTCAGCCCCGTAGGTTGAGGCGCAGTAAACTGGACGTTCGACGGGCAGAGCTTTATATTACTGCGTAATTTTGTAGGGAGGAGGAAGAGGAAAGGCGGGGAGATTAACCGGTTGATGAAACCAGTTTGCGCTACCCTGCACTGGGGGAAAGGAATGAGGGGATATAAAGGTAAGGAAAAAAAGGGAGACAAAAGAAAAAGCAGAAGGCGAAAAAGCTTGGGCAGAGTCACAGCCTGTCGCGCAGGCCCGACACTCTTGAGAACCGCATGAAGGCCTGGCAAGCACTCACCGCCGATGATTGCTGTTGCCAGTGCCCAAGAATCTTGAACTCTGTTAACGGGCGTGAATCGATGTGTTCCAGCGCACGGCGTAGAGAAAGCCTTTTAGAACTGTACACTGGATATTCACAAAGAATATGAGATATGGCCTCATCGCGGCCACAGATGCCACATGCAGGGTTATCAGCCATGCCGATCACAGTAGAGTAATGGTTTGTGAATGCGACACCAAGCCACAGGCGACACAACAAAGTTGACTCACGTCCTGGTAGGCCGAAGGAAGCCATAGCTTGAGGTCAGGATCCAGGGATAATAGACGCGGGTTCGAAAACTGGCCGGAATTCCACAAGGCAAGAATGATCTCTCGCGCCAGTGTTCGAAGTGCACTCCCTGCGTCGGCTCTCATGATGGAGATGGACTCGTCCGCGTGGCGGTTGCCTGCGATACCGCTGTGTCCTGGCAGCCATTTGTAGAAAATATCGTGTCCCTTATAGATGGCGGTGTGGTGTAGCTCTCGGATTTCCGCGACCAGTTCTTCATGAGACCCATGACGAAGAGCAGATTGTAAGGCTTGGGGGAGTTTAAAAAAGGATGCCTGCTAGCATTCGTTATCGTTATCAGCAGCCTGAGCGTAAAAAAAAAGGGGTGCGTTCAGTATACGAGGGGCAAAAATGCACTTTTTGAGAGCCAAATTAGGGGGGGAGTGCGTCTATTATGTGAATAAATACTGTAATAATAAAGGGCTTTACCTCAATCGAACCACTTTCACCTTGTTACTGAATCTGTAGCCTTGCTGTAGTGTTTTGTTGTTCTTCTCAAGTAATTGCCAGAAAAATTCGCTTTTACAGTAATTTTATTACATACGTGCCATTTGGATCCAAGGGGCCAATATAATGTCCAGGTGGCTTTCTCTTGTAAATGAAATAGATAGCTCGCAAAATGTGGCTATTGCGTCGTGTAGGCCTATGTGCCTCGATTTCTGTGGCTTGCAAAAAAAAAAAACATTAAACTAGCGGTGCTTTTTCATTCTTCGCCTTGATAATAAACTATACGCCGCTAATACGGGAGAAACCCAACAACTTTTTAGTCTCTGCATCATGGCGTGCCTGGCATTTTTCTCCTTCCCAAGTTTTTCTTTACCCATCGAGTTCCCCTCCGCACTATACCGTTCCTGAGATGAAGTTTTTAGTGTATGGTGGCGCCACTTCCTGCTAGACGATGGATTGCGTCCATAGAGCAAAGCTGACGCTGTTGCAGCCCCTGGGATGCAGTGCAGAGCTCGATTGGCTTGCATAGTGGTAACTCTAGGGGGATTTCTCCGGGTTAATTACCGTCGCCGTCAGCACTGGCGTTGCAGGATACCGTAACCAGGAACTGTGCTCACAGACAGGCCATGTTGCTCCATTTGCTGTCATGGGGCCCACTTGGGCCAGTGAATATATGCGGTCATGGATGAATGGAACAAGAGGACGTACAGAGTTTTTTTCATCTTTTCCCCTGAAGGAAGAGGGGAGGCACGAAAAATATGGATCAGTGTGCTTACACTCTGTTCGCACCTGTTGCGGAAAGAATAATCATTAAGAAAGCTGGTAGTGTTCGCTGCAGATCAAAATTAAGAACTGCGTCTCGAAAAGCGCCATTTCGCCTCAGCTTCTAGAGCGCCGAAAGTGGCATGAGTCTCACTGCTGATTTCTTCGCTTCTGCTATTAAATTTAAAAGTTTATAGGCAGAAAATCTGAGAGATGACGAGGTCAAGTATCATCGCTCAACTTTGTAGGGTAAAAAGCGGGAAAGAGGGAACTGATGGAGAACTTAGAAACGTCGTGAAAGCAATGCATGCTCCTTGGAAGACAAAATGGCCGCTTGAGTGAAATGGGTGGAGCAGATTCCCTTGTATTTTAGAAGGAAACCGCGACTTCAGCCTTACGGCATCTTTTGAAAAACATCAAAGGGTCGCCTGAGGCCTTTGTTATCCTTTCCGCGTTCAAGTAAAAAGCGCCTACGTGGGATTTGGTTACCTTTCAACATCACATCAAAAGGCCCATGAGACAAGGTTAGACTGTCGCCCCAGATGGCTGTCGCTCTAGAGAGAAAAAAAAATGGTGAAGGCAGTGGCGTGCGCTCGTACAACACGTGCCGTATCAATTTATATTTAGTGCTGCCTTGTATCACCCCTTTAATATGGTGTATTAAACAGGAGCCTATAATATTAGCTACACTAACATAACCAACCTGAGCCAGGTCGATGGCTTCCATAACTACTACGTACTTGCCCTCGCAGTTTTCGCAACAACGCCACCGATATACCGACTAGTCGTGTTAGAGGTTGGCAAATACAGAAGAGGTTGGCAAATACAGACTGCAGCACTAAGGCACTTTCCTTGTGAACAATATACGTACATATCAAGACGCAAAAAAAAAAACGAAAGTGGGCGGAATTTTGGAAGCAGATCAAAAATTACGAAACGTTCTTAGCGTGCCCCTTGAAGCTTATGGGCTGTTCTTTTCTTATTCTATTTATCTACAAGTAGAGTCTCTATCTGGTCAGGAAGCGCACTCTCCTAAAAATGCCAGAATAACTTAATACTCTACAGAAAGAAATTAGAGAGGACACTTAAGTAAAGCCTTAAGCGTATGACAAGACAGCGTTGTGAGTTAGGCTTTCATTGGGCGCACTTTGACGCCTTTGAAGGCAATTTTAATTTTTTTCAATTGTTTC
Source organism: Amblyomma mixtum (assembly GCF_055824585.1). Classification (NCBI taxonomy): domain Eukaryota; kingdom Metazoa; phylum Arthropoda; class Arachnida; order Ixodida; family Ixodidae; genus Amblyomma; species Amblyomma mixtum. The sequence goes on from NC_143014.1 coordinate 113,367,836, forward strand.
AATTAAATAATCGATCAATTACACGCTTAAAGTTTTCCTAATTAGTATCGTCAAGCATTGACTTTTCATTCTGAGCATTTTGACACCTTTGAAGCCCCTTTCTCCAATTTATAATTTCTTTTTTAATCAATTACAATGATTTCACTAACTCATTATCACCTTCCCACACAAATCAAGCATCAATAACCAGAACCACACATTATCATGTTGCGGTTTGTTTTGCTTAACCCCGATAATTGGTCGCCGGTTCGAATTACTGTCGCGAGCTACGCTCTGAGTAAGTTTATGGTGCACAAAATTTTCAATCGTATGACACCATCGGACCATTCTGCGGCAGACGGTTGGCATGATACAATTTGTTTTACACAATCACCCAATTATTTCGGACACGCGGTGCCGACTACGTGGACGGCTTTCCGACCGAACGAGCAACGGACAAGAGAAAGCAGAGACAACACTTCGCGCTGTGCCAGCTAGTTTCAGTTTATTTCCTTTGAAATGAAAGTGGAAGACGAGAATCAATTGAAAAAGAAACAAAACAATGTTATTGTGGAGACTTGGGCAAGTTTGGGCCTTTTTTTTTATAAATGTGCAAGAACTGATTCCCCAACCACTTTAATGGAGATTAATAAAATTGGACTACTTAAACATTAGTGGAGAAAGCTTAGGTTGGAATTTATTTCTCTCTTATTACACAACAAACTTGGTTTGGATCAGACACCACACTTAACGCCTTCACCAACCAGACAAACTCGTCAACACCATCCCAGTTTTCTAACCCCTATATTCGCTAGAACAGACACAAGTTTTCGTTCTTTCCAAGCACAATAACAGATTGGAATCAGCTTATTAAACCATTGTCCCATGAGTTTTAACTAATTATTGCTATATTGTGCTTTTTAAGTGTTGCGTTTTTTCTGGTTTAACTGACCTGTTCGCCCTCCCTGCTTGGACTCAGTGTCCGCAGTATTTTGTAAATATATAAAATAAAATAAAACTTGATATATCGTATTGGTGCATCTGACACCATTATCATATTAGAAAACAAAACAAATTTTCAGTGCGCTAGTACGAGTAGCTACGAGTAAAAGTACTTGTAACTTCTAGGACACAGCTGAAACTTTGTAAATCTGTAAAAAAAAGTATTCTGATACGTGGCACTTGCTTATGCTGTGCCAGAATTGTGCGCGCACTATGTATGTTCGCTTCGTTTTCCGCAGACTCATAGACTGCTGCCTGCTGCTTGCTCTGTTAGCTATCTTGTTTGTGCGAGTGGAGACTCGCTGCAGAAAAATCGCTGCAGTGGAGACTCGCTGCCACTTTGTATGCTGCCAAAAGGGGGGCCATTGCTCTGTCAAGCTGTTGAAAGACAGCTTTTACTTCGGTCCCCTGTATCATCATGTACAACGTGGTGATCAAATAAACATTATTATTATAATTATTAAAAAACAAAAGGACACGCGTGTAAAAAGTTTAACCACCTCTGCTTCCAATTCCAATTTGCGCAAAAATGTCGTCGCCGTTCCGTCGCTCTGCTCACTATCTCATCGTCAAAAGGGCACTGGTTGTGTGTGCGGAGGCCGACATTGTTTTGTGCAAAAAAAGGAATCATCTCTGACGTCTGTGCGACCATTAAAAGAAACGATAGTTGCAGGGGCCGACTGGGCCGCGCCTCTCATGTTACGCACACTGTCTGGTGAGTAGAGTATTGAGATAGCTGACAAAGTTTTCTGCCTCTGGTAAAACGTTTATTGCTCAATTGTGACCGTGTGTACAAGACCGCTGGAGAGAACACTTCGTTTCTTTAAAAGGTGCGCCGAACTCGCGCTGATCAAGTCTCTGCCAGTATTGCGGTTGTGCGGCTGATTTTTCTAATATACCCGCAACGTATTCGCGATAGTGGGGAAGCAACGGGAGAACGGATTGCGCAGCAGTTAAAGCACGCGCTGGTAGCAGGACTAAAGGGATGCTCGGCTGATTGCAGTGCAGAAGAGGCTTGCATAAAGGAACCTGCACGCATTCGGAACGCCTGTGTTTTGCATCGGGCGTCTACCGGTCACACCCACGGCTGGCGCGAGGCACTTTTAGCCTGCTGGCAGAATCTGTAGAAATTCTCCTTGTGTGACAATCCGAAAGTGATTGAGTTTAAACTTTATTTAGAAGCATATGCGAAGAATAGTTACATACAGATGAGGGCACATAGGTTTTCAGGGTAAGGTTAACTCACGTCCGGGGCAAAATGCTGTCGACGCTGGTCTGGTTGTCTTGCATACGATTCATGCACAGATCTTCCGCTTGGGCGAAGGAAGAGAGAGCGCTCCGCCACTGCATCGGCTTGCCAGGCATAATGTTTTTTGGTGGCTTTCCACCCTGCCCACCAAGGTGAACTGCACAGATGTGTCCCTCTTTACTGATTCAGCACCAGACCGAAGGCAAGTCTTTACCCATTAAAGGAACGCGGCTGACTAACCAGCGGTTTAGGAATCAAACCCATCCTTCCCGAATGCGAGGCAGATGTTAAACCGCGATGCCCCTGCTGCGGTAGCTGGCAATCCGAGCGCCTCACATTCTTGGCGAAAAGTAAGAAAACGCATCTTGAAATGAGCAAAGAGTGGACGCTGCGCCTCTCAGGGCTTGTTTGAAATTCGCTTTCGGGCGAATTGGAATGCAGTTCGCATTGAAAAGAAGCTGTATCGCGCTTAGCCTCCGTGTCTTGGTTTTTCGCTGATACTGTATTCTCCGCTATTAGCACATTAATGCTGCCGTATCGTTACGAAAAAAATCCACACCATAACATATATAAATATATATGTATATATACAAGGTGTCCCAGCTAAATGTAACCCAGCTTTTAAAAAACACGGGGTGTCCTAGCCGTCTGAAACCAAATAAGGGTTGTTTAGAGTCGCGTGACCTAGTCTGCAGTATTTTTTTCGTTCTTCAAGGTTGTCTAGTTAGTTAAGCTTAATTAACTAACTTTTTAATTATTGTCTTGAGGAACAAAGTGCCAATGGAAAAGTTGTAGATCGCTTTGAGAAACAGCCTACTGAGACATTTGCAGCAAAGTAATATTTACGTAAAGTAATTTTTTTACCGGCCTTTAACCATAACCCGCACAATAAAAAAAAAGCTCCCACATGACAACTGTGCCACTTCAACGTCCCAAGACGAGCCTTAAAGAATAAAATTCGTGTTTTAAGGCGGAAGCCTTTAATGCCTCATCGTTGTAAGCAGGAGTTGTCGACAAAAATGTCACGCTTTTCAGTTGGTCGAAAGAGTCGTGACGTCACAGTGCGCGAATTTCAAACGGGGCCAATTGTACTTTGGCTACTAACCATGCAACCAATTAAAGGGATCGTATAGTGATGCTCCAAGTAAGTTTGACGGAGTTGAGTTAATTGCTTACTTTAGTCCAATTAACCTTTCTAGTCAGACCAGATAAATAAATAAAACCGAGTAAGAAATTGGCCGAGCATGGGAATCGAACCCCGGTCTCCGGAGTGCGAGTCGAGCACGCTACCACTCCGCCATGCAAGATTTTTTTTTTCTTTATTGCCTTCAAAGGCGTGGGAATACAGTGCATTACAACATATGTGACTATTTACATGGCTATTTACATGGCTACAGCACTCCTCGTTTCCAGCGACCATTCCAACTTCTTCAGTTGGGATAGATTCTGGAAAAGGGATACAATTTCTTCGTCAAAACCTCGGTCTTTTAACACATCGTAAACTTTCAGGACACTCTCAACAAAATATTGATACACAGATCTGGCTGCAGGATCGCAATGGCGATATGCCATGGCACTACGCCACGCTGCATGCAAGCCAAGAAGAAAAATGAAAGACTTATTACACGTCCTTTTTCCCGCTCCCTTGTATCGGTCGGCCTTTGGGGCCTCACCGGGACAAAATGTGTTAAAGAGGGTAAAAAGAATGTGGGTAACGCCTTCAGCAAAAACTTTCTTCTTTCAGCTGCACACAGGTACCTTACCTGTTATCCGCCATGCAAGATCGATGGTTTGGAATGAACAAAGGTGCGTCTAGTGAATACGGTGTCTTCGTTCACTCCCATCTTCCTCCCTTCGCGTTACGGCGAGGTTTAGGTGTCCACCGAGATATAAGAGACAGATACATTCTCTTTCCTCAAAAACCAATTTACCGACGAACAAGGCGTATTTGTCCGCGTTTCAGATTGGTCCAAATTGTCGTGACGTCACCACGCGCGAATTTTGACGGGTGTCCACCGAAATATGTGAGACAGTTACTGCGCAACTTCCTTCCCTCAAATACAATTTTAAACTAGTGTCTACTGAGATATGTGAGACAGTTAATGCGTAATTTCCTTTCCTCAAATACAATTTTAATTTTCTTTACTACGGCCCCTCTTTCTTCTTTCACTCACACTTCCTCCCTTCCTGTACCATGCGGCTCAGGTGTCCACCGAGACGACAGAGAATTACAGCCCCATTTCCTTTCTTTAAATAGCGTTGCGTTCAAAGGGCAACGCATCGCGCCGAACAGGTGGTGGCATTCCGTGGACTCCCTGGCAGCGCTACAACACGCTGTCGCGTTCCACTCCTAAAGGCGAAGCTTAAGCGTCATTAATTGGCAGTTAATTGATGCACCAACAAAATGTGAAGTGAACAATCGCGTAGCAGAATGCAGCACTCAGGCTTTCGCCTTTCACCACTTTAGCCGCTAAAGTTCCTGGTAATTTTTTCTGAAGTCCTCTCCTCGATGAGACTTTGGGTGCACATTGGGGCAGAGAAGTGAGCGAGCAGCTGGTCACGTGATAACTTTCTTTTCAGGTCAATAAATGAGGCTACCTAAATCGTAACTTGACAGAAAGAGCACTACTAGCGGGTTTTCGAGGTGATCTAAAACTTTTGCATTGACACTTTCTTCCTGAAGTCAATAATTAAAAAGTTAGCTAATTAAACTTAACTAATTAATTAACTTTGAAGGGCGAAAAAAATACTCAGGACTAGGCCACGCGACAATGAACAACCCTGAGTTGGTTTCACTGGACTAGGACACTTCGCCTTTTTTAAAAATTTGGTTACATTTAGCTTGGACGCACGGTATATATATATATATATATATATATATATATATATATATATATATATATATATATATATATATATATATATATATATATATATATATATATATATATATATATATATATATATATATATATATATATATATATATATATATATATATATATATATATATTGTGAGTTGTCTTTCAATTATAAACAGATGACACTAATATTTTTTTCCATTGAATAAAACCACAAATAAAAATAGAACATTGCCCTGTAAACAACAGATGTGCATTATAATGCACGCGGGGTCTGAAGGGTACATGGACTGGATCGAATCAAAGCTAAGCTTGAGTCGTCGTAGCCCTCAAAACATAACAGGTCGTAATTAAGAGAAAAGAAAACAATAACAGAATATTGAAAATTGTGCTTGTCTATCCCGCCTTGAAATCGAAAAGTGGGCTCGCCTCATTACTGGGAACTGCAGCGCCGTCCGTTGGTACGCCACCACTCCTGTCGCAGGTCTTTTGCGCTAATCTTTTGCCTGCGGCTGTACTTTTGGACAACTTCCATGACAATGCCTGGCCTTTAACATTTTGTTACGGACTCTGGGCAGTTGTTTTGTTGTAACATTTTTTACTGTAGTGATGCTACAACTTAGGAGCGCGTACTTCAAAAATCTCCGATTCAATCTACATTGTTGATTGTATTCAATTTGCACATTTTTCTATCATGAGCCGCCTAAACGTGGGGACTGGCTTGATGTTCATTTACCTACACCGGCCAATTCTTTTCGTTTTCTTATCTCTTCGTTATCTATAATCGCATAAGCGGAAAAGGCTGCCGTGTCAGAAATGACCTATAAACACTGCCATCCGACAGTGCTGTGGGCGCGTAAAGGACTCTGTCGTCTTGGCAGCATCCCTCGCCCCGCGCATCCGCACACCATAGGCGGGCGCCTCTCACCGAGATGCACAGGACGTCGGTCCCTGCAGGGCCGCCCTGAGAAACGCCAGTCGCGCAGGCTCCGGCAGCGAAGCAGCGACGCCGCGTCCGGCAGCGAATAAAAGCGAGATGGACGCCGGCCGTGCCCGACAGCGGCGATAGCTTTCCTCCTCCAAGAGCGCCATCGGGGCTGGGAACTGAGAACAGAATCACCAGCTGGCGCGTATATGCGGCTGTATAGAGGAGGCAGATAGCGCCCAGGAGCCCGAATATACAGCCCCTAAACTTTCCTAGACGCAGTGGCACGTCGATCGGCAGCCCCAGATATTATCGCCGTTTTACGCCATCTTACCGTAAGACGCCACGTACGGAGTTCCGCCGCAGAACTAGCGCCGTTCATCTCGCGCTTAATCCAATAAGCCGCGATACGAGCAGCCATCAAAACCTTCGCGCGAGTGACTAAGGCGGCGGCACGAAGGACAAGAGCAATGTAAGAGAGGAACTATGAAGGGGCTCCGAGAGCCATCCGCCGGAGCCAAAGGAGCAAAGATTGTCCTCGAACAGTGCTACTTTGCAGGCATAAAAGGCGGGATACACGCCGCAAACCGCCTATCTACCAAAAGGCCTTCTTCAGCGCTCAGAAGAAAAGGAAGAAAAGCTAGAAAAGGCTTGCGCAGATTTGTTTGAGGATCTCCTTGTTGTGTCTGCTGGTCGGATAACCAGATTCTTGGGTGAACGTTGCCAGCTGCAAAACGCTTCTGATTCCGAACAACCAAAAGCGCAGGCCTTAAATTTTTGTCTTTCGTGGCATATAAGAGTAATGGACACTAAGAAAAAGATGTTTGAAAAAAGAAAACGGATGAGCAGCTAGATGAATCTCCAGATTCGTTCCAGACTAAACTCTTTTTCATAAGTTTGTGACTGAGCTTGTAGATAGGTTTTACAGGGGCTGCGTCTGACCAACCTTTTCCTCTGTACGCCTGTCTAGTTCTGTCACGCCTCACTTTGTGCTCCCATCACTGAAGGAAAAAGGGCTCAATGAGGACTAAGCATCTGCAGCTTTTCGTCCTTGTCGTAGCAGTTTGTCGTAAGAATGAATTATGGCCTCAAGCTTTAACTGAGACTTGATTGAGACAGACATCAAATACTTGCAGGTCATTTTTTGGGTCATCCTTGCCTTTTGACTGCGCAAGCTGTACCACTGCCGCAAAGTGAAAATACCAGTGTGTTTCTGTTTGTAGCTACGGAAAGCGAAGCTTCCATACTCCTGAACCATAACTCACCAGCCACCTTCCCAACACAATCCCTGTCATGGGGCCTGCCCACCCGCGTGTCTTCTGTTATTCTCGACCCATCTCCGCCCACCTCTTGCCTTAAGCAAAATCTGTCTCATGTGTGACGCCTCGGCTAAAAGCAAAAAACATTCATTACACTGAAAACATAAAAGTAACCATCGAACCGCTTTCGAAGACGTCTGATCGTCCCGAACGTTTTTGGTGACGCAGATACAGCAAGGCCTATCAAAATTCACTGTGCGCAGGCACTGAGAGCTGTACGTGGCGCGAAAAATAGGTTCAGGTTTATGAGGTTTAACATCCCAAAGAGATTGGGGCTATGAGAGACGCCGTAGTGAAGGGCTCCGGAAATTTTGATCACCTAACGTTCTTTAACGTGCACTGACATCGCACAGTACACGGGCCTCTGGAATTTCGCCTTCATCAAAATTCAGCCGCCGCAGCCGCGATCGAACCCGCGTTTTTCGTGCCAGCAGCCGAGCACCACAACCACTGAGCCACCGCGGCGGGGCGCGCGAGAAATAAAAGAACCGTAAAGCTATTTGAGCACCCAACCAAGCAAAGACTATATCAAGTCGATGAACGTATAAACGAAAGAAGATTCGGGCTTTTATTTCACCAGTGCATGGGCATGTTGTTCGCTGGTGTAAATTATTTTCGTGATGTAGAAAAGTAGATAGTTTGCCTAGCCTTCACATATACCAGCGATATGGATGGCATGCACGAAAGGCTGTCTCACTAACTATATTCAGCCTGCGACCGTGCCAAGTGAGCGCATTTAGTTTCTCGCCAGGTTGTCTGAATGTCTTCACGCGTTTATTTTGTTTCACTTCAGCGATGATAAACTCCGGTACGCTATATTTACTTTCTGCGTAGTACCTAATTAGTCAATTGAGCAACTCTGTTTCATAGAGGACACAGGAAGGGAACTTATGTGCATTTCCTTCCACGAAAGGTTAAATAGTCAACTAAGACTGAAAAATCTGATTCATAAAAAAAAATAAACAAGGGCTGTAGAATAAGGAAGTAGAAAAGTTCACTAAAATGAACAGAAATGACAAAACAATGTGCTTTACTTGCTTTCTATTCACACTATAGAACAAAGGAAGGAACATGAATTTGTTTTCTTGAAATATTTTAGTTGAAAATCAAAAATCATTTCAAAGCGAGCTTCCTTCTGTCAGAAGAAATGAAAGTTAACAAAATCACTTTAAAGTGAACTTACTTTTCTCACAAGAAAGCAAAAGTCTATAGAAAGTCTTTTCAGGAAAACAGAAAACAGGAAATAGAAAGGCAAAATTCATTTTCATAACGGATGCATCCTAGTAGTTTATCGGTAATTGTTCAACGCTGCAACATACTTTGTCACAACAGAGAAAGAACCTCCTGCTTGAAAAAACTGACGCAATAGTTTTTCAAAATTCCCGCCGGCAAACAACGCTGCGAATATTGATACCAGCGGCAGTGGACCATGAATATTTACTGTCTAACGTGCCTACCGTGCATGGCAATGCTAACATGCACAGCAACAGCTTTGAGGGCGTCCTTACTAATTACTGGCAACAACACTTGTGCCAAAGCTTGGGCAGTGTCTTGGCCTTCTATGGAAGAGGGTAGGATATGTGAGGAGGGTATCATGAAGGAAATGGCGCGGCAGCACTCGGGTACACGATTGGCGTCGTCAGGAGGAGCGGGCTTAGACAAGGAGCAGTGACTACTGTGTGGAGCCCGCCGCCTCTCCTCGCTCGGCTAGTCTTGGAACCTCGAGGAGGAGGAGGTGGTTGTGAGGAGAGCATAGGCGAGCAAATTGCTGCAGTAGTCTCGTCCAAGACAGCAGACTTTGCTTTAAGTGTTACAGCCGATACATGCATACACACTACTCATTTTCATAAAACGCGTTGCATCGGCTGTCGCCAGTGCATTTAGCCGTAACTCGGGCGAAAAATCCTCAATGGTTTCGTGCGGCGAGTCATATGAGCCTGTGAACCGGGTGAACCTGTGAATAGAGGTGTTCAGTGCAACTACGTCTAGAGTTTGCCGTTTCTATTTCTTTTTCTAAAACTGAGAATTTACAGAACGATAAAAGACAACGCTCTCGTGTGGTGTGCTTGTATGTGTATGAGCGCGTGTGTGCAGAAGTGTGTAAACGTACATCTATATTGGTACACATCTGTGAATTCAGAAGCAATTTTCAGTGCGGAAAACTTAAGAAAATGAGTCTGGTGTCCCTTATTCTGTCTAATCAAACCGTTGTCTTTATTAAGGCTCCACTTTAGTTCCTGAAGTTTGTCACAAACTTTACAATGCAATAATAGGCGCTTTAAACGCTCTACAAACATGCAAATAATCAATGTAAATTGAAATATGTTCTTCGTAAATGCCTGAGGCATGTCTGCGAGCAACAGCAATTTTTTTCTAGCGCACTGGAGTTCGTGTGCACATGAAAGCATGCGTTGAGTACACGTGGCGGCACAATATACATTTGTCTGCAGTGAAAAAGATGACCCAGTTAGCCAGATAAGGCGCATCGCTCAGGCTACTAAATTCCAAAAACTGAACAAATCCGCAAGATATGAGCACAAATGGGACTCGAAAGCCCTGCAAACGGTGAAGCTTTCTATATATTTATTTTTTTTTACTGTAGCACCAAAACCAAGCCAAGCATAAAAGAAAGGACATTTAAAATGAAAGAAAACATATAGATCCTGCTTTTTGTGCGTGCTTACTTCTAGAGCCTCGTGTTTGTCATCGTTTTTCGCATTGTTTTTCGAGGATTCCAGAGATGGACCAACTATAGTACGCCACAAAGTATTGCTTGCTCCAAATTGTTTTCGATAAGAAATATAGATTATCGTGCTGTGAGAAGCGTTGTACACTTTAAATAATTGTACTTAGCCATGATTTCAACGTACAAAGCAGTCATACCAATCTTGGAAAGGGCATATCCAGCTGGGTTTTGCTGCCCTGCATGACGACACCGAAAAGACCGCGGAAGGATCAAAGACTACATCCAGTTTTGGAAGGCTAGCTTCTCGGGCAAAGAACACACTATCGGTCCAGGAAAGTCGCCCAACATTTTATTGCAGGAACATTTTTATTACCTCAAACAAAATCATATAGTTTGATATCGTTTCAGTAGAGGAACGGCCCTCCTACGTGTAGCAAGCATGCAGGACGTGCCCAGTTTCGGCCCGTAAAGGAAAGTTGGAACTACGAAAAGCTGGCTATTTTCCTATACTCCCACGTGGCTGACGTAACTTTTCGCTATATTCTGTGGCAGAAGGAGATACGTTTGCCCAGAAAGAAAGCCATGTCGGCACTTGTCAACAAATATCGATCTATTCTTCAGGTATATTTTAATCTCAACATCCATTGCGCCGACTGGCGCAATTTGAGAATAAATATGGCACTCTGCACAAATCTGGAAATAATCTGGGTTTAAATGCGATTATAGTATGGCTGCTGTAAAATGTCGCCTCACAGAGCACCCTACAAGTAAACGTATTATCCTAACTACCACGATCAACCGCTGACATTTACTTGGAACTTATCTGAAGGTTCTTTCATCCTAAGCAACGACCCGCCCACTGAGATCACAAAGCACCCGAAAGGGGCTGTTTCCTCCCACCGGTGAGCGCTTCTATTCTGACAGACCGGCCCACGCAGGAAGCTAAAACGGAATTCGACAGCGGTGTTTGACCGCTCTGAGCGCAAAGGGATATCACGATCGATTCCGTTCACGAGATTAGCGTTCAGGAAGTACATGGTAGGTTGCGGAGGCGGCAAATATCCAGGTTTAAATAACTACCTACTTCAGCATTCTCTTCTCCTCATTAAGCAAAGTTCCGCGCCCGCCTACGTATCGCCCTGTCCCTATCACATTTATCACTTTATCACTATCGCTAAGCCATTTTATGAGTCCGGCACCCCACCGCAGGCACCACACAGCATTATAGAATTCCTTCCGCACCCACTAACCTAGGCGTTTAGATCTATTTCAGTGTTAAAAAAAATCTCTGCCTCCCCCGTAACCGAGAGTAGAGTAAGCATGAAATGCAGGATGATGCAGAAGCGTACGCGGACACGACGAGACGCAGGCCTGACAAAAAGTATATGCAGCGCGTTCGAAACTGTTTAAAGCAACGTTACTAGAACGTTGGTCTAAAGTGCTTAGAGGCGAAAGCGGTTTCCGCACCACTTTGCCTATGTAACACTGGTGACGTCACCACTGGATTACGTCACACAACTGATGACGGAGTAATGACAAATTACTAATTAGTGACTAATTACTGATTAATGACTATATACTAATTAACTGCTAATTAATGGCGCTTAAGCTTCGCCTTTAGGAGTGGAACGCGACAGCGTGTTGTAGCGCTGCCAGGCAGTCCACGGAACGCCACCACCCGTTCGGCGCGATGCCTTGCCCTTTGAACGCGACGCTTTTGAGGAAAGGAAATTACGCAGTAATTCTCTGTCATCTCGGTGGACACCGGAACCGCACCGTACAGGAAGGGAGGAACGCCACCACCCGTTCGGCGCGATGCCTTGCCCTTTGAACGCAAGGCTTCTTGAGGAAAGGAAATGGCGCAGTAATTCTCTGTCATCTTGGTGGACACCCGAGCCGCCCCGTAAAGGAAGGCAGGAACGCCATCACCCGTTCGGCACGATGCCTTGCCCTTTGAACGCAACGCTTTTTGAGGAAAGGAAATGGCGCAGTAATTCTCTGTCATCTCGGTGGACACCCGAACCGCACCGTACAGGAAGGGAGGAACGCCACCACCCGTTCGGCGCGAAGCTACCGACGCTTGTATGCCGGTCCTGTGGAGGGCTTAGAGAGTCTCGCTAAATCTCATTAAATCTCGTACAGTGCCCGGATGCTCTCGTTTCAGTGCCCGGATGAATGGAATTCAGTGCCCGGATGAGTGGAATTCAGTGCCCGGATGAGTGGAATTAAGTGCCCGGATGATGGCTCTCGATCTCGGCGTGACGTCACCACACTGCCGACAACGGGAGCTAAAAGCATTTCATGCTTAATACTCTTTTCCGTAGCGTCTGCATAGTCTACAGAGACATAGGCATTTGCCAGCGACACCGCTGGGATGGTAGGCTGCCTTTAGTGCCACTGTCGCTTGGCATGAGAAGAGAAAGATCATGACAATCACCTCCTACCACCCCCGCTTGCCATAGCCACCTTACAACTCGGCTTTCCTCGCTTTTGAATTTGAAACAGGCGTCATGTTTGCGTGTTCCATTTCATCCAAAAATCACTCTGCAATATTCTGGTGGCCAAGGCAGCAGATACAGTTTAATTCGGAGCGTTCATGCATATCTTGCATTAACAAGGGACTGCAACGAGGACCCGAGCTGCGCTTGAATTTTGATTGTTGACTTCACAAACAAAGCATATCGCCCATAACAGACATTGATATAAAAGTACATAAACCACGAAAGCGGATATAAAAATGTATTTCCTGAAACATGTCTCTGAAGTAAATTCTCCCTTTCGTTAGATTCAAAGCATGGTACGCTTATCTTAAAATACTCTTCATTTTTTTTGGCTGTAGAGTTAAGCAGTTCCGTAGTAAAGCCTTGAAGACATTTGAATGGCAAATTTTCTTTTCCGGGCGATTGTCGGCGCTCGTACCGAAAATATAACGGCTTCTAGAACGGATGTCTACCTTCAGGAGGCGAATCGATCGCTCACTCTATATTCCTGTCTGCAACACATTGTGTGACTCCATTCCTCATTTTAGACACGTGACAAATACCCGCCATCTGTCAAAAACAACTTTAGCGCTTTAATTTTAATAGGAATCGTGCCGATATTTGGTAATCATCGAGCCCAAATTTTGTTATCGCAGACTTTTTTTCTCGCCATTTTTTCTGAGAAAAAACAAAGCACTTAGGCCAGTATTTGGGAGCGAACTTGAGTACAGGGTGACATCCTCTGCACGTAGCAGCGTCGTCCGTACGCATTATGAGAATTAAACAGCGCGTATGGGAATGGGTGGTAGGGGAATGGTGCTCAGGCAGTTGATATTTCTGCTCAAATACGTGTTTGGAATATGTAGGCGCTACTCAGTGGAGATGCTCGCGGAATTCGGAAATGCGAAGATGTCTGAAGCAAGTCTCAAGAAATATCTGCAAAAGCACCGTTCTCTGCAGGGTATAACAAACATAAGAAAGGATCCACCGGTGCTTAGCTTTGCTGGAGAGGAGTCTTAAAATACCGCCATAAGCCTCAAACTAATGTGCGATTGTGGGAATGTTTTGGGACCACACAGGACGCTTTGAGCTATCAACTTTCTGAGTGTTGTCGACGCCCAGCAAACGGCAACTGAATGAGTAATAAACTAGCTATTACCTTGTGAAACACCTGCTGACCTGCTAGATATTGTTAAGTGTGGCGCGACTTATTATAATCAACCAAACTCCAAGAAATGAAAATAGCCGGGAGGTAATATTCAAGAAATGGGGACAATGAGCGCTCCTTTTCAATGTTTTAGGGTGTGATAGGCTTACAAAGCCGGCAAAGCTTGAAAATTACTGAGAACAAAGTAAATTGTATCGAAATTCTGCTGCAGTTTGATGCAAAAAATCAAACAAAGTAGCTAGATAATTTTCATAGCTCTTAACTCCAGTCAACACCAATGCCATTGGTCTTGCCGCATCGAGCATAGAATTCAAAAGTTTTCTGCAACAGGCGTGAATACAAGCAAGCCGAATTTACCGCACCAACGTTCTAACCCCTACGCTTGTTTCTTAGCAGTTAGAGATTGGAAGCTGTGCTGCGTGCATGGGCGATGGGTACGGCGGACGGAATTAGTGTTCGCAAGTTCACAATGGATACATCGCGACGACTCTCAACTTCTCGTCGGATCGGCGCGAATGCCTTTGAAGTTGTGAAGCATGCTCTGATTACATGTGGTCGCGCCAGTAAATCTTTCCATCAACTCTGCGTTCAAGCTTCGGCAGCGATGGCGAAATGTAAGAACGTTGTCAGCCTCCAACTTATGGTTTATTCTGAGGCACGTGGGCCTTAAAAGCACCAGACAATTTGGTTCGAAACTTTTCACACCCGTATGCGTCTTTGTTTTCCTTCAACACCCCCAGAAACAAAAGCGTCTGCCTTCACGTCTGTCCAACGCGATAATTTTTTGACATCCGAGCGTAATCCTTCTTTCAGTCCCGCCGCGCGAAAGCGCAGCTTAGCATTCGCGCGCCTTTATTTCGGGTTCCGTGCGAATGCACACGAGCCTTTCTTTGCCTCTGGCTTCCCACGACCGCCGCATTTAGAGCTGAGCGAAGCCAGGCGAAGCTGCCGGTTTTCCTGCGCGCCACTTCACACTACCGGATGAAAAGGATCACATTTCATGATTATCTGGAAAAAACGCGTTGCGTTGGCGGCCAGGATAGATGGGAGAGACGCCTAGGCAGCATCTACCTTTTGCCTCGTGCATCACTGCACGATACAGATTCCGGAGATTCCTGTTACGCAGGTTGTGTAGGCGGTGCATCGGTGAAAATAGAAAGGCACGCCGGCCACTGCACTATTGTTTTTTTCGCGCTTGGGTATCGAAGCGCTTTTCTGCTCGGTGGCAACAAGCTTCGCCCACGCGATGGCCAGGCGCGATGGATGTTTTGCGGTAGCGTGTGTTTCTGGTGCACGTATTTCTACCATACTCAGCCCGACTGAAGCGCGATGGGATTTATCACTGCGGGTTTGGAAGCCGTCGGAGCAGAATCAATGAAGAAATGATAGTGCGGCGCTGATTCGAACGTTAAAGATGTTAGGATGTGACATTCTCCAGCGGTATTGTATCGTTAGGCATCTGAGTAAAGTCAAATTTGGTAAGGTTTTGGGGAAGTGCTTTCTCATATTAATAAAATAGGAATAATGGTGGTAGGCTGGTGTCAACGCATATCCAAAGTAACGATAGGAATTGATTAATGTTGCTTCACTTCGGACAGCTCTGCTCCAAATGGTACTGTGTGCTGCTTGCCGATCTTTTAAGGCATTTGCGCTGTTGGCATAGATTCGACGTTTTGAATCACTTTCTAACTTGTCCAAGATTTGCTAGCTTTATTTCCATTTTTATATATCTAATGAATACTTCATCACAGCTCCAATAACATACAATGACCATTCTCCGCAGTCGTCCGCTTCGACGTAACCAATTGACTGAGTCTCCTTATTGGTTAGTTAGTGGCAATTACTTTGCACACGAATAGCGCCACAAGTACGCTTAGAATATTAAATGAACAATTCGCTTTAAACGCCATTAGAAACAACCGAGTGAACGAATTTTAAGTTTGTGTTTTCTGCTCCTGGGTGCAATACTGTGCAAACTTCTGTCACGCTGTTTTTTTTACATGCTTACCTTTCTGGCCTACGCGCTACTGATTAGCCTGAATGTCAAAACATAAGGGTACAAGAAAAGGTACCATTTTGTAAAACGAAGCAGGCTGGACAACAGTGTAAGCCCCGTCAATTAACTAGTACTTGTTCTCATTTCACGACAAATATTTCGAGCTTGATTGCTTCCCCCATTATTGTTTATTTTTTGCGACAAATATTTGAGTAAGCGTATTCGTTACACAGACGGTACTCAATGTTTTTTGCTGGCCTCTTAGACAAAGAAAGCTTAGCTGTTCAAAGCAGTAGTGAGGTTAAGTCCTGCTAATGCCGAAATATTTATTATGTGTACACGACTACTATGAAAACGTTAATGTGTACATGACTACTATGAAAACATTAAGGGTGCAAAAAAAAAATGACGGCCACCCACCTTTCAGCTACCGTTAAAAGCTTTGGTGATAGGGCATTTTTAACAGCGTGTAAAATTAATAGCGGACAAAACTTGCATGCTTGGTAGGGCAAAGAGAAGCCTTAGTCGCTTTGGGACGTTGAACTCCATAAATAAAACCAAACCAAACAAGGCGCAAACCGGCTAAGTTATTGTAGACTATCGTGATTATCCGCCCCTCGAGCACTAACCAAGCAGAGGCCGTTCCTAGATGCAGGTAATTATGTTTTCGTTCGCCAGCACTTTGCCAAAGTTCCACACTGCCTCAGAATTTTAAATAAGAAAACTACACACGCATCCTTCTCCTCCTGTTCTGGTCTGGTTAGGGCAGAAACAAGTTTCATATAAGTGATGGCGCTCGTCCTTACGGCGGTCGATCATTTCAAGCTGTTTTTTTTTACGTATATGAATAAACGCGCCTGTATAGCCTAAAGATAAGTTCACTCGCTTATTTGATGGTGTTTGCCCGACTAGACCGCCGTTAGCACTTCCGCCACCACAGCCTCCTCAAAAACCCCCATAACAATGAGGACCCCTCCCGTGGTTTTAAAATGGCAAAGAGGGGCTTGAACAATGTTTAAGAAAAGAAAAGACACACCAACGAAAGAAATTCTGAGCAGGCTAAAGAAAAAAAATGCTAAGTTGAGGTGGCTACCCTTTTTGAAGAAGGTTACAAAAAAAAAAAGAAACCAGCATAAAAGCTTTGAAGCTGAAGGCACAAAAGTGAAGCGTATTGAAGAGTCCTCTATAGAGAACGAAGTGTTTGCAGAAGGTGGCTTAGTGGATGAGGAAAAATGTTACCCAGTAAAAAGTGAACTGCATATTCGAAAAAAAAAAGAATAGCGCAAAGTAGAAAACACATGAGGAAAAAAGTACAGACTAGCATTCTCGGCAAGCGCATAGCGCGAGAAGGTGGGCAGAGAAGGACCTCACAGCACGGCAGGTCCCGGTTCATTCCGTCTTTTTTCACGTTTCCCATCTTTCGCGCGTGCAACAAAGGAGATAGCCCCAGGGCAGAGCACATTCAAGCAGCGGAATCAGCCGGTCATTCCACCGAATCTCAGTGGAAGAAATCGCGCATTCTGTCGGAGAATTCAGATAGAAAAAGGAATGCAAACGTGCTTTTTGAGAAGAAAAGACGCGGCGAGTCCGGCTTTCCTTGTTATATATTTATGTGCTCCGCAAATTTATGTGAAAGTGGAAGTAATGTAACGACCAAGCGAATCGCGATATGCGAGGCAGCAACTGTATACGAGTGAATAGTGGTTGCAAATATAATACACACATCGACATGTTATAGCATTCCAATGTTATAGAATGACAATGTTTGAAAAATAGCGCATCGAAAAGGCGATACCGCGTTTCCTGCTCAAGTATTTGCGTGCGCTTTCGCTCTTAAATATATGAAAGTAATCTCTGAAATCAAGTCTGATGCCTAGAAAGCAAGGATGACGCTTACAGAATCATTACCGATAGTGGCAAATTATAGTTAGCAACTTTTAATATCTAACCGCGTCTTACTGCATAGGCTCTTGTGGTGTTACAGCTCCTGCCATCGTGTATGCACTAATAGTCTTTTTTATACCTTGTACATTGAGCGTAACTCCTCTAAGCAGTGAGATGAAAAAATAAGAATGCCGTTACTTAAGCGCCTTTACTTCGAATATTGTTAGCTGCTGCAGACCCTCAGTACATGACATGACTTATTGCGCACTAAGGGCGTTAACTGGGGACACTAAGTTACCTAGTGTTCAACTAGGTGGTAGAAATCAGAACTGCATGGCACTGAAGTACTAAATAAGGACAGAAAGACTGAAGGCTCGGACTCGCAGTTTGTAATAGCACTGAAAAAGCGCAACTCACTGGCTTGTTATGCACGTGATTGCACTCACCTTTCGCTTTTCTGAAGGAACCGTTGAACATGAGTGCAGGCTTTTCGAATGCAGTGCCATGAGAGCGGTAACCTCGCAAAAATGATTAGTATCTCTAATTCTTCAATTTTCCGAGGTGTGATTCCAAAAGGTAAACTAATCGTGCCAACACACATTTTAACCCTTTAGGCTCCTGTTCTCAAGGGCGGACATTGGATTGGTCTAGCCGATGATCGGCTTAACGTTTTTTTGCTCCTAGCTATAGGCGCTCTGCGTAGCGACGGTCTCGCCGCTGGTGCCGGCTCTGATAAGTACACACGAGAAGGGGGTGGTCACACTGGTCGCTTGCCGCATGTGTCAAGCATCATGGTTTAAACGCTGTCGTGTCAACGTGAATTAATTTTCCTTGTCATTTGAGTCGAGGTGTAAGCAACAACCACTGCCAGTGCACTGTGATACGAGATTCAAGGCATGTCCATCAAAAATTTCCTTCCAGTTCGACGTTGAAATGCTTTGGTTTGGATTTCTGAGATTTATTGTCGAATACTTCAAGCGCTAGCAAATAGCGCTAGCGCCGGTGCATGAAGTATTCTATAATGAACGTTTACCAACCTGCAGAGCTGTCTGCCCTGTTACGAGGTTTAACGTCTGGAAAAAGCGACTCCGGCCATGAGGGACGCCGCATTGGAGAGCTGCGGATAGTTCCGACCGCCTGGGGTTCTTTAACCTACACACTCATCGCACTGTACATGAATCTCCAGTATTTCGCCTCCATAGAAATACGACCGCCGTGGCCAGGACCGAACTCGCGTCTTTCGTGTCAAAAGCTGAACACCATGGCCACCGAACCACCACGACGGCTGGATGTTAAAATGCTCACTAGAGGTATCGTAGACGCTATTTTCTTTCTAGCTGAGCTCGAAGCACAACATGTAGCGCGCAGTTTGATCACATTTCACTTTAAAACGCGGCCGCCGCGGCTGGTACTGGCCTAGCTTTGCGTGCGGACAGAGTGCAGGACGCGACGAGAAAGGATTGCGCACGACTGGAGACGCAAGCCTGATTCATAGCCTAGCTCTTCATCATGAACTGCCGCTTTCACTCCTCCTCTCACCGCACAGTCCAGGTGTCGGCCTAGTTTGAGGTTGCTGCTGGGTCTCTTCTTAATACTCGTCACACAGACGCAGGCGCACACTATGCGGCTTGAGCGCCCCTTGCTGCTTTGTGTAAACGTACGCAGCTTTTCTAGAGAAAGAACACTCGTGTCTGGTTCATGTGCTACAACCGGTGGCACGAAAATACCTCTCTAGGGCCGCTCAAAGTTGCTTCCTGTGGTCGCAAGGATGTGTGTTAGGGCGCTGACATCGGCTTGGTAAAATTTATCGGTGAATAGGGCTCACGTTTCACTGCCAGACCCGGCGTTGCCACATGCGGGTGAAGATCGCGTTAGTCGCATGGAGGAACAACATCGTGTAGCTCGCGCGAAGGACGCGGCGCGTAAACGAGTTGCTTGGGATCGCAACCGGACCAAGGCTCCTCCTCTACTCCATGCTAAGAGTGTGGAATTGGCAGGAGACGGGAAAAGAACGAGCAATCGCAGCCGCTAGTGTCGGCCATCCTCAAAGCAATGAATATCGTCGGCAACTACGTTCCCGCGCCTACTTTTGAAAGCGACGGCTAGGAGGCTTTCAATGGCGCCCCCATAGGGGATGTGCTGTGCGCATAAATGAGTGGACTGATGAGTATATATGTTACGTTTCAGTGAACGAGGTAGTACATGGAACTTTCACTATCCGCCATATCAATGTCTCCTATGTACAAATGAAGGAAATATTGTAATCGACGCTTTCTCTCCATAGCTTAAATATTATACAGAGTCGCGCGGCGCCTTCAGCTTTGTCGCAATGGCCGCTACGTTTTTTTTTAACTGCGAAATCAACTGCAGTGGGCACTGTACCGACGCTTAGAATGGTACTTTTGTGGGAAATGCCGTAGAACTATAGTTATGTGTCGCAAGAAATGTAGGAACAGTGCCGAATGAGTGGTGCTCTGCCAAAAAAGGAAAACGAATACGGAGAGAAGAATGGAGAGGACGGGAGAAAAAACCATAACCATTTGTCTTTAGATTTACGGAGCTTAAAAGCGGACGAGTAAAACAAAAGAAGAAACCAGATGCACGCGACGATTCCGCAAAAGACGAAGCAGAAAGTCGAGGCTGAAGGGCGGGAGTGGGGAACGCAGATGTGCGAGTCAGTTTTCGATGCAAAAAGGGGCAAAAATAACGCGAAGCGTAACACGAGACGATATAAACGGGGAACAAACGAGGGCCACCGGAGAAGAGAGCGTGCAGGGCTGTTTGGAGACGCATGGCTGGCTTCGCGTTTCCCGTACGGGGTGACCTTCGGCCTTGAAACTCCTTTCTGCCGTGAATTTATTTAGCGCGGCCACGGCGCCTCTGCAGCTGCAGCCGCTTGATGCCTCCCTCCTTACTCGCGTTCCCACTGCCCTCCCGATCTCAGTGATCCTCCCGTTGTCCGCCAGCCGTGTGAACGGCTTCACTTTCTGCTTCAAAGGCGCGTCTAGAGAGATGCGGTGTGGCGGGAGCGAGCAGGCCACTACCACTGCTGGTCTGAAGAGAACGAAGCGATAGAAAAGAAAGAATGAACGCACGAGGGAGAGGACACGGGCATATTATAAGAGTCACGTTAGGCGGTCGGCCAGCTAGCGTTTCGCGCGCGTACATGGAATACGGCCTCGGGCGATAGCTGCCGGACCAGGCGCTGGGCGGTACTTGGTGGCGGTGTGCGCTTGCACGCCCAGGCGCACAGCGCGTGCAGTCGCCGGAAAGGGAAACCGAGCGACCGAAAGAGAAGCGCGGCGACACGAGCAAAAAAAAAAAGCAGAAAGGGAGGCAAGGGAGAGTGCGACAGCACCAGCGGGGCCTGGGCGCAATGATAACGACCGGCGAAAATTGACGAGGCGTAAACTTTCCGCCCGTGAAGAGGGCGCCTGCGTTTTATCACCGCAAGAGAGGCAGACTGCTGATAAGACAACGCCAGCAGGCAAAAGCAGCAGCAGCAGCGGCAAATGCTAGACGCATCGAGTCGTTCCTTTTTCTTGTCCCGACTTCTTTTTACTCACTTCTGGACGTTTTCCTCCGCTGGCCGCCACTTTGCATCGGCCGTCTCGCATGATACGTTTTCGCACGAACAGGCGCGCGTAGAATTAGCGCTCGCCATTTGCGAGCAAGTATTGGCCTGGAACCACTGCGGGAGCTGCTTATGTTTTTTGCAAGTACATCGACCTCAGCCATTTCTGCGAACGCGCGTTGTCTGACTTCATTTCTTTTGCTAGGCTGCGACTGGCTCATCGGACATTTGAAGAAAAAGGAAATCGCGAATTGTTCATGTTACCCCATCCTCTAAGCAGAGAATCCTTTATGGCTGGCGCTTTCAGATTCATTATGGCGTGCATAAATCTGAGCGAGAAAGCATCGCATATATGATCACTGGTATTTTTTATTTGCTCCTGAGTGTGCACAAAGAAGTGCAAAAGAAAATGAATGTCTATGCTTTACTTCTTGCGTGTGTCCTTGAGTGAATCGTGTTTGATTCTTCTGTAAGGCTGTTTTTAGTCTCTGCGTTGAACCATAGTGTCCATAGAAGTCCTCGTGACTGCCTGCGCAAGCGCGGCGGTGCAGTACAGCCCTCCCCTCCAGCATAACCTCACCTTTTGCCTCTATGTACGCTAGAGAACTTTTAGCCTAGGTTCTCTGAATAGGATAGGTGGAAAGTGTTTTCAGTCATTTTAAGGCCCAGGAACCACTTTCGAACATCCCAAATAAACAAGCCTGGTATGTAGATCAAGCCGCTATGGTGGTCTATGCAAGATAATAGAACCAGATGCACTTAAAGGTACGCTAAAAAATGCAACACTAAGCGAGGCAGATTGACTATTTAAAGCGCCTGCGAAAAATGAACTGCCGCGACGTCATTTCTATGACGAATTTGCATTCCAACCAATCAGAGGGGCCTCTACCAAAAACCGGAAAGGCGGCGGTAAATCGAAAATCGAAAGTCAACAGATCAGTGGTGAAGGCGGAGAGGTGCAAGTGCACCTGAGTCCACAGAACGCAAAGCGAGAGATTCAGCGCTCGTGTTTGCGACTAACATTTCTCTCCGCTGTCTTTCTTGTGCTTTTTTATTAAAAGATCCGTCGCACTGGCGGCTATGCTCTCCGCGCTGCTCTTTTCGAATTTCGACGGTAATCGCACATTTAGACAACGAAATACCGTTCCTCAAGAAACCTCACGAATGCGTCACTCGTCAGCGCTGTACAAATCTTCAAGTAGCGGCGTAACGTGTACCTCGCTTTTACGCAATTGTCTAGATTATAAAAGCATTATTTTTGGTAAAAACGACATGTTTTCTGTCAGGTGGCCCATACCTGTCATTCTAGCCTCACTTAGGCTTCCCCTTTAGTGTCTCTCTAAGGATGGGAAAAATTCAAACCTAAACCCGTTCGCATTGTCTTTACACAAACTCAACCTGATCATCCTCTTCGCTGGCGCCCAAGGCTTCACTATGATGGCCCAACGAAATGCACCTCATTGGTCCATCATTCTGATTCACGGGCGAGTGAAAGGCGGCGTTTTGTCGTCTGCTAGCTTTTCTCGCCATTCATCATTGCGCCCTTCGTTTTGTTAGAATAAAATATACTTTTTGTTTGCCCTGGTCGGTTATTTCCGAGTGGTGCAGGCATCGTTTACCTCGTTCATATCTTCTCTTATTACCTCGAGCACACAACCGCACCGTCTCTGCAGAAAGCGACGCGCGCGTTTCGCCCCATTATTAGGATGCTACTTCCTAATCGCAAAGAGATTACTCTGATCGAAACAGAGTTTTTTGAGCAAAAAAAGACAGAAGAACTAAATACTTGTGTCGCCTTCACCGACCGATTTCGTGAGCAAAATGCTCGCCTCGACACCGATATATGGACACGGTATCAGAGACCACGCTGCACTGCAATTTTCCCAACACGGAGACAACCCATCCTCTTCCGTAATGACACCGCGAATTTTAATGAGCTGGCGGGAAGACGCTTAAATCCAATTCTCTTGTCGATATTTGTCTCTTTCGTTGCCAGACAAAGGCCAACATCGGCTGAAATAGCCAGGTAATCGATTGTTACTGAAAGCAACAACTGTGTGGAGCTGCCCTCAGTTGCCCCTTTAAGAGGGTTGTGCTTAAACCAGCAGACATGGCCAGAACCGAGAGTTCATAAACAAGCAAATTCAATATGTCGCCATTGAGCAAAAACAAAACATGGCCACCTGTGCGATACTTTCACCTCCTGTAATTTTTATGAAAGAAGCTCAACTTCATTAGAGATGGTTACGCAAGCCTGACAAGCCTTCTAACAACATGTAACCAGCTTTTATTTGCAAAAAGAAATTCAGGGCTCAGAGACGCGGGTAGGTTGTGCGTACCTTTAAGCCCAAAAGGCTGTTACAGCGGTCTAGCAAAGTTTAAAGTGCCTGTATTGAGGCTTAACAACAACCAAAAAAATGTTCCTGTCTCCCCTAAGGACGACTAGTGTCATTAGGCACTTAGTTCAAATTTATTCTAAAGGTTAAACCACAAACTTTACCGTCTATACGTTTTCTGACCATTTCAGGGCGCGCAATTTTTTTCTGTACACTAAATACTTTGGTAACCTTCCCAGCTTTCAGAAAAAGCGTCGAGTTATAAGCAGTTGTATAAAACCACCGAGGTAATATATCAAATTAAGCAAATTTTTTTTCGATAGGCTTTTTTTCCGCGTTATATATCTTTGAGAAGTGCACGTGGTTACTTAGTAGCGAGGAAAATTTGCATTTGATCATGATTGCATCTGGTTGGTTCATATGTGCGCTTCCATGCCGCATTTTGCGCAAAGTCGATCTTCCTTCGCTTCCGCCTCCATATGGTATCTGCCCCCTCTGCTACAAGATAGCAATGAGGTTTTTGAATTTGATGCTGCTCTTTGGTACTTCCTTTTCCTTTTACTCTGTTGGTTTCACCTCACCTAACTGTGGGCAGAGAGTTCCTAACGCTTTGCTTGGACCTCATAGTGGTGGCGTCATTGGCCGTAATTTACTAGTTTAGATGGACAGAATTCCCAGAAAAGGCATACAAGTATCATCTTAACATACTTGGACCATCGCTAGAGAGAATCACGGCACAACATCCGTCAGTCTGTTTTTCTATAATGCAATAAAATCAAATGGGACGCCCCTCTTGGAGGAAATAGGAATTACGCTCCATACGGGCCGCACAAATGTAACCAGAAGGGGCCGGTGGCAGTGGCGAGTTAGAATGTGTTCAGGTGTGGTGTAGTGCAGATGTGTGTGCATGTGTTCTAGCGATTAGATGAACGAAAAGCAGATATCGCCCCGGTGAACATGAGGAGGTCGTTGAAGCCAGTGGCAATATTTAAAACATGTGGATAAGCAGACCGGTGCCGAAGCGCTTCGTTTCTTCTGGTTGTCGGCTTAATGCTAAGAAGAGCGCCAAGTGGAACTAGAAGTATTTGCAGTCTTCTTTGAGGAATACTGTGCAGATAAGAGTGTTCGTTACGACTTCATTATACTGTTCGTTGTGAAAACTGTACGGCATGCGTTCGAGCCTATGCGAAGCAGACGTCCCGCTTACGATGGCACTTTCTCGCACTCACTGCGCAGGCTGGAAATTGTTTTCTTCTCAGATCAATGACACATGTCTCGGAATGTCATTGTTCGTTAAAGTGACCTTAATATGTACTTCCTTCACCTATGTATGACGTTTTTCATTAGCTATTCTTTCAAGGCGTAACTCACCCCCCCCCCCCTTCCTGAAAAAAAGAAAGAAAACACTTGTTTCAGCCTGAAATCAGGGTATGCTTTTAGCTTGAAGTCAGGGTAGGGTTTCAATTTAAAGCCTTGACCCAAAACGGGGTTAATAAGTAAGAGCAGAAAGCATTCAATTTGAATAAAATATATTATTTACAACGATGCATTAGATTAACCGCAGAAATTCCTTTGTTTTGCTTTTGTGTACTTAAGTCTCCGCACCCAGCAGCGAGAAAACTGCTGCAGGCGTGCAGGCTATCGTCTAGCTACGATTGCTTGAAATACAACAGTACGAACGTTGAAAAATCCTCTTATTAATACGTAAGCATTGTATAGATATGTTTGCGGAGCTTGTCCGCACGATTACATCCGGACTCATCAATTTATGCGAAAAAGAATGGTATCATAGGATAGATCATAAAAAATCTCAAGCGGGAACTTGGGGGGTTGAGGTAAGTTAATTAGTTAATTAACTAGAGCCAACAATGTCCAAAACGTTGGCGGTTTCATGTCATCACGAGCTTTTCCGCATGATTACGTCCGAAATAGTGGGTTTATGCGAAAAAGAATGGTATCATCAGATAGAGCATCAAAAAATCTCGTGTGGGAAACCGGGGGGTTGAGGTGGGTTAACTAGTTAATTAGAGCCAAAAATGTCAAAAAAGGCGGGCCGGAGCAAAAGTTGGGGAAACTTTGAAAACGCCGGAAGTGTGGCGCCAAGTGACCGGAAGTGTGGGCGGAGGCAACGCGTGGCGCCAAATTTGAAAACGCATGCTTACGCATTTCTCCGATGCGGATGCCGCAGTGATCGCGAACGTTTTTGCTTGGCTGCCATCGCAAAAATTATATCGTGGTTCTGCCGTACCCATTTATTAAACGCCCGTTTTTATACATGCCTTTTCACAGACCTCGAAGCGCACATTGCTGAAATTTGCAGCAAAGTTTAACCAGTGCTTGACTGATGCCATCCGCGCACGCAGGAAGACCCGCCTTGTCACTTCTGCCATTTCGAAGTTTCTTTTGAAAAAATGGCGCTTAGTTACTAGCCTCAACTGTCTGAGCTCATACGTCGATTGTGTGTCCTGTTTTCTAACAATTTCGTCGTCGACTCAACTGCACACCGCCAGTACAACCTGAAACCACTGGGAAAAATTTGCTTACCCTTGTCGTGGATTGTACTGCTACTGCGTTTTTCACTGCGCACAAGGACTGAATTCTCTGCAAAAGGCCACCTCAAGAAACTGAAGCTTCTTTTGGACTTTCTGCGCCACGTCACTTTGGACTTTGAGGGCACACCTTGATTTTACAGTGTTTTTGCCATAACTACCTGAAAACGAACGCATGATTTTTATGAACTTCAAGGAAAGAAACAACAATCTCATTCAGAACAATCGTAAAAAAAGACAAATAGCATATTCTGAAAACAGCAACACTGCATGATATATTAACGCATGCTACAAAGAGCAAGATAATAAAGACGCTTACGATGCCAACGTATCAGAAAGCCAGTCCCGCTGAACAGAAGAGTAGTTTAAATTTAAGAATTCACCACTAAGAAAGTCATTAAACATAAATAATTAGTCAGCACCAACCTCAGAAAGAATAGCTATACTTACCACACGTAAAGTCCGCATAACGAAGCGCTATAAAAAGGTACAGGTGCTGTACCAACTCATTATCAGCACTGTTTCACCGACAGCTCTGGTTCATATTGATAAGTCGGACCTTCCTTTCAAGCTGTTCGTTCTATCCTCATATATGTATAAAGACGCGTGGCTGAGTAGTAAAGCGTCATGTAGCGTCCATCTGCAGTTCTGCAGGTAATATCAGCAATGACTCGATCATAAAAGTATTTAAGGCCAAGTTTGAATACAAAGTTCGATGAGGCTCGGTAGCAAAATCGATGGTAGCATATTAGACTCTTAGTTGTACATAGCCAAACCATCATGAAGTTTATGAGGAGTGTCGCAGTTTGAAGGTCGCCCATTCAAAATGGGACAACTTCTATATGTTTAAAACTAGAAATGCAAGCTGTGGAACCCACAGTGTTGCCCACATAGTCTTGAGCTACCAACGCACAAAAGAAGGCGATGTCGAAAGTGCTCCTTTTGTGGTTTCGCAAGCACAGAGAAAAAACACGGCACTAGTATCAGGTTTCCTTGACAGCCGAGCGAGAGCGCCACTGTCGCTTCCAAATCTAGGCATCGGCAGCCCCCGCTTGGAGGGCGCCTTTCCGGCAGTCGGGCACGTGAAACGTTGAGCCCGCTTCCTCGCGGCTTTCTAGTCTGGCGTGACAAAAGGTGTCGGCTCGTTTCGCCTTCCAGTCCCACAAGCTGAAGTGATTAGACGTGTCAAAGAACAGGCGCGAACTGCGGCATACGTAAACGAGTTTGTGTCTGGTTGATTTTCTTTCTGCTCTTTCTTATCTTCTTTAGACTCTGCCAAACCTAGAAGCTGTACGCTGCTGTCGAAGCACGGAATGCGTTGTGCAGCTAGGCGCTCGGAAGCGCAAAACTAGACTGAGAAACAAAAAAACGGACAAAAACTGCCATAATGTTAAATTTTGTTTGTAAGAAGAACGAATAGTAATGGCAGACATTTCTTACGCTGCATAAGTTTCCTTCCTCCATTTTGGTTGCGCTACTTCTTCGTGCGTTGAACAAAAAACAAATAGCGAAAAATTCTGTCAGAAGAGGGCGTCTTGAAAGCGATGGAGAGATGCAGACTGGTTGATAACGACTTTTTTGGTGGTGTGACGCGAATGCGAAAGACATGCATATGAGGTTGCAACCACTCCTTCCATGCAAAAGAAAGGATGCCTCCGGCTCAAAGCACCGCCGTTATGCAGGCAAAGCACGCTTTACAGAGCGTGCGTTCCTTGCGGATGTTGCTAGGAGTTGCGCTGATGCGATCGATTATGGGATTTTTTTTTTTATTTTCTGGAGGTTGAGAGTATATTTTTTCTTATCTTAATATTTGATTGGTAATTTTCTTTGTATTGTCAAAGTATTTACCTTAATTTTTTTTATTGAACCGGGAGCGGATGTCAGATCCTTACTTAATTTTCCACTCATCATTCCCCCTGTTTTATGGCAAAGTCGGCAAAACAAATTGGCAAGAAAGGCTTGACTCGAGAACGCCAAACATTGCCCTGAGAAACAAAATAAAGGGCTGGAGTTTTAAAGCTGATGTAAAACTTCAGTTATGATACGTTACAGTGATTACAGACACCGTACGGCAGCTTTCCACCATGCCCTCTCCTTTCATGTGCGAAAAACTACCTTAATGCTGGAAAGCCTGATTTTGCACAGGTTTGTTCTTTTTATCAGAAACGCTGGTTGAAGGTTTGTGCTACATCGATGAACTTTCTGTGGAGGTGCTTTGGGGTGTGTCTATGCATGAGAAATGAACTTCAGTTTTAATAGGATGCTGGGAAAGAAGTGGCTGCAGCAACTGCGCCATTGATTTAACCCTTGAAAGCAGTATGATCTCGAAGTGAATAGCACATAAGGGGTACCACAAGCGCTCTACTACCTTAGGGAGAGGAATGTGAAAGATGTATTATTGGTGGTATCTGAGACCACAATAAAATATAAGCTGCAGTAAGATGGAAACAGGACAACTGTAATGCGAATGCGAAATGAGTAGCTTCTGTTTGGGAGAATTTAATACTCACGTGCTAAATTATTCCTTTTAAAACGCGATGGGCACTCCTTGAAAAGGCGAAGAAATTGCAATTGCAATCCTTCTCTTCCTGTCAAGCAGACAAGAGAAGGGGAATGAGGGGTTCGTTATACATATGAGAGAAGCCAACAGCCACAGAAAGCAAGGAACACAGGGAATTTTTAATTAATTAATTAATTTATTTTGTGCTGTTGTTCGATTTAGAATATTGCTGAATATGTTATAGCTTAAAGCTAATTGATTAGAAAAGCAGAAGAAAAAACAACCACATGCCGCCGGTGGGATCCGAACCCACGACCTCCGAATTACGCGTCTGGTGCTCTACCGCTGAGCTACGGCGACGGCTGTCAATTTTTCTGCTTTCGGGGGTATTTATGTTTACAAATAACCTAACCTTTAGAGTGTTCACCAGCGCCACCCACGCTCATAAGCGGCGGACGTAGCACGTCCTGAGTTACCGCTGATGTGACGTAGAACGTCATCGAACGGCGAGGGGGGAAGCTATGTGAGAACCCTCTTATGCTTCCTATGGCGTCAAGGCTGCCAGAACCGAGGCCATCACTAAGCAATTAAGTAGACAAGAGAAAGGGAATGAGGGGCTCGTTATACATATGAGAGAAGCAAACAGCCACAGAAACCAAGGGACGCAGGGGATTTTTAATTAATTAATTTATTTATTTTGGGCTGTTGTTCGATTTAGAATATTACTGAATATGTTATCGCTTAAAGCTAATTGATTAGAAAAGCAGAAGAAAAAACAACCACATGCCGCCGGTGGGATCCGAACCCACGACCTCCGAATTACGCGTCCGGTGCTCTGTTATTATTTGTGTTTTTGCGTTTTCATTAATTCAAATGCAAACGCAAAAAAATTACACATGAATTAGACCCTTCAGGTTTCATTTCATGCTGAAAGTTTAAGTGAACATTGCCTCATGTAACGTTTAAATGTACATTAGGTAGGAACTGATATCTAACTAATGCGGCGGCTGCCCTAGATGAACACGCCTGTTTCATTCTAGTATACTCAGTTACCTTTCATTCCAGAAACGCCGACGCTGCATTTGACGCTGCGTTGATTTGGAGACCTTGCCGCGTTAGTCGATGAGCGGAGCATGAAGATTTGAAAATTTTCACAGAGCGTAGAATCGCAGAACCATGTACACTGTTTCAACAATTTGAGCAATGGCCAGTACGGCGGTCGTAAGGAACGCTGCCAAGAGCAGCAGCGATTGAAATCTTTCGCAACATGTAGTATGAGCTCTCTCTGAAAGGACACTTAAGAATTCTACAAAGCGTCCGGAGGCATCTCGTAGCTGCCAACTTAGATGGCATTTGCAAACATGGCGCCTGCAGGAAAGGTCCACTAGCATAATTAGGTGTGAGGCTACTAAACTGTGTTTCTGCGGATCGGCCCCGACCGCCAGGTGGGGAGCGGGAGCCAGTCTGAAAGTGAGTGCCACGAGCTGTGCCGTACCAACACAGGGAGGTGAGCAGAGCTGGAGGGTTTCGAGCGTTAATAGCGTGCTGTTGTCAAACTGCATGACACAACTGCTTGCTGCGTGCAAAGTTTACCGTCACTTCGCCACGATTCATTTCCGCTGCCGTTGTCTCCAGCTGCTGGCTGGGTTCAGTGTTCAAGCCTTTACGTCACCTGTCTACCCTCCTTCGCTGACAAAACCGCCACAGACCGCTGAGCAAGCATCCAGTTCAAAGAAATTTAAAAAGCTGTAGACGCAATTAGAAAGGCGCAAAAGTGAAACGATTGGAAAAGTACGTTATAATAATTATATCAGCCTTGTTTTGGGTCTAAGCACTTCAGCATTCTTATTTAAACTTCATAACAACCCGGCACACATTACTGCACCAGGGATAACCTTAGTAACAGCATCTGGTCAACTCAGCTTACCTTAAGCCAATTCATCAAATTTTCATGCGTGATACCCGGAATAAACCATGGCTTGTTTTCTGTGCTGAGATCAAAACCATCCAACAAAGAGCTACTAATTTTTGTCTAATAGCACCTTCTGTACTTTGAAGCATTTAGCGCAGAAAGAAATGGAGCGGTGCATGCGAGCTGCACAGTGATGCAGATTATCAATACAAGCGAAAGCGCTAGAACGCGGGCGCTTAATACGTTGGTATGTGCAGGTAATGCAGAACCCCCCGGGTTGCTGGGCTGCTACCACGTTCTTATGCTGAGCATTAGAGCCCTGGATCAATTTCTCACCATGGTGATCAGATTTCAATGGGTGGAGGAAACGAAGATGCCCATTAGCCAAGGGAACAGAAGATGTTAACGTACCGGAGGTAGTCGAAACTAAACTCGAACTTTACACTATAGCACGCCTCATGCAATCGGCCCCACTTAAGTTCATAAAGAGGACCTTGAATTTTTGCATGTATGGTGCACTATTTTCTGAAGAGAATTTCGAGTCAGATTCGAAATAACCGCGCCGTATATTACATTGCAGTATCAAAGTCATTTTCGTGGTGTGCGAGCTACTACTATCCCTTTTACATGACTTCAACACCGGTGTTAAAAGGAAGCGCTAGTAACTAGCTATTTAGGCTACTATGCATTCAAACAGTCAGGCAGCTGTGGAAGCGCAAGTTCAGTGATTATGACTTTCTTTTGTTTTGGCGTGCGTGCTCAGTAGACCTCACGTCAGCTAGGCTATTCCTAGTTGAGCTGCGATTGCAAGCAACCCCCTATGTACAGAACAGAAGAGGACGCCCTTGTGTGCCTCGAGAATTTGGAAGAAGAAACTTCTTTTGTCATTTCATGCCAGACAAATACTTTGGATGAATAATTTGTATATGTGTTTTGGTAACACTGAAGGATATTCCGGCTTTAATAATTAGCTATGTTCAGGTAATCTATACTGGGTCAGTTATTTCATGATTTTGTGCTTGGTTTTCACTATGGTGAGAAAAACAGAAACGAGGCGCATTCTTCTATAGTACGTGATTTTAGAAACAAATGAGTTCGTAGGTAGCAAATTTTGATTGCAGCGCACTTTAACGGCGGCCCTTTTCGCTGCGTGGCCATGATGGAACGGCTGACGCTCGTAATGGCGTCACCTAGAAAAATTCTCTAAAATTTTATACACTTCGAAACAGTAGAGAAATTAGCGTGAATACTAAAGTGACCGCATAAAAAATCCTTCAGCGTAGCGGAACCAGGGCTTCTTGCAGTTTGAAATACCTCTGGATAGCACAACATTGCCGTGAGCATCATGCATAGCTCATAAACTAGAGAAGTAATTAGTCTTCCTGACCTTGAACTACGGATGCTATCGTCTCTAGATGAAGTTTTTAATGATGCTCGTGTTAATCATGTTCATGTTTTAGTTTTTTGTTCAATTTCTGTATCCCGAAGAATACATGGCATAGAGAAATGGAAGCTCACGTTGGACATAATCAGTATCCAAAAGAAAAAGGAGGATTAGTTTAGGATGAAAAAAAGCACTCGTGGCATGGTCGCGTATTCTTTTCAAGAGTGTTGGGGCGCTACTTCGGCCGCAGAGAAAACCTTAATACTGCAGCAAATTCGCTTTCGCGTCGCGCTGTGAAAAAAGAAAAATAATGATGAGGCATGACATTCTTTATATTTTTTCTTTGTATCGTGAATTTATTTCGTTGGCTTCAAAAAACTTCGTTCAGTCCACCTTTAAAAATGTGCCACCAGCGCTGATTTTCATTTCACGTTCCGGCTGGTGTATCAAACTCGGGTCGAGCCTTGGGGTTAAAATTCGGCTTTGCGGTAACACTTCTGGAACTAATTACAGATTATTCAATTATTCCTTACATATCCAATTTCTTTTTTTTAATTGAAAGCTAGAGCTCTGTAAAAGAACACGAAATCAGCACTTTGCACACAAGAAGATGCGTGCTGAGACGTAAAGCTGAGAAACAGCACATAAATATGTTAAGAAAAAAATTCAGCTTGTATAGTGCACTTAAAAGCAATGTCGTGCACATATTTTTCGCTGCTTTATTCACTCAGTATATTGGAAATGACTGTTATTATTTCCAAAATTCTTAACAAAAGTTTTGAATATTGGAAAATTGTAGTGTACTGTTATAAAAATATTGAAGAGAATGGTCCATTCTTCCGATTTGCAATAAAATCTTTCTTTTAAAAGTTTGCATCGCTCGCATTGAGCAGTTAAGACTGCCATTGAAAATCAATGGGGAACACTCTTGACGATAGAAAAAACATTAATAGCAGAAGAATGCAAGCCTGCCAACGGAACACCTGCGGATATATTGATTTTTATAGTGAAATCTTACGATATGTGACAATGTTCACTAATAAACGTTTTCCCGTTCACAAAAGCTTTTGTCTAGAATTGTTGAACATGAGTACCACATGAATATTTTTGATGGAAGACCCACAGTGAGTACAAGGAAGTATGTTGAATGAAATGAAAAGAAGGATTACAAACTACTACTGCAACGCTGAAGTAACAGAAGTATTGGCGTATAAATTTTGTTTTTAATTGCGTGCCTTGGTTGGACCTCAGTGAAATCAAAGGAAGCTTTATTTGCTCATTCCAGGAAAATTAGTACAGAATATTTGGACCGATGCCTTATGGTGAGTATAGGGTCCAATACAAAACAAGACATTTTGGCAGCCGTATAAGAAATGTCGAAACTAAAATTTTACCCGCACGCTAACAGCGAAATAAGACAGCCAAAGCACCCGGTATGAACATAATGGTCACAGCGAACTATAACCAAATGAAAACAGGCAAACAAAAAGCGAAATCATATACTTGCTTGACTGTAGAAGAAAAATACTTTTATATAGAGCTTAACATTTCTTTAAAGCTTCATATCCATTGGCAAGGCATGCCAGACCTTGTTCGTTAATTCGTTAATATACCATTTACTAGAATGGGAATTTTATAGTCGCGCAAGGCAGAAAATTTTAGTACTGAAAGTTCTTTAAACAGACTGTTGCTTGAGTGATAGTGAAGAAAAAGTTGTTATCCTTAGTGCTCGTTTTGTAAACGTTGCAGATGTATGAGATAAGCTGAGTGAATATTTCCTCATGAATAGCTGCAATAACATGTGAAAAAGAATAAATGAAAAATACAGACTGTGTAATATATTCAACAGGAAGTGTTCTCTAGCCTTAGTAAGGGTATAGGAGCCGAACGCTGCTCTACTACAAACACTGGTAACTTAATCCTTCTAGTTTAGTTGTTATCATAGGTGACATCAAGATATTTAGAGAAAGCCACAGATTCAATTACCCTGCTGCTTAAAGAAATTGTAATTCGATTGCAAACAACATTTCGCCTTCTCGAATGAACAAACATATTTACTTTCTGTAGCATTTAACGTTAAGTGATTGCTAGAGAACTAGTTGGTAACGGCTAATAAATTTTTCCCATGCCATTTTGCATTACAGAAACAGAAACCGAATTACCTGGAAATTTGAGGGTGCTGTCATCTGCAAACATGTGAACCTGAGAAAATGAGACGGCACATAAAAGGTCATTTATATACATGGAGAAGACTATAGG
The DNA here is from genome assembly GCF_055824585.1 of Amblyomma mixtum. NCBI lineage: Eukaryota > Metazoa > Arthropoda > Arachnida > Ixodida > Ixodidae > Amblyomma > Amblyomma mixtum. The sequence continues at coordinate 113,401,899 of NC_143014.1, forward strand.
CCCCAGGATAGATCCTTGGTGGCACTCCCCATTTTATATTGCTATATGTAGTGCCGAGAATACTGATTACCACCTTTTTTTGTCTAGATGATACGTAACTAGTGAAGAATAGCATTGTACCGTTAAAAGTCAAAACGGCGGCAATTTTTCTCAGTGAACTGGAATGCGATAGAGTGTCGAACGCCTTCTTAGGCATACAGCAGGCTACCTCTGATTTCGTTATTATAGAGAGCTCAATTTATCAAATAGGAAAGCGTTCGAACGGCTGTAGAAGTCGACCTATTTAGGACGAAGCCATTTTGCTCATGACAGATCCCATTATTATGACAAAGAAATATTCTTAGTTGAATGGCCATCGCTTTCTCAAAAAGAGTGTTAATAATAGTTCGTACTAATATTGGTCGATAACTACTGGAGCAGTTTTGGTATCCACATGTAAATGGGAAGAATTCTCACTACGTTTAGAATTTTTGATAGAAACTAGCCTCAACTGCATGGTTAAATGTATGGCATGACGGTATGAAGAGAATGTTGATGTTATATTTTAATATTGCGGTCTTAATACCGTCATGTCCTACTGCGTAATAATCTGTGGTTGGCTTACTGCAGATAGAATTTCCTGGGCAGTGAATACATTTAGAATAAAGTTGTTGTGGACAGCCACGGGTACGTTTGTAGCAGTGGATTTAGAAGAGAACCGATTTGCAAGAGATTCACCACTATTGGCAGAGTAGCTATTAAAATCATTGCCTACCTGCACACAAAGGTCATCAGAGGGAATGCGTTTCGTCTGTGCTATTCATCTGACGTCCATAGCAAATTCCAACATTTGCTCGGAATCAATGCCGGGTTTTTTGACAACATTGCTATAACACTTTTTTCTAGCTCTGCTCATCATAGAACATACCTGTTTCTATAAAGGTTGAATTGTTCATGAAAATAGCTGTTTATTTAGTTTTTCTTCGATATGTGACAAAAGGAACCCTTTCTTTTAAAAAAGAAAGCAGCAAGTATACTATCAGTGACCCATGAGCACACAGATTTTCCGCAGTTGCGACGAGTGCATTCCCGCGTGGATTTCATTACAGCATTTTATACGAAACGGATGAAATTCTCGCATTCAATATTCACGTCACTGTCGTACAATTTTGCAAAATGAATGATCTGCAATAGGTTTCGAGCGCTGGCATAATTCACTTGAGCACTTGTGTCTCTACAGAATGTTTTGCAATACGAATATAACTAACTGCATTGCAAAAAAAATCATGAAACTTGAAAAGTGATCAGCAATAGTTATATCACGAACGCCAACGCGCATGGCAATTTAGTTATTACAGAACATGGGATCAATAAAGGATGAATATTTCTGCGTTACTCGAATAGGTGAAGAAATAAAGTTTTAAGGCTATAAGACTGCAGCAGCTATTCGCACTCAAAACAATCCATCTTTGAAAAGCTTTATATTGATATCATTCCATATAATAAGTGTAGTATTCAAAGTTAATACAGGGATGATGATAGTTTCTGTATCCGAGACAAATCCTTTACGTTCGAATTGGGAGGACGGTATGCTGGACCAGTAATAAAACCACACCTGCGGTGAACAAAGAAAGATTCGACAGATTGCTTACTTCACGAACTACTTGTGACGCAATAGTAATTTTATACTTTTTTGCGTCATGAAAAACGATACTCTCTCACTGCGTGATGCGCGGCACCTTGGTAAAGATATCGTACCACAATCGTGTCATTCAGCGGTTTCTTTTTCTTTTAACCATGTTTCTGCAATTGCATTGACGTTATAATCAAAGATTGTTGTTGTTGTAAGCAAACAAGAATAAGGCATAAATTTTTGCCTATGCTGCATATAGAACGATTTAAAACAGATATATTTTCCCTTTCTCTCCAGTTTGCTTGATTTGCTTGATACCAGCGGTCATTGGGTTAGAGAACTTGTAGTAATCTGCACGCACTTCCTACGTGGCGAATACGCGAATTTTCAACTTTGCGCATCAGGATTTTCCTGGCGGACATCAGTGTGAATTTCTAATTTTGGCCTTTCTTTGCTTTCAGTGTCATTCCAGGAGTACTTGGCTTGATGAACATGCGTGCTCAGTCACAAAGATTGGTGTCTCGCTCTCAAATTCTAACTGATAAAGGTTGATTCTTGAGTTCTTCGCAACTTTCAGACGTTTGTTCCGCACTGTAGTGGAAAAAAATTTACAATTATATTGTCTTCAACTTTCTTGTTTGTCGGTACACGGTGAATAGCCTCAATCTCAGACTCAGATTTCCGAGCGCCCGGATATTGTTTTCATGGGAGACATGAGGTTCTCGCCCGTCACCACAGGAACGCGTTTTATCTCTAAGCTACTTCTGCGACTGTACTGCTGCATATCGGTAAACTGCTTTACTTTCCTTATTTCAAATGTGAAGTGGTTCTTATTTTTCCTCATTTCCTCATTTTGTCCTCTAGTGGCAGTACAATTTTCGATTGAAACCCTAGAGCTTTTCAGTGATCACGCTCAGAGATTTTTCGATCGATTGTATTTCACTTTCAATCACTATTTTTCGAATACCTTTCAGTCTATACGTCTCGCATCAAAAAAAAAAGATAACTCAGTCAGTGTCTTTACCACTTCCTTTACCATTGACGAGGTTTCTCAGACATGATTTTCGTAAAACATGGAGCAGTCGTGCAGCCAGATATGCGTCATGTTCTTCACAGTCAAGAAAAACTTCCGACACGTGACTGCAAGGAAGGAACAAGGGGGTTAACCGCTGCTGAGTCTTGCGGCTCCCTAGATTCATCCAGAATGATGACGCTCGTCGACCGATGCAGCCTTTTATAGCTGAGTGGTGATGTCAGTCCTGCTCAGGATAGGCAGAGGGAGTTGCCGGAAGAACAATTTGCGCCGACACGCATGCAGCCATTGCAGCAGCGAAGTGATGTGGCAGCAAAGTGGTGGCTATTTTTCAGTCCCAGAGCACTTGTTCATCGCTCAAGCGCTGCATGGAAGGAACAGGGTTAGCCGCTGCTCAGACTAGCGGCTGCCTGGCTTGCTCTAAAATGACCAGCTAAATCAGCCAAAAAGATGCTTATTCAATCAACTCAATCAGCCGATTAGTAGCACTCGAAACTGAATATTAAAAAAAGAAACAATAGCTACCACATTAAGAGCCACAAAAGTCGACGGCAAAAAAAAAATATTCCAAAAAGTGCCGTGAACCGCGTTGAATAAACGATTCTCTCGTGTGAAGCCACTGGCCACTTGGCTGCGAAAAGTTCTGGGATGTTCATGTCCCGTACTTCGTGCCAACTTCTATTCAGGTAATCGAGACAGGCTCAGAATTTTTTCACTATCCCATTTCGCGTCAGGTTCTCAAATAAAAAAAACTTTCTGCTTTTGTCAGCCTGGTAATTGGTTGAAAAAAATTACTGCTTAATTTCAAACTAGCAGATCTGCATACTTTTAGACCTACGGAGCTCGCCTAGGAAAATTTAGATCTATCCAGAAATCAGCATAAAGAACCTTGTTGATTAAACTTTCCTACATTTTACAAAATAACAAACTACTTGCCTGGATAAGAGGTTATTTGGCTAACCGATATCATTCTGTAGCAGTAAATTCGGCCTGTTCGGATAATATGCCCGTTGATTCTGGCGTACGCCAGGCATCGGTTTTAGGTCTGCTTTTGATTTCAGTTAATATACAAATGATATATACAAACGAAGTTGTTCATCATATTTCCGTTGGTATCAGGCTCTACGCTTATGACTGTGTCTTGTGCGAAAATTTTTTTTTCAGTTGACGATCGTCAGGAATCAAGACTTCAATGTGGGAATAACATGGTGTACTCAAAGGTAATTCGAAATTAATAACTTTGATAAAACAGTCTTTATGAGGATATAGTTAAAAATGAACCCTTTATTGTTCCACTACAATGCTGACATGGTTGTTCTCTCAGAGATAAGCGAATGCAAATACCTTGGCCTCTGGATTACTGAGAAACTTTCATGAAACAAATATGTCGAATTTGTCACAGCTAACTGTTTCCGGAAGCTATTGTTGAGCTAAGACGCTCTCTAGAATATTCTACACCTGCTATGCGTTTCCTTGACTACAGTGCGATCGTTCGTCCAATGTTAGTATATGCGATAGCCGTATGGGATCACTTTACTCAAAAAAAATATCAAATTAGAAAAACTTCAAGGAAGGGCAGTTAGAGTTATTTACAACTAATACAGCCGCAGTTCAATCACTGAGCTCCTCAAGTGAAGTGGGTTGTCACCCGTGACACAAAGGAACCCAACATGCCGCTTTAAATTTTTCTTTCAGCTTATAAAGGGACACTATAACATATATACATCACGCATCCTTACTGTTTTCACTGGTTATGCTAAACGACCACGGCACGCACTGACAATAACACCACTAACTAAAAGAAATAATTGCTTCAAGTTTTCCTTTTTTTCCTTCAAGTAATAATGAATAGAATAACCTTACTAACCAGATTGTAACCCAAGATTCAATGATATTATTTGCCTCGCATTTGTCTTTATGTAGCGAGTGATTTTATTATGAATTCTCATTCTTGCACGTTTGTAGCATTTCAGATATTGCTTATCTTAACGTGTAGCGCGTGACCTCATGTGTCTTCAGTTACGTACCGCTGTTTTTTTTTAAACATTTCGTTTTTTATTTCATGTTTGTATCTACCCTGCTATGGTCTTAGAAACAAGACCGCAGAATTAATAAATAAATGAATTGCGGAAGTATATTCGAGACATGCAGTCTTTTATACCTGAAGATTGCATATATTCACTTTTTTACCACCCGTGGCATTCGCTTCTATTGACTGCGTATGCGTCTGTAGTCAACAAAGTCCTTCAGTCATAACGGTTGAAAAGGCAGTACGACCAAATTGAGCAAAAGGCAAAAGATGCACGCGCGGAGAAATGGCTCGTGGCGACCACACGTGTAGCACGTAAGGACAGGCACCAGAAGCAAATGGCAACCGAGCGGGAAAGAGTGGGAACATTTCAAGCACTCTGCGATGTAGTCAGCGTGTGCACGTGTGAGCACCGCTGCGATGAGTGGGGCAAGCGAGAGAAAAAAAGAGAGCGCGGTGTGAGGAGAATATCAATGGCTGCACAAGGTGCTACAAAATCGGGCGTTGAAAGGAGAGGAGGAATGGAGGGAGACGACAGAGTTAGGCCCGGAGTAAAGCGTCTGCGGTGGGCCTCATAGCACGCACAACATTCGGATATATATATATATATAGGTTGCGAAATCATAAAGTACTCGACTGCTTACAAGAGCATATAGCGAAGTATACGCTATATATATATATATATATATATATATATATATATATATATATATATATATATATATATATATATATATATATATATATATATATTTATATATACACACACACCAGCCATCTCGCCTTCTCACGGCCACACGCATCTTACTTTCCTTAATACTAACGAGGTTTCCCATTGGTTGCAGCATATAAAAGTGTCATTTTCGATGCCTCTCCGGCTGTTGATTCCAACAAGAAACTGCTTCAAGACTGCCGAAGTTTCAAGGTAATTCTTGTTTATACTGCTCCAGCTCTTTGAAAAGTAAACTTATTTAGCGCGGCTAGTCTATTAAGGTGTGATGTGTCACAACGTTTTTTTTTCCTTACTATTACCCTTTATGCATAATACCGTCAACACAATTTCGTGCCATGTTAGAACATGTGGCTTACTTTGAGCACTGCGCTCGTCAAGCTCAGTCGTGGTATTCTCAAACTGAATTCCAACCGGACTTAGAATAGAATAAGTGCTGCTGGGCAGTCGCACAAATGAACTGCTTTTACGGTTCGTGGATATTTCCGCGTCGTTAGATAACAGTTGTAGTTAACTGAACAGACAGAAAGTTCGACCTTTATTATTAGTTAGTATGTTATTAGCAAAGTTGGGCCACATCATGCTGTTTCTACCTCACGAGGTAAGGTACAAGGTCAAATTGTCCTCAATATCGGAAAGTGAATGAAGTTTTTCGGAGGTCGGCCACAGTTTGAATTTTTATTATGGATCCTAGGAGATTATTCTGTTGCTTATGTTTGAGGTTGAGTGAGGCCTCATTCCGTTAAGTCGTCTTAAGAGGCCGACGACTTCAGCCGTTGCCTGTGCTGGAACGACACGGCGACAAAACAGCATGCCGTAACATCACGCTATGTGGTGATCATATCAGCGCTGCGTTGGACTAACCGGGCGGTAGACCAAATCAAAGATATATTGAGGAGCAGGCCGGGCCTGCAGCGGATATGACGCGAATGGCATAGGCTGCCAATGTGGAAATGCTGATGAAATTTTGTAGCAGTTTTTACAGTGAGAGCTGTATGGGCAGCATTTCCCGAGCTAAACATCATGCGGCGGCTTCATATTCCAAAACCGAAAACTACCGTATTGACCGCCCTTGACAATGAGACCATTATTGAAATGGAACTAGCAGTAAATACTCTGGAAGATGTACCGTGCAAAGTAGTGCCATTCACGTGGGGCCTGGAATGGGCACTGTCACGGGGGGGTGGGGCAGCAACTCTCCGTCTCACTTTGCCCCACACGTGGAAGAATTAAGTTTTGTAAAGCTTTTCCTGGCTATTACTGAGGTCATTGTCTATTTGCCCATGGTTCTTGATTGCAAATTGGTAGTTAATAATGTTTATAGTAGAACAGAGTGAACGAGACAGTACTCTGAAGCCCGACCATGAAGGCCGCGGGAAGAGGGGGGGGGGGGGGGGGGGGGGAAGGAGAGAACCCTCAGTTCTCTGACGAAAGTTACTGCTAATATTACCGTTCTAGTAATACAGCCGTCCCTGAAGAATGAGCGCTCTAAAGGTATCGATTATGAAGACCAAATGCAGCTTAGTGCATCCAGGGTCTGTAGCGCTCCGCCGAACACACCAGCATGATTTCCAGGGTCGGGCCAGATAATATATGGCGCAACTTTTCAGAACTGCAGTGCCACTGAGTAGAACGGCTTGCGTCTATTGTCAGCGCAGGTTTTGTTTCGTACGAGTCATTTAAAGAGCCTGCCAGCTGTAAGGGAAGAATTTCAGTATATCTTCTACACCTCAAATACCTGTAAACCCTTGCATGTCATTACCTTCATTAGTAGCAATTGCAGCAGTGACGTCATCATTTTGGCTTCCTTATTTCTGAGGCCTTGCGGTGTGTAGATTCCTAATAAGTGCTGTAGAAGTGGAAAACTATCGCTCTTTGTTTTTGAAGTCGATACTCCGGCGACGTCCTTAATGATGACGTAGAGGTTGAATAAGCTAAAGAAATTTTATCTGAGGCTGAAGTGAAGCCTAGCTTTTCTTATGGTCAAATTCCGACTTCCAGTTACTCGTAGGCTAGTGTGTTGCTTTCCAACTAAAACCAGAGAAAACGAATATTTCCCAACAAATTGAATAATGCTACTATGGAAATTGCGAAACGATGACAATAACTTACATATATCGGCGTGGACTTCCGGCCAAATCAGCGTGAAATGTTATTTTCAGTGGTTAATAATTTACGTCATAATTTTGCTCCTTGTAATTTCAGTACTGATTATAAAAACAAATGCAAAAAAGCCAGACATGGGCCTCAGCAAAAGCAACAGGACAAACGGCAGCTGTACACCCTGATGACCGCCATCCGCTGCCCGTGAATCCATTTAGAGGCATCGGCGCGCAACTATTCGTTCGTTCTCGCGCGTAAGACCTCCTCTTGTTTTCTCGCAACGCGTATACTTATAGGGCCAACCACGATAGCTATGCTAAGATCTCTAAGTGGTCCGCCAACTTCAACCCCTGCGAACACACACGAGCTGTTTTGCGAGTATAGACACATGTCCCTGGCTCACAAACAAAGAATCGTGAGCAAAAAAAAAAAAGAACATTGTGCTCTTTTCACTAAGCGGCCCAAAAAGGGCCACCTCGATAGTGAAGTCCATGTCCAGACAAAAAATCCTGGAAGATTCAAAGCCGTTGCTGATGCTTCTGCTATCGGTGCATTTTGCATTTTTTATTCCACTTCCCTGAAGTGTGCAGGTATCCGCTGTTCCTCTCAACTACCAGTACACAGCACATACACGCCACGTGTTCTCACCCAGCGGCCAGCATTTGTCAATGCCTTTCGCAAAAATCTGCTGAAAGCAGCAACGCGTCCCACTCTGTCGAGCAGGGGCGCTGCGCAGTGGCGGTCGTGAGATGTGCATAGTAGGAGACGAAAACTGCTTGGTGTGAAGCACGTGGCTGACATCTCGTGTTTGGACTGCCCTATCCGCTCTGGAAACCAGCACAAAGCGGGGAGTCTCTAACAGAAGTGGCTTTAAACAAGCGATTCCTGTTAGCTGTGTCACGCGTCGTTTTCTGGCTCTTATATTCGACAGGGATTTGAATTAATGAATAGATGAGCAGTGCGTGTGGCTACCGCCACAACCACCGCGTTCAGTAAAGTTTTAACTGCAGCACGTTCCCGGGAATTGTTCTTGGTTATGTTCGCATTGGAAATGGTCGCATTCGAATATATCGCCTAGTGACACATGAACTGCCGAAATGAAAATAGCAGAGGTTATGGCAGCGATAAGTGCACTGCACGTGAATATAAACGGCTACAACAGCCCCTTCATTATCTAGGTGCCAGGTTGAAGCGCCGAGTTTCTGTATACGCTCTGTATATGCGCGGCTTTCCCATTGTGCCGTTGGCACGCAGATTTTCCTAAGTAATTCAATGCATCAGCAAAAACCAGAGCAGAACAAAAAGCTTCCGCAATTCATGAAAATGAATGGGATCGCAGAATACGTTTTAAATTTATGATTTCTTCCTTTGTGCTCTAATCAAAGCGGAGAGAGTACGCACTACAACAAATGCGTTGTTGGTTGCAGAGATTATGACCTGGAACCAGTCAGCCGTGAAATTTCACCAAATAACGTGCGAAAGTTTCGCTCCTCATCTGCCGAGGCCGCGTACAGCGCACCGTACCAGTTAGACCTGCTCCCTAGACCAGCACAGGGCACCAGTGCTTGTTTTAATCTAGAAAATTTTGATTGCAATCAAGGCTCACCGTTGCGCGCAAAGTAAAACTTCAAAGTGCAGATCCAGGCTCCAATGATTTGGCAAATAACGTAAACTCTCGGCGCGCCTGCCATCAAGCCTCGTCATGAACGAGGGTGTTCATCACGCATCCCTAGTTCATCGATGAGCGTTGTCGCGCATACGGGAGCGCTCATTACTGCTCAACACAAAGCTTGTGCGCACTAAAATGGTACAGGCGCATTTTCCGCATTGATTAATGCAGCGGGTCGTCCTTTCGCGGAACGAGGGCCGGCCGGTCCGACAGCGGCGGAGGCAGTGCCCTCGCTTTTTCGCCATTCAGTGTTCTTTTCTGCACAAAAGGGCTTACGCGTCGTAGGGGCACATCCCGTTTACAACCCGGTCGCTTCCTGAAATAAAAAAGCAAATAACATCGAAAGAAAACGAGCACAAGTCGAGGCCGGCGCGCTCGCCACCAGAGGTCGGCAACCTCGAACGACTGTAAACGCGACGCGGGGAACCCTTAATGGATGAGAGTGGCCTGTCGGCCCCGATCTCTTCAGCCGGAGTGGACGCGCGGAAAAGAACCTATACACATACCCACATAGAAAGCCCAGAACCATCTATAGGCCTCACTCCCACCGCCAGCTCCTAACCTCCCGCCTTTGAGAAGAAGACGAGGACCAAGAAAAGCAAAGTGCAGAAGCAAAGCTGCATTAATCACCATCAAGAGTCATACGTTTGCTAATCTCGCAATGGTTTGAGAAAAAAAAAAGGCTAAGGATGCCGGCGTGGACGGACCGGACTTGACTACAGATCAACAGGCCTCGTCTCCGTCTTGCAGCTGCATAAAGAAGACGTCGCCACAATTGCGCGCCTTGGGAAGACGGCAGGCAGTGGTTGAAACGGGGTGAACGCAGGCGCCCCTCATAAAAACGCCCCTGAACTAAAAGCGTAAGGTAAGAAACAAAGCCCAAATGACGACGCGAAACGCGAAGCCGCATGGCGCGAATAAAGCAGAGGCAAGAAGCACGAGCCGCAGAGATGTAGAGGACGAGAGTGGCCATCAAAAGAAAATGGAGTTGGAGCTCTGGATGCACTGGTATTCCGGCCACTGCTTGCTGGCGCGAGGCTTTTCGATCCTGTGCCATCAGCCGCCATCCCGCTCCGCCCGTCCCACAGCGGCCGGGCATTATGCCGGCGCTAGAGGGTCCACAAAAAGTCAGACGGCGCCGCGCCTGACCAACAAAAGGGCTGCGTACGAATGGGCCGAACAACAGCGACCACGCTCGTCGCGAAGAAGCAAGCCGCTGTTAGGCGTTGGACGCAGCCTTTAAGCTGGTAGAGCTGGTAGTCTCGAGCCGCGGAACAGCTTCCAGCGGAAACGAAAGTTGCGAGCGTCCAACGAATAAGCCCGTACGTGACGCATAATTTTTCTTGTTCGTTCCAGATAGCATCAGACTCGCAGCAGTGAGCCCAGCCGCTGTAGTAGCGCTGTTTTCAGCGGGTACGTAACAAGACAACGAAGTTTGCAAGAGGCGCTTCTGTCGATGCTATGTTTGTAAGAATTAAAAGCTTCTTCACCCTATATCGACGTTTCGGAGTCTCACATGTACTCGCGGAGCTTTCCCGCAGCTCTGGCATAAGTTCCGGCTTTCGCGCAGCTCCGGTGAAGCTATGGTCCCGTGTTTGAACCCCGGACCAGGACGAAAATTTCTCTACAAAGTTTCTGCGAAAAATATGTAGCTTTACTTTGTAGTCGTAAGGCTGCGCTCGGGTGGATGTCAATGAGTAATTACTACCTTATTACAAATGTACTCCACCTTGGGGGATTCCCCTAAACATCTGACCAGCTCTGGCATAGTCTCACTTCGGCAGGTAGTGAAGTGAAGGAAGAAGTTGCACACCACTTAGGGAAGTAGGAATCCGACCGTCGACCTCTCATTCCAAGCCTATCACTCGGCTTGTTCCGCCATGAGCCCGTCAGCTGCAGGCAGCACGGGCGTGGATAAGTTAACGCTCTGGCGGAGCGCGCGAGCACGCCTGGACACGAAGAAAAGAGCAGATTTCGCAGTGGGGTAGACGGCGAAGGCACGCATGAACTAGCGCGCCGTATGTCGAACCTTTGCCTCAAGTACCGGCCGTTTTACACTTCCGTCCATTTCCGGATGCGAGATAGGCTGTGGCTTCGCGATGATGAAATCCAGAGCGTCGATGGCAGTGACGCGACGCACTCTGCACCAGAGGCCCCGGGGCCACGCCTCGAAATAGGCGTTGGCCGGATGAGTTGGACAAGAAGAAATGCACGCGGCTGGAACGTGCTCGCTTTTCATACCCGAGGTTTTCGGCGTGAATCGCAGGGTTACTGCATGAGTGCAATGAATTTCGTGTAGCGAATAGCTGATCTCTTTGGTGCTAAGCATAAGAAAGTACGAACTGGAGTTTTTTCGGAAATGCTCCATGTCGTGCCTCTTAAGGACATAATTGCAACAACTATGTTTGTTTGTGGCCCTTGGCTCACTGAATGAACGCGCCCATAGCACAAGCTTGTTCTTTTCTACCGACTGCGCTTTAACACTGCGCATACCGCACACGACATTCATTCTAGGCGGTGCCTCGAGTCATCGCTCTATATGCGTACCGGTGTGCGCACGTGGGTGCAGGCCTGTATACTTTTAATAGCCGAAACAATACTTTTTGGCGCAAAAAATTAAATATCAAATGTGCAGTGATTAGAGTGCGTGTTATTAAAAAAGTATGCTTATCTTTATGCAGATAGAGGTCTTGTGAATATTTGCCGCGGCTATCCTACGACCCATCCTACGATGCCCGGCGTATAGCGTATGGCGAAGGCTGTAAAAATGTGTATAGTTTTCGTTTACGCGCGCGGATGGATATAATTTTCCGCTATTATTTCAGCAACAGCCTTTTCGACGATATTTTTTTAATCGAAGTCAAAGTGTCAGCTGTCAGAGTTACAGAAGGCCTGCGGGAAGATAACTAGCTGCTGCAAAATCTCCCCATAACGGAAAGACTAACATTTGTGTTGTCGTATTTTCGAATTGGCTGTTGATTAAACTGCACTGAAACATAACATGAATTTCTTGCAAGCGCCTGATTATCTGGGTGAAGTTTTTATCGTTGTTAAACACTCAAAAATGGCCTCAATTAACTTAATTATGCAATAATCGTAATTCTGTAAAAAAAAATCAGTTATAAATTTATGAATTGTAGAGACCACTGTTAATAAAATACTGTAAACATTTCTTTTCTCCAGCGTTTCTATTGCATGAACACTGCTGCGTAAAAACGCTACTCGGAGAAGATTTGCAATGAAGTAAAGCAGATACGCTGGACTATTTTTCTTCTCTAATTTATGTTTCCTTTGCGTTAATTAGTTTCGTCTTCGACTTGATTAAGATGGCATCATGTGAGTAATTGAGTTCAGCTATGAGTCGGCCCTTCTTTGATCGCAAAGCGAGCGACGAGTAGCGCCCTTCCAGTTGAGCGAATACTGTAGTACATGCGAGCGCAACTAGGTACTGTCGGCAGCAGATGCCACCTTGCGGGAGGAGCCAACCAGACTATATCGCTGCATCAACGGACCCCGCGCATCTGTTGTACAGATCCAGGCCTTGCGTATGCGCGTCCTTTCATTATTGCGGGCGTGTTCGTTCGCCGGCTTTTATCAGATGCAGCGGACGCGCAACAACAGCTTCGGTGCACGACCGCAGCTGTCGCATCTGGAACGGATGTCAGGGATGAATGACGGAGAGTTTCTGTGGATTGGCTCCCATCGCAAACCGAACGAGATTTCTTACGTATCCCTCCAAGCCACAATCCACAGTGAGGCGTCGTCAGTGCGTGTCCCATGCAGTGGGAGAATGTTGCTTAGAAGCGAGCAGCATGTCAGCAAGAACGCAAGGGTCCACGTAGACAAACCTGAGTTCTCGGCATCAGATGCATGCTGCCAGAAGGCGAAGTGACGCAGCGCGATCTGGTGCATCTCGATGCGCACAGACTCCCGGTGGGCGTGCACCGTGGCACCGTGGCATATTCGGGTGGTCGCTTGTCCCATTGAAAGGGCTTTCGGTCATAACAGTATTCCTAGAGCAGGGATCGCAGTAGGGCACGACGACTTTCCGGTTTGCGTTTGTTTATTCTATGTATCCACTCATACACTATATGAAGCCATAGAAGAGACTCAAATGAAACACCAACAATCAGGGAATGAAGCAAGCATTTCAGACCGCGAGACAGAAGTTACTCTAGTTCGTGATGTGCAGTCGCTGCGATATTAGCCGCTTAGCATTCGATACTTGCTGCCACAGCCTCAAAGACACAACGAAACAGTAGTAAGCGAACGTTAAAAATCTGAAAGCGCTATGTCCGTTGTTTATTTCTATCTTTTTGGTCTTACCACAATCAAAACAATCGTTTAATACGTACGAACTATTCTGTTTAAGAAAACCCTCCACGATTTTAAGTTTTTCAATAACAGGTGTGCAGTTTATCTTTGGTGCGAGAAGCTGGCATGTGTACGTGCGAAGCACTCGTATGAATATATTTTTCGAGGCAGTTAGAACGATAGCGCGAATGCAACGTTAGGCAAACTTTATGCAAAACTTTTGACATCAACTAGCCACGACGCAACTGACTTTTGTACGAATGAATTAATTTCATTGAAACCACTACAACACTAACGACTGCACGAAATTATCTCACTCATATATTTACGGGCTCACAGAAGACATTTAAGATGGCCGTGTAATTAATCTCACTATATAATGAAGCTGCTTCTAACTATACGTAGCTCAAAAGATAGCTAATCACTTGACTGTAAAAGGGGGAATTACAGCAGAAAAAGGTGGGGTAGTTCCTTGAAATAGTCTTTAACGAAAATTTTCCAGGCTGCAATACCGAAGTTTTGTCTTTGGGAGGAGCGTTCTATGTGGAGTGGAAGGGTATTTTTATGTTTTATTGTCATATTTCTTGGAAATGCCCGAAAGACCTCCAATAAGCCTCATCTTCCTTCGCCGGCAAACAAATCCGCAGCTGCTTGTACGCAGAGCGTCTATGAAATGAACCTCTTTTATTCTCGAGCTTCGAAGCTTGTTCGCTGACTCAACAATCTCGTTGTTCCTTTCACTTAGCGTCCTCCATTAGAAACTAAAGTCGCCCATGGTGCGGCTTCGGGGCTGCTTTACATTGCAGCCTACTTTCGCATGCGGCCGGCAGACCCGCGGGCGCATAATGTGCAGCGTGCAAGATCCTCCTTGTTCGGCCCGTCCTGCGCGTGACAGCGTGCAGTTAAAACACCGAAACACGAATAGCGTAGATCGTTTCGCGCGTGACATGACTTTACCAAGTGATCAAGCGATCTCTCCGCCACGTAATTGACAGCCTCACGCTGCAGGATCGGAGGAGAGGGCGGGAAGGAGTTCAGAGAAAATGTGTCATCACTAGCTGGGATTCAGGCGCTCTTTCAATGATACCAGAAGGCGATAGCGAGCGGTGAAATGTGCGAGTAGCGCTAAAGTTGCTGCATGTGGTACCAGATGCCGCTTTTGGTAAGTGTCAAGCCGCCTATGAGTGCCTGATTTAAAGAACAAACACAGCGAAAGCAAAATTTTCCTTCCCAGACGCCTTGACAAGTAAAGTGTGCGCTCACTGAGCCATACTGATATTGGAAATGCCTTCTGTTCATGTGAAAGCTTAAAGAACCATTCACACTTGCGAGTCGCAGAGGTCGCGCGACCGTTTTGGGCGAGAAGCGACAGTCGCAAACGGTCGCATTGGTCGCAAAGCGACAGAGGCCAGTAGCTCACTGCTAGATTTTCCAGCCCTGCGACTGCGAGTCGCAAACCGTTGCACCAATCAGCGAGAGAGCCGAGCTTTGAGGAATGACGCCGCTCGCAGGCGCGCCAGGGGACGAACTGCGCTGCTCCCTGGATGCCTTCGTCGTCGCTAAGCCTAGCCGGTTTCACATCGATGCCGCAGCTGAGGGCGCTTCGGAACTGTCTAGTGCTGTAACAAAGGCGCTACTCTCGTCACTGATGTATTATGAAACACGTCTCGTAATAAAATAAAGATACAGATGCTCTCGATTTCCGTGACGCCTTCAGCAGCGGAGCAAGCAGATGCCAGACAATCGAGTCGCATTCAGTAGCAGCAGGAAGCGGCTATGCGAAGAAATTTGCTTGTATCTAACTACTCGGTATTTGCCAACGACCCCAAAAAATGAAACATTTTTGAATACCTATTTTCCAGGGCATAATGAACGCGAACAAACAAAATACTTGCGCATTTTTCTGACAGCCGGCATCCACGTTTGCAGGCCGCTAGTACGGCCGCGGTGCACATCGCCACGACATCCTCCTCTTCTCTCAGGTCGTCCTAGTACACTGCTAATAGCGAGGGACCACAGCACGTTTATCACCGAGCGCGAGCGCAGGAGACGCGGTCAAAGCAGACGCAACCCTCGAAACCGCGCGAACGACGTCATGCCCAAGAGTTTTCATTTCAATCGAGAATCGAACGGTGAAGCGACCCGCAGGTTGCCCTTTTAAGTGTGAACAACGCTGTTGTAGAGCTGCTGCCGAGTCGCAAGCGATTGCTGGTCGCATGCCCTTTGCGACTCGCAAGTGTGAATGGGCCCAAGGCACGTTCTTTTTTGCTTCATCGCCTCCGCTGTAGTTGACCTTCACCTACTCTCCCTGTCTTGGGATGAGCGTACACCCTTGAGCGGCCCTAGAAGCTTGCATCTTCTGGAATAGTGTGTAGAAGTGTCTCCCCCCGGGGGTTTAGAACTGCAGATGTGTATAACTGACCGACTGGAGAGTCGGAGAGAGAAAACTTCAATGACAGTAAAGGAGGACAGGTCGGCCGGTGGAAACGCGACCATACCCTGCTATACCCCACTTTAGAGGAAAGGGGAAGGAAAGTAAACAAAATAGTATATTTTATGCGGAATGCGAAGGTGTCGTTATAGAGTGATTTGCATGGAGTGTCCCGGACGATGCACACGTCCACGCACACACTCTCTTGCACTCGTGTGTCGCGCGGAATCAGAAGTGCGTACACACTCTTCATGTCCCACACACACACAAGTATGCACGTGCTTCTTTTGTGGTGTTAATGGTATAGTCTACGCATGCACATAACGCACTCAAGCTTCAGAGACGGGTCTATGCCTGATCTATGTGTGTCTCGCATAAAAACTGGAGAAGAGCACTCGTCGCACACCGGGCGCCCAAGAGAGTCTCATCGGAGAGAGAGCGGTGGTCCGACTGTCCGACAACAGTTTCATGTACCTTCCTTGCGCCAGTGTAGTGAGCGCGCTCGCAAAGGTTGTGATAGATAATCTCTGGGATGGCTGAAACGCCTCAGCCAGACAGCTCTGCCCGGGGCTTAAAGACTTTTGACCAATGCTGCACATTGTACAACAACCATTGCAAAACACTAATAGAGGCCTATCTTTCATATCTATACTATATCCAGCCTAGGAAAAGTTAGCTCTATTCCGCTTGCCAAAAAAGCAAAGCAGAGTTGAGAGTTTAAGCGTTCCACCTTCCTGAAACTGATTTAAAACCTCGATTACGAACACTTGTGCACTCCATGACCACTCTTGGCCGCTCGAGTTTTGTACAGGAAGGAGGAAACATAATGAAAGGGAACTTGTCGGTGCGGGCCGATCGCGTGCTTGCGGCTCTTCTAAAACCTAAAGGCACGCAAAGTCGCGCTTGAGAAGGGGCGCGCCTCAAAATTCAAGAGTAGGAACTATTTCATGAACGGCGCCTCTATACATTTAAAAACCAGCAGTGCACGCTAAATCTGCATTTTCGCCTGGACACATGCTGTAATTGAAGCTAGCCGCACGGAATCTCGATGGGGCGTGAGTGAACTGCTCAGAGCAGCCAATAGCTCGCGGTCTTCCCTCATTGGCGCGCGTTCTCAATATTTTCTTTCGTATCGCTTCCACTTGTACTTTTGTACGGCACCCAGTTTCCAACTCGCAGATGTCACTGAGCGCAGTTACTGGCTCATTACAGTGGTGCAATTTTCCGCGTCCACACCGGAGGAGCGTGGCGTGCTAGCGCGCGCTCGAGGAATGGAGCGTGTCTGCCCCACTCGGCTGGAGAAAAGAATGTTTCGATGATGATTAGCAATTTTGTCGTAGTTAGCAGCAATGTTAAATCAACAAAATTCGTAATTTTTCGTCAGTTTGCGTCTATAGTTCATCGTCTGCAACAATCCAGCTATAGGCTGCAATGTGAAGAATCGATATCTGCTTAGAAAGACGCAAAACTGTGACCGTCCGTAGTGCACTCACTGCACGCAGCCTGCTCCCCTCCGGCGGCATCTCCGCGCCTCTATCCCGGTTACAGGGCTGGGGGAAAAAAAAGAGACAGTTACGGTATTTTTACTTTCGAAAGATGAGAGAGCGGATTTAGTAAGAACAAATGCGCAAGTAAAATTAAGCAGATAAATATGGCAATGCCTGGTGTATTTCTGTCCTTTGTATTCTCCTTTTATTATTCGCGCTGTTTTAGAATACTGAAAGATGCACCAACTGCCTGATAGAAGATATTCTAAGAGAAACGGCTATGAAGCAGTTCACAGTAGAAAGCTCCAGACAATTGCGAACCACGATGCACTTTAACTCGTTCCGAAATCTCACCATGAGATCGCTTTTGCATTTCACATCCATCAAGATGCAGCCGCCACGGCCTGTACCGAACTAGAGTACTCGCTCGCGACGCTGCGGCCGGAAGGGCGGAGAATAGCAATTCATATTTCCTCTTCTGGTTGATGCATATTCTCACCGCCTTTTTTCTAGCCCTAACCAGGGGCAGAATTAAGCAGAGCGAGGGGGGGGGGGGGGGGGGGGGGATTACTGAAAAGTTTCCTGTGTGAAAGCGGCCTTGGCCCGCACTTCTGTTTTTGCTAAAACGTTGAAGGAATGCATCGTGGCAATAGTAGCGCGCCCCTTCCAATAGCTACCCACATGCATCCCCCTCCCTCCCCCTCTAGCCCTTGCAACCCCTTGCAGGGCGAGAGCGGAGGGAGAAAAATTGCTGTGAATTACACAGTATCGGATTTACTACAACGGCTATGCGATATGGCAATCGGTTGCCTGCCTGTCCGCTAGCAGCACGCCCTATATTAGCAACACCGAAGTACCGCCGTGTTTCACTCCCTCATTACGTTCTCCTCGACTACAGAAGCAGATGCGCTCAACTGACAAATGGAAAAGGAACAGTGCAACTCTACTCGCGATTTTCACAATCTAGAAGGGGAGTCTGAATTGGTCCAATAAAGCATCGTAACGGAGCACAGCTTCCTTTCAAGGTCAGCCTAGGTATATATATACCGGGCGTCCCAGCTAAATGTAAGCAACGTTTTAAAGAAGATGAATAGTCCTAGTCGAGCGAAACCTAATGAGGAATGTTCAGAGTCGCGTGGCCTAGTCTTCAGTTTTTTTTTTCGTTCTTCAAAGTTGATTAGTTAGTTAAGCTTAATTAGTTAACTTTTTAATTATTGACTTCAGGAAGAAAGTGTCAATTAAAAAGTTTTATATCGCCTCGAAAAACCGCTAGAAGTCCTGTTTCCATCTAAGTACGATTTACGTAGCTTTATTTATTCGCCTTAAAACAATGTTATCACGTTACCAGATGCTGGCTCACATCTCTGCCCCAATGTGCACCCAAACTCTAATCGAGGAGAGGACATCAGAAAAAATAGGATTTTATTCTCTATGGCACGTCTTGGGACGTTGAAGTGGTACCATTGTCGCGTGGAAGCTTTTTCTTATTGTGCGAGTTATGGTTAAAGGCCAGTAAAAACAAAAAAAACTACTTTACCTAAATAGTACTTTGCTGGAAATGTTTCAGCTGTTTTTCAAAGCTATCTACAACTTTTCCATGGACACTTTATTGCACAAGTCAGTAATTAAAAAGTTAGCTAATTAAAATTAACGAATTAGTTAACCTTGAAGAACAAAAATACTGAAGACTAGGTCACGCCGCTTTAAACAACTTCCAGTTGCTTTCAGGCTGCTAAGACGTCCCGTGTTTTTCAAAAGCTTGGTTTCATTTAGCGTGGACACCTTTTCTCGAAGTCGCAAATCAATAAACGAGAGACAAAAGAAAAAATCGCTGTCTCGTGTTTGAAAACGGGCGGCGTGAAAACAGCAGTTGGCGGTCGACGTGCGCTTTGAAAAAATTTAAGATCAATGAAATCGACGATGCAGACTTTTGTACAACAGATGAATGACAGGATTTTTGCACTAAGCAAATACAGGTGAGCAAGACCCGGCTATTGTCAATTTCTCATTATGCTTCGCAGAAAACAAACTAAAAAAGTTTTGTTATCACTGTGGCTTGATTTTTCACTCGTAAAGCTACTGCTTTGTCTGTGTTTTTTTCTGCTCATCAATTTTATTAACCTTGCGCTATTTAAATATATAGATTTCCAATCGAGCGGACAGAAGAAAATTCAGAACAATCAGTTTGCTTTTTACCGCGCACGGTCTCCTTCGAGCAATTAACCACGCCTTGTGCTCTCAGTTTGTTCGCAGGCAGGGAACGGAAAGCAGGGAATGAATGTAAAGCCGCTATGACAGAATTCTTTTCACCCATTTTATTCCATTCTTGCAATCCACCCGACTGTCTGACTTATTTCTTTGAGAGCGATGGAGAGCGATGTCGCGATCAAAGTGCAAAAACAATAAGAATGGAATGGATTTCAAATTAAATCATTATATCCCGCCCGCCCTTTCTGTAGATAGCAAAGCACCATATCACGAAGCGCGCGTGCGGTAACAAGGCCTGCAAATTACAGAGACGGCCAAGCAGATAACACTTCGCCTTTTATATGTGCCGGTAAGTCATGTGTGTTCAGCGATGTTTCTTAACAGCGCTTCGTATTTACTAAGGCACTCATAGTGCAGTCATATCAGCTTTGCCGACGTATAGGCTGGGTGCCTGGTAAGAAATGCGTTGTCCTGGTCCTGAAGTGCTTTCCACTACAACCCGCCGAGGTGGCTCAGTGGTTACGGCGCTCGACTGCTGACCCTAAAAATGCGGGTTCGATCCCGGCCGCGGCGGCCGAATTTCGATAAAGGCGAAATTCTAGAGGCCCGTGTGCTGTGCGATGCCAGTGGACGTTAAAGAACCCCAGGTGGTAGAAATTTCCGGAGCCCTTCACTACGGCGTTCCTCATAGCCTGGGTTGCTTCGGGACGTTAAACCCCAACACACCACACACCACCACCGCTTCCCACTACAACGCGGAAAGTTCCTGTTGCCATGCCCTCTCTGTACTGCTGCCTCCAGAAAACTCAAGCAATGAAATTTAGAGGCTGTTATATTTCATTAACGCCGAAACGACCATCTAAGCGCGCTTCCTAAGGTATCTTGTAATAAAAACAGCGCAAGGACACAGGACGAGAACGGAGAGTAGACACACACGGCGCTGTCTCGCGCCGTGTGTGTCTACTCTCCGTTCTCGTCCTGTGTCCTTGCGCTGTTTTTATTACAAGATGCTTAACCAACTCGCCCAAACTGCCATTTTACTTCCTAAGGTAGTTTGCGGCAAAACTCAGCCTCTGAATGCGCCGGCGAACCACTCGGACAACGGAGCGAACGACATGGTTCTGCGCGCGCCGATCCTTCTTGAACTGTTTGGTTCGTCTAGTTGGCGGCGCCGCCGCACCACGGCGTTGATTTCCTGAAAATCGTCCGTAACAAGGACGAAAGCGGCTGCTGCGCAAGGAAGGAGACGTTTACTCCTCTCTGTTGAGGAGATGTGGCGAGGTCAGCGCACTCAAGGTTGGGCCTGAAAACCAGTTATTTTCTTGTACTTCGTGTGCATCTTAACAAAGTTGGAATATTTGGAAGCTGCGTAGGCCGCACAGTATAGCCTTCGGCAACAATTCGTTCGTGTCCTGACTATTAGAATTTTCAGGAAAACAAACGCCAAAGATCGAGGACTGTGCCCGCTGTCGCGGTTTCACTGCTTTATTTTGTATATTTCCATAGCTTGTTTGTCGAGACCAGGCATGATTCTTTTGTTCAGATACCGCGCCTAATAGACATCTACTATAAGAAACGCATCGGGTTTCATCGGCTCCTCTATAGCTAAGCAAAACGCAGCTGCTGCCGACTATGCATGCCAGCGTGGTAGTCTTAGTGGAAGTGGCTCTACTTTTCCAATAAGGGCGGCGCGGTCAAGAAAGTTGGCGATGTCTTCTTGGCAAGAATACAGGCCATCCGAGCTGACGAGTGAAAAGAGATAAAAAGAAGAAACTCCTACATCTTGCTGAAAGAAAAGTAAAGAAGCATTGTTGGCGGTATTAAAGAAGCAGGACCATTTTAAATTGAACCATATCTAATTACTTAGTTGAAATCAATGAAATCAATTTTGCTTAACTAGAGATACGTGATGACTTCCCATTACAAGGCTTTATAGAGCGTCGAATGTAACTAGAAATTACTCATTTTCATGGTGACATCCTTAGTGCGAAAGCATGTGCAGCGCTTTAGAAGTGTTCAAATTTTGAAATGTTGGTGGCAGGAGAGCATTTCCTGATCATCTCATTGGTAGTAGCACTCCCGTACTGGGGGGTGTCAATACTAGGTTGCCGAAATTTACACAGCTGTAGTGGCTATCACAGCGAAAGTGTCCGAAACCTTGAGAGTTTCTGGCGGTATCGCCCGCTTCCTTTGAATCTGTGAAAACACTTCCGGAAATAATTGCCTCTTTTTAGGAAGTGCGCCACGTATGGCTTCTTTTAACGCAGTGCAATCTTCCAATTGAAAATTTTAAGGCGAAAGCCTTTAATGTCTCATCGTTGTAAGCAGCAGTTGTCGACAGAAATGTCACGCTTTTCAATTGGTCGAAACGTAAGTGACATCACAGTGCGCGAATTTCAAACGGGGCCAATTGTACTTTGGCTAGTAACCATGCAACCAAATGAAGGGATCGTATAGTGAACCTCCAAGTAAGTGGGACTGAGCTTAGTTCATTGCTTAGATACCCAATTAGATTAATTAACTTTTCTAGTCAGGCCATATAAATACATAAAACCGAGTAGGAAATCGGTCGAGCTCAGGAATCGAACCCCGGTCTTCGGCGTGCGAGACGAGCATGCTATCCACTTCGCCATGCCAGCTCGATGGTTTGGAATGAACAAAGGCGCGTCTAGTGAATACGGTGTCTTCGCTCACTCCCATCCTCCTCCCTTCCCTTCCGGCGAGGTTTAGGTGTCCACCGAGATATGAGAGACGGATACATTTCCTTTCCCCAAAAAACCAATTTACCGATGAGCGAGGCGTAGAACCGAATGGGCGATGGCGTTCTATGGACTCCCTGGCAGTGTTGCAAGACGCTGTCGCGTTCCACTCTTAGAGGCAAATTTAACATCTTAACCACACATCAGTGACCACACTTTAGGTCAAAAAAGTGCCCCCCTGAATTTTGACGGGTGTCCACCGAGATATGTGAGACAGTTACTGCGTGATTTCCTTTCCTCAAATACAATTTTCATTTTCTTCATTACGGGCCCTCTTTGTCTTCTTTCACTCCCACTTCCTCCCTTCCTCTACGGTGCGGTTCAGGTGTCCACCGAGATGACAGCGAATTACTGCGCCATTTCCTTTCCTCAGAAAGCGTTGCGTTCAAAGGGCAAGGCACCGCGCCGAACAGGTGGTGGCGTTCCGTGGACTCCCTGGCAACGCTACAACACACTGTCGCGTTCCACTCCTAAAGGCGAAGCTTCAGTGTCATTAATTAAGAGTTAATTAGTATCCAGGTGTTAATCAGTAATTAAACATTAATTAGTGATTTGTCATCACTTAGTAATTAGTACTCAATTATATGTGACGCCACCAGTTCCACAGAAGCAGCGAAAGTGGTGCGGAAAACGCTTTCGCCTCTACGCAATTTAGGCAGTCAAAGTGCCCCCTGAATTTTTTGGGTGCCATAGATAAAACATTATATAATTTACCTTCAATAATTGATAAAATTGTGCCACGAGTGATTTCTTTTGACATTTGATATTTAAAACCTGTCGCGCCCACCAAATGGCTTAAAATATAGTGTGTAAATCTTAACTAATTATACAAGTAAGAAATTAAAAGTGTGCCCTCCTGCTCCGAGTGATCGGCAGCAAAGAGGCTTTAGTTGGATTCGGACAGTTTTACCAGGTGTTCATTTTTTATGGCCCACAGTTCTCGCTACCTCAGGAAAGCTCTACATTAGCATAAATACTGGCTGCTAAGCCGCGGCGGTTGAATTTCTTTGGAGGAGAAATTCTAGAGGCCCATGTACTGTGCGATGTCAGTGCACGTTAAAGAACCCTAGGTGGTAGAAATTTCCGGAGCCCTCCACTACGGCGTCTATCATAGCCTTAGTCGCTTTGGGCCGTTAAAACCCCACAAACCAACCAACTAAGTCGCAGCCGTGTCCGCTCCCGTGCCGGGCAGGTGCTCCATGCTCTAGAGCAGCGGAAGCCGACTCGCTAATCAGGTGGAGTGAGCGGCAACAAAAAAATAAAGAGGGGGGGACAGCGAATGATACTGCTAAAGCTTGTACTTAATCTTTTCTTACTCCCGGTAATGCCACCCTCTCTACTCGCGACAAAAGTGTACCTTACTGGCTCTGTACAGGTCAATGTAGTGAACTCAAAATCATTCGAGTAAGCACGGTGGCTGATTCCCACTACAGAGGCTCTCCCCACGAGGACAATAACGAGTGCTGAAATCTAAGTCCCTTTGAAGTTTGAAGCAGCCAAGGTGTAGTCAGTATTCGGAAAATGAGCATACGAGGTCTGTTAGAAAAGTATCCGACCTTTGGCCGAAGAAAAAAAACTGGCATAACTGGAGCATTAGAAACCTAATAACCTTCAAAGTAGTCTCCTTGGGGATCCATATGCATCTCCCAGCGGTGCTGCCATTGTTGGAAGTATTCCGAAAAGACCCTTTTCGGAATGGAATTTAGCTCTGCTGTCGTTGCAGCCATAATGTCCTTTCTTTTCTGAAATCGCGCTCTTTTCAATGACCTCTTGATTTTAGGAAACAGCCAGAAGTCGTAGGGGGACATATCAGGAGAGTAAGGAGCCTGTTGAACTACAAGAGTCTGGTTTTTCGCCAGAAAAGTCTCAATCAAATGCGAGGAATGTGCAGGAGCAATGCCGCGAGGGATGCGCCAATTTCTTGTTGACCTTAATTCCGGTCTCTTGCGCCGCACAGCACCACGTAAGCGATGGAAGACATCCCTGTAGTACTGTTTAGTCATTCTTTGACCCTGTGGGGTGCGTACTCGTGGTGTGCCAGACAGAGGGAGTCAAAAAAGCAGTCAGCATCACTTTGACATTGCTGCGCACTTGTCGGGCCTTCTTTGGTCTTGGTGACGTGGAATGCGTCCTCTGTGACGACTGGGATTTGGTTTCCGGGTCGTACCCGTAGACCCAAGACTCGGCACTAGTGATTACGGCGTCGGTGAAGTCAGGGTAACTGTTTGTGGAATCCAGCATCTCCTGTGAGACTTCAACACGAAGCTGCTTTTTCTCCATCGTCAGCAGCTTCGGCACGAATTTCGCCGCAACTCTCTCCATGGCCAAATCTTCGGTGATAATGGAATGTGCAGAAAAATTGCTGATGTCCACCTCTTCCGCAATTTCTCGGATAGTCACACAACAGTCCCGCATCACCACAGCGTTCACTTCGGCAATTACCTGGTCATTTCGGCATGTTGATGGCCGACCGGAGCGTGGCTCTCTCTCCACGGATGTTCGGCCGTCTTTAAACCAGTTGCACCACTGCTTAATCTGTGTGCTGCTCATAGCATCATCACCGAAAGCCGTCTGAACATTTCGAATAATTTCCACTTCACTATCGCCAAGTTTCTGGCAAAATTTGAGGTAGTAGCGCTGCTCCTCTCGCTCCGCCATTTTCCTTGCAACAAAAAACCGACGAGAGCACTGCGCACTCCCTCACTCAAACGCTGCTTCCCAGCGACTGACGCTATCGGCAGGCGGGAAAAAATTCGTGAATGCGCACGAGGGTTCAAGGTCGGCTGCTGTAAGCGCGCTTGTTTCATATCCATCAGGTGTTCGCAAAAAAAAAATAAAGTCGGATACTTTTCCAACAGACCTCGTATAAGGACAATCAGAATAGATTATTTGTGGACGAGAGCAAATAAATAGTTTTGGGTTAGGGAGAAAAGAAATCTGCTGTAACGGTTAAGCAAGAAACAACAGAGAATATTTACTGCCTTGGAATCAGTGCGAAAGCACGGATTTTTGCTACGTAGAAGACGACGATGAGCGGGCAGTGCAGCGGGACAGAGAGCTCGCGCTAGTCGAAGAGAAAACGCGACAACTGACGGTTTTGCTCGTTGTTTCTACCCATCAGATTAGTGCTTACGCAATAATGCACATGCGAGAGAGGTTACATGGTAGGTAGGTGAATTTGTGTCAACGTGCAATGGCTTAACCTAAGTCGAAGAGTACGGATCAAGGTTTTCTTGGAAAACCGAAGCCTCTACTGACATCTTCCCGCTCTTTTTTTGATCAGGCAACGCTTTTGAGAAAAGGAAAATACACTCGGTATGCATTGGAGATGTGCCGAATTTAGGAAGTGTTATGGTGTGGCCCGTCCAAAAACAAGAATCTAGCCTTGAGGTTCCCGGGAATAGGCTCCCAGTTCGACTTTTTCGTTTCTACGAAGGATTCAATGCCGACGCAGCCTGTGCACACTGGGAACATGGGCAGTCAGTACTGTGTAGCAGATAGCCAAGATGCGAAGCCACACGAGCAGACCGATGCAACCGACCTAATTGATGTAGCTAGTAATCGACGTAGCAGTACCGAGAGCAGTGCGAATATCCGATGCAGCGCATCCAGTCGATGAGTAGAGGCGACGACACGCTCTTCAAGCCGAGAAGGCCAGCCCCTAATCATCGGACCGCGTTGGCGATCGAGCAGCCAGAAATGAAGCCACAGGCAGCTCAGTCATGATAAAGTCATTGATTGAACGACTCGTCATAGAGTCGGCAGCCTCCTCCTTCGAGAAGAGCGGATGATAAATATTTTCTTGCCTGTTGATCGCTGTGTTGGATCACTTCCCCTAACTCTTCACAAGCACAAAAACTGAAACCCGATTCGTTGCGTTAATGCCGACCGCCGACTGGCGAGCACGTCTCAGTGGTACAAAAGCCACCTTCCCTGACGGATAGAGTAAGGCAAACAGTTTGAACGCGTGCCTCCAAATGTTACGACACCTCGCACACATCGTCTCCGTTATTTGTTGCGCTAAGAAATCGTCACACGCGGCGTCAAACCGACCTGCTCCTAATAGTTGCGGTCTCGGATACCATCAAAGCCCTGTGACCTAAACTCGCTACTGCGCTTGGGCTGGCTTAGACTTGTGAGAGACTTGTTAAGCTCGCATTTTTATTTATTTTTTTATTTTTTACCCAATTTCTGGCCACCAAGCTGGCGCTAACTATTCATGTCATTTCTTCACTTTCAGGGTAAATTTTCAGGGGCTTGTTATGGGAAATAGTCAAAGTAGGGTGAGAAAAAAACCTAAGGGGGAGGTGAGGCAAATCTTATTAGAAGGCTGAAGTCTGAGTCGAGGCACAACTCTCATTTTCTGTCAGCTCCAACAGCTTGTGGGCCAAAGCAGCCAAAAGCGAGGAGGCATGAAACGGTTTTACGTCTCATTGGTTCAGCAGCGGCGGCCCTGTGGCTACGATGCAGAGCAAGCGAGCGAATGGCCGCAAATTCAGCCCCGGCCGCGGTGTCTGCATTGTTATGGCGGCAAACTACAAAAGCAAGATTTTAAACTGGGACTTCGCTTCACATTGAGGACCCGCATGTTGTTAAAATTGATACGGAATCCTCCAATTGGCTTATCTTATAGCCGATTCCTTTGCTCTTGTATCCAAGAACCCAGTGACTGCAGTCTTACTTTCAGTGCATGTTCGCGCGGAAGTTTTGCTGTATGCCCAGGAAAATGCCGCGTGCCTGAATGTAACATCCTAGTAACCCCAAGCGAGAAAGAACTATATATAAGTATTACGCATCATGAGTTCACACTCTTCATGAGTCATATACGACATGGCACAGGTCTTCAACTTAAACTGCGCTTGCAGTTTGTGACACGTTTTCTTTACAAGTTCAAAGGTTGTCGCGCAAAACATATCCCCCCCCCCCCCTTTTTGCGCGTTCAGTACTGGTGGACCAAAAAGCATCACCAGCACATTAAATACATAGAGGTAAGGTATTAAAATGCTTCAGCTCTTCTCAAATGGCTCTTGCACCACGTAAACCCTACTTAGGCTAATCAATACGCGAGTGAGCCAGTTGTCTGTCTTTAAGGCCTGTTTTTCTCTTCCTCCTCCTTCCATTGGACAGTCGAAGCGCGCCAGAAACTATGCACGGTCACAACTTGAACACTGCCCGACACATCGATCTTCATCCATAATGCGCGACAGGCGCAGCGATGCCCCCTTCGAATACCCTTCGCATATCCGGCGCCTGGGAAAGCGACGAAACAAAGCGTTGACAGCCAGGACTCTTTCATTTCCCGCATTTTTCAGTGTGCTCCCAAGGCGGCCGAAATAACCCAGCTATAGAGGGCAAGGCTCAGATTCTTAACAAGGTCTTGTATACTAGCGAGATATAGAACATTCAGTGAAATAAGTAGATCATTCCGTAGTTTTGGTGTAAGAAAAAAAAGAAATTAATGGGGCGCATTGAGGCTTGTGAAGTTGCCGACATTTACAGCAACTTTCGATGGAAACCAAGAAAGCACTATCGATGTTCTACCAAATTTCCGTCTGAGAGCACAATAACGAAATCGGTTCCATTCGGTTGCGCTGTGGAACGCCTATTTCTCGCCCTCTATCACACTCACTCATTAAGAAAAATTAAGCTGACGCTGTCGCTAAGAAAACCTTGGCAGTTTCGGGGCAGTCTCTCAGCAGATCTGTGCTTCAATAAAGGGTGCAGATAAGTGGTCCACAGTGCCTCCTCTGTGATAATAGTATGATGTCATTGGAAATGAGCCTGCTAATTAAAGCTAAGTGAAGTAGAGTGGGAGTAGGATAAAAGCTCGCCATTTACCTCAAACACAACAGTTTATTTACATCATGTGCGGCTGTCGCAGAATATGCAGCGTAACTGCTAAACGCATTATCAGACCTGTCATGGCGAAAACAGAAAAAGTGAGGATAAAGACTTCTACACAGCAACCACGTTTTGCTCTTAATTCAGGATGCGACAACAACTACTAAGCTCTTTCCTGTTTCTTTTTCTTCTGCTGAATGTTAGAGACTTCTGATTACCTTTCCTTACTTTTTTTACTGAATGATGAACGCACCTAATTATTTTTTCCAGCATAATGAGCGTCACTGAAAAAAAGGTCAAAGTATATGTAACGGTTCCATTAATTCTCAATTATTGTGTTGTTGGTTACGATAGTTAAGCAATTTTGTGAGGCAGCCTACCTCATTCTTATAAAGGGCTCAAATCAGCCGCTGCTCGCCGCTTGGCTCCTTTACTGACGTAGGACGAGAAAAGCCGACGGTGACAAAGCATGCGCAGTCGTAGCTGACAAACGGTGCGTAGCGCCGCACCTACTGGCCCGGGGACGTAGCCGAACGTCGGGATGCTTAAGCCCCGTAATCTTTTTCCTTAATAAAACCCAGTACGTCGCGCCTACTCATACAAAAAAAAAGAAAACACAAACCTCGGCAGCGAACTTTGGACAGTAAATCACCGCGTAAGAAGCTTTACAGAGCGCAGCAGTGAGTTCCATTCTTTCGTTGCTCAGTGGTCCGCTTTCTTGAGGAGGCGGCCTCTTTTTCCGGGCCAGCTCCGGTCGGCCGGCCTCGGCTGCCCCACCACCGCTGGCGCGCCAGGCTCGCGCGAGGGGCCGGCCAGCGAGTTCAGATTAGGAGGCATCCGGAGGGCTCGTCCAGCCGCGAAGCTGGAAGCTGAGAAAGACGAATTAGTCTCGGATGGAGGCGACGCGAGTGGCGCGCCTGAGCCAAATGGAATACCACGTCGCTATTGAGGCGGCGACGAGTTGGTTTCCGGGGATTGCCCTTGTGCGCGCTGCTGTTATTTTCCTCGATGGCGTCCTCCCGGAGGAGCCTCGTAGCCTGACCGCTGGCCGCGTCGCTTGGCTCCGAAGAAGCGGCCAAGTAGCCTCGTTCCGACTAGTGAATATTGGATAGGAACGAAAGAAAAGAAGGAAATGCGTGGACGGGAGTTGGGGAAACTGGCTGATCCCACTGAAGATGCCGCGTGCGTCGCCTGAAACAGACGTGTGCGGGCACCGAGAGATGCGCTGAATACTATGTGTAAAAGAATACAGCAGTGGCTGAGCGCATTTTCATGGGCTGTCGTGGCACTATACTGTATCGGTTTCATTTGTGGTTTTCTTTCACCAACACTTCTCGGGCATTTTTCTGTACGCGAGGAGTTCGACGTGTACTTTCCAGCATAGCAGTCATTCGTGCCGTAAGCCAGGAAATGGCATGTTTCTTGTGGGCCGCCGTCAAAGTGAGATCGGCAATCCTAGATATCACCCAGAGCATGGCTGTCCTGTGTATATTACTTTTTCCATTTTGACACAGAGCTAAATGCAAACCTCTTTCTTGCCACGCAAGACTAGATGCCTTCTTTTGCAACGCGAGTTCGATCACCTCACTGAAGCTTGTTATTTGCTGCTGATGGAATCATACTCACTCATGCAAAATAATACTACATGCCTGGCATCAGCATAGTATTCTGCAGTGCGCAGTGCTACACCACGTTCCGAGCTGGTTGATTTCATCGGCAATCTGCTCTAGCCAGGCGCCGCTGCCTTTGTTCGACTGAGCGCCTAGAAACTTGCCGTCAGCCTCCTTGGTGGCGAAAAACGCGAGACCACATTCTGAGCGATTAGGGGGCGCGCTTGGCTGATAGCTTTTCTTCTCATGTGCCCAGTTAGCTGCCATACACCCCTTGTGGCTTCGAGAGAGCATGGACGCTAACTCCGGTAAGTGCAGGCAGGTGGCGTGGGAAAGCACTATGGACGTGCCTAAAAAAAATGCTTGCTCGTCTCTCTAGGCTACGTGTCACGACTCTGCGATCGGCATGTGAAACCTCATTGTAGGTCGCTTACTGCAGTGAAAACGTTGTGCCATGTTTCACGGTACTTTACAGGGATGCACGACACCATTAATTGTTGACGGGCACTTTGCAGCAGTTTCGGGCACTACATTGTGCATTAATTATTAGATTTATTGTTTTTTTCTGGCCCCTGCGCTTCCGTAGTACATATGTAGGTCTCATGACACTCATTTCCCCACGCAGCAACACTTACTGGTTGAGCTGCTACCAAATATTGGCGCACATCCCTCAAAGAGACTCGCCGCGTTGGCTCTGTGGCTTTGCCGTTCGGCTGCTCATGCCATCATCACGAGTTCGGCCACGCCTGGGTTGTCTGTACTATATACGGTGGATGCTAATTGCAAAACCAGCCCTCGTACCGAGACTTCACACCACGCTAAACAACCCCGAGTGCTTGAAATTAATGTGGAGCCCTCCGGTATGGCATGCTTCGTCACTTGCACAGTTGTGTTCGCAAGGTAAAGTCCATCAAACAGTCAGTGCCTCCTAGCACCAGACGAACATAAAACATCAACATGAAAGCAATGCTTGCGTTCTAAACGGGTTTTATAAAGTTTAGTTTGATTCTGTTTTTTGATGAAGGCGTAACAAATGACCGCGGGAAAACTTGGAATTAAAAATGCCAGACCAAAGCTTCATTAACTTCCCGCTGTGAGTTTTCTGTTGTGTTAGTGTAAAGTCTCAGTGTGATCGAAATTCGCAGACCACTCGCGAAAGCCGCGGCAATTAATCTAGCAGATCTGCTCCCGCTTGAACACTACCGTATGTCATCCTGTCTGCACTGTTCGCAAGCAGCGCCGCAGGAAATTAGATTCCAGTACAACCCTTGTTTCCGGCAGTGTGAAATGCGAAGTACATTTCGCAACACGTGCTTATTCCTATATGACAGGTATAGATGGTGAGCGTACTCTTCTGCAGCCCCATGTCCCACATTCTAGGACAAAAATTTTGAAAATTGAAAAATTGTATGATACTGTTATGGAAATATTAACGGCAATGGTCCATTCTTCTTACGTGGATCAAAATCTTTCTCTTAAAGTGTTTCCGTCGATTGAATCGAACAGTTAAGACTGCCATGGAAAAGCAGTGGGGAACGCTTTTGACGACAGCAAAATCGTTAATAGAAAAAAAAGCAAGACTGCACTCCGGTGATTTGCGGATATATTGATCGTTATAGTGAAATCTTGCATTATATGAAAAAATGGCGTTCTTAAACTGTTTCCCGCTCAAAAACGCTTCTGTCCAGAGTCGTTGAGTATGGAGAGAAGCAGATAATCTGCAGTGCAGCATTTTATTTTCTTCTAAGCGCATTAATAGTTGGTCGCCTTACTATTACAGAATCTTGACAAATGCCCCCGGACCGCAGCTGTATAACGCGATTTGATGTCCTTATTCTGAGAGCATATATGAATAGCCGAGCTATTTGTCTCTTATTTAAGCCCAATCGCTAGATCATTGATTATCTTTCTTCTAAACGGCTTGCATAACCGAGGGGAACTAAATGCAACCTATATCAGCTTCGTTCTTCCTGGCATCTCTCATGTTGTCGTTCTCGCTTTTATTTTCTGCTCGTGTTCTCGCTTTTTCATTTACTTGTTTCTCGTTCGAGTGCCTTTCTTTTTTGGCGTCTTCATCGTGCCGCAGAACGCTTTGCCTTCTCCTGGCGCACACACGATGCAAACAGTGCTTTTCCCTCCTTCGCTACTAACATCCAAGTCTGACGCTCTTTGCACGGGCGCTTGCAGGTAAAACCACAGCAAAAACTCCCGACAAACGCCCTGCCCAGCAAGTGAAGATTAAGAGGCCTAAGCAGGGCGTGAATGCATTCATCAGGGAACGTTATTCCTCTAGCTGTCCTGTCATTACTGCAGTCTATTCATCTGTATTGAGGATTTACCGCTCTTGCAAAACATGGCGTCGTTGGGACGGCGTTCTGAGTTCCTAGATGCTCAACATAGCGAGGTGGGCAGTAAGGGAGAAAACCAGCGTAAGATGAGTACTGTGCCGGGATTGTAACCATAAGGCATTCAAGTTGGGTTAAGTCATTCTTTTCTTCATTTTTTTTACCTGCGGTACTCCATCACGAGATAACAATGACTTACTAACCTCACGAAAACAATTAATGAGTTAGTCAAAGCTGAATAGTAAGTAAAAAAAAATAAAGGCTTGGAATTCTCCGTTCTTTTTGTCGGACGACGCAAACGACACACCACCACAATACCAAGCCGTCCGCGCCCGGTCTGTCTCCAGACGGTGCCGTCCTTGACATTAGCGCGAGACATTTGCTCGCCAATCCTTTGTTTCTCTTCAAAGACAGACGTCAATGCACATGATGGAGTCCACGCCCACACTTCTTCGGCTCCGTTCGTCCCTGCGCTCGCACATAAAGAAGACGGTGCTTTCTTCGCGTTTATGGATTATTTGATTTCGATCAGAAGAGAAACAAACGCGCCTTTCGCGGTGATTCATCTTCGCTTCTTTGTGGCTCGGTGGCCCGAAGCGAGGGTGAAGCAAGAGAACGCAATTGTTAGTGCGACTAACGGAAGAAGGCGTGGCAACAACGCCCTCAGCAAGTGTCCTTCGTGTGGCCACCGTAAATGTAAAGCAAGGCAAGATTGCATATGCGCACGAAGTACAGGGGCTAAGCGATGCCTGTGGTTCAAGAAATAAGGCGATACAAAACGCACGAGACGAGACAGGACGCCGATGCAGGCGCCTGTATCGTCGTCCTGTCTCGTGTGATTTGTCGCGCCTTAGTTCTAAAGTGCAACATGCATACCCAACTATCCCAGCAACAAACGTTACCGATGCCTGTGGTGGGCCGCGCAATTATAGTTTGAAAGTATGCGCCACTGACGTCTACGTTGCAGCGCCAGGGAAATGAGTGCAGTACATCTTGCTTGAAGAATTGGACAAAACAGCGCAACGGAATACGAGACAAGACAAGGACAAACACCAGCGCTAACTAACAACCAAATGGTTTATTGCTACAGGCAAGGCAGCATATAAATGAAATGGCACAAGTAAAACACAAGAAAATCATGAGAAAAAGATACAGCACGACCACATAACCTGACTGAAAATAAGCACGTCACTGATTAAAATACGCATGTTCCTTAGGTAGTAGATTTATCGATGGGCTGCTGATACAGGTGTTAACTAGCTTTTTAATATGGCCCTCTTGAAGTAGCCTAGAAAAGTGCATTTCTCGTCCGTGAGGTACTCAACGGCCTCAACTAACGATTAGGGAGAGGGAATGCAAAGCTAGTAACAAGGGTTACTGATTCCATAACGACGCGGAAAAATATGTGAACGCCAGTTTTGCGTAGGTGCTGCAGGAGCTCTGGCGCGGCTTTTTTTTTGTTATCTTACCCCGTTAAATCTACCCAAAAAGCAATAAAGAAGGCAGTGTAGAAAGACGGCGCCCCTTGATCACGAGTTTCTTTTTGTGCGCTTCCAAAGGCGTGTTGCCGAGGCACACGTGGAAGAGCAGCTGAGTCCCAGCAAACGAAATATCGTTTCCAGCTCCAAAGCAAAGTAACAGACGCAGAGCGGACACCGGGAAGCCCTTCATTCCCAACTCGGAAACTTGGCCGCTCAGCCGAATTCAGTAGTGCTGGCCTTCACTACCTCCATTGAACCCAGGGCGCCTCAAGACGCACTAAGCCCACTCGGCACCTCAAAGCAGGAAAATAAAAATGTAGTCAGCGAATCGCAACCACCGAACTTTTCATGCTGTCGTCCAATCACGCGCACAAGAGGGGGGGGGGGGGGGGGAAGGGGGGGGGATCTTTTATGGATACAGAACTGGCATTGTCTGAGCCCATCTGGAAGGCTATAAGGCGTCTCAGCTCTTTCAGAGAGAAACAAAAATGGCCAGAAGACTTGCGGGGACCGTTCGTGCAAACAGGCGCGTTTCGCAGCCTCATTTCGAGGTGGTCCGTTTAAGGCAAGTTTGTCGTACGGGGCACGTCCTACTGCCACATTAAGGGCGGCCGTCCAAGCTCTTCGCCGGACGGAGACAGCCAGGAAGCCCCTCCGCCCCTTCCCGTCCCAACAGCAAAAGAAGTACCCGGCATTCACCACAAAAACGTATCTGCCCGGACCCCGAAATGAGACTCTTGGTTTTGCGCGCTATAAAAAAGGCGGCCATGTTCTCGACCCCAGACAAACAACAAGGACCAAGCTGCTTAACATGCTCGCGAAAAGTGTAGAACGAAAGCGACCGTCAGGAAATACGGCTTCCGCTCGAGCGTTCCGCTTCGCTTTGTTAACGAGAAAAAACTCCGGTAAATGCGCTGAAAAAAAAAATAAAAAGGAGGCTTCATCTCAGCCTTCTGCTTCTGGCACTACGCGGGTGTATTACGCTTGAAGCAAAAAGCTGGAGAAGGAAATTTCTACACTGGACTGCGGTTGCCAAGCACAGCTTCATCTACGCGTGTTTCAAGGGAAGCTTTCGAATTAGTAGGAACATGCTATATGTAGTAGACAGAAAGGACGATGGTTCGCGAGGCACATACTTGAACAAGAGGAGGAAAAGAAGCCCCAGTCCTCCGACCAAAGCTTCGACCAAAGGATTTGTCTTTGTCTGGGCTTGGCACTTACATATGATTACACGCAATTATAAAGACACAGGGATGACAAAGGTGGCTTGTATAACTCCGCTAAACATGCACTTGGAGTACATAGCTCGGGCAGCCAAGTATAAGCAAAACCCTCTAATTTCTTGAAGCAGCGCCTATCTTAAACAAAATTGCAGGCAATTCAAGGCGCTTGTGCCGCATGGTGAGGCGGACTTGTGCAGTGCGACTAAAATAGCTCCCAGAATACGTCCACAGCATTGGAGTTTTATCACATTTTTCTTCACAGCCGGCAGGGAACTATGATTAGGTGATAACCTGTTTTTGGAGACACGCACGTAGGATCCATCAGATATTTTAAAAACGCCTCTCACACACAGCACCGACTTCAGACGCCCCTTACCACTTGAAAATTCTAGCCTTGGATCACTGGTTTCGAGAGAGTCGTGTTCAAGGTGCGCGTCGGTGCGCAATAGGGGTGAGGGCTCGCTTTAACTACCAAACATCGCATCTCAAACAGGCTTACTCTGCGTGAATTGATTGAAGCAAGTGATAAATGGTGTCATTCGGAGTCGGTAAGGTACTCAAAGGTGATTTAAATTTCGGCACTCAGTTAACACGAGCTCGAACCAGGTGAAATTGCAAAGGAAAAGTATCCGTCCGTGACATAAGCCTAGCTATAGAGCTGCTGATTTAGCTCAGAAGTTTTCCGTGCAGTCTTGAAGGAAACTGGTAGCAAACTTTCTTTACAATCTGGACAATAAATGCATATTTTTATTATACTTTCAGATATTTTGCTTCAGAACGCACACTACGCATACAGTATTCCTAAGCTTAATGTTGCTCGAGCTTATCTGCAACCTCTATTTTGTGATTGCAAGAGCACAGTCGGCGCTAGCGAAAACCTTGTCTCCGCAGAAGGGGAAACAATGATGACTTGGATTTTTAATGTTGAGAAATGGAGATGGTCAAAGCAGTGGACGTTTGCCGCAGGCATAAGAATTCCACCCTTCTCTGCCCTTTTCTCAGTGCTGTTGGGATAAAGAGAAAGCGTAGCGCGCCCTTGCCCTTTAAGAAGATGGAAGCCATACAGACTGCTTACTCTGCCAATTCTGGCAAATTACTTGCTGGAACTTGTACTTTATTACATATCATTACGAACATAAAGCGATGCCAAAATACACTTCACTTCCTCCGACGACGCTCTTCCGTCTCATAATACAGCTGCTTGCATGCGAAAAGGACGTTCAAGGTACACATTAACGCGATTATAACGGGCATCATCAAAGAGGAGTCAACCACGCAAGACCTGAAAGCCGAACTTGAGCTGGTAATGGGGCTTAAGTAAGAGGAATGCCTATTCTTCGGAACGTTACGCTCGAGGAAGGAATAAGCATTTCTCTTGATTAAGAATGACGTTGAATCAGTGGTCCTGACTAGGCACGTATTAGACAACTCTCCGCGAGGTGATATGCGCTCGAGTCGGATGCACTTGTTATACCAGACTGTGAATGAGGCTGTCACCTAGCTAGAACTGCAAATGGACTGCACTGCCAAGTGAACAAATTTTAAGATAACGTTTGCAGCCTACCTTGAGTACCGGCACCCCACTCGAACACTGAGCAGCGACCATCCGCTTCTTGGCAGTTGTATTCCGCCCAACACCAACAATGTCATGTCTAAGCAACAACGTGGCGATCAAGACGATTATTACTTGCTTGAGAATATGACTCTGAGTTCGCTCGAGGAAGACGGCCATGGCTCTAAAACTTAAGAGGCAGTTTCAACGAAAGCGGCGCGAAGACGCACCGCCCAGACCTGTTTTAGCGATGTTATAATTGCTGTAATTTTCGATATACAGTTCGCACGTGATGTGTAGTGATAGGTGTTGATATGATAGGCATTCTCTCCCATCCTTATGCTCAGTGTTACAAAACAAGCTAGACAGCCGTTCTCAGCTCGCATTGTCGCTGTCCAAGCTACGTATCGAGATTTTTTTCACAACAACCATCCGAAATACTAATTATTTGTTCTAATTACGCACACAAAAGCATCCGGCTAAATATCCACCTCTATGTGACGCTTGCAAACAACCTTTTTCTTTTTCTGTTTATTTTAGGCCCTGTGGCGGGCAAGCGCGCTTACGCCCTAAATTTGCATTGTTCTAGAGAGAAGTCATAAAAAACGAAGGGATCACACCGGAAGAGTCAAAATAAGCGTCATATTTCCTTAAGAGCTCCACTCTTTCCGTGTTCTTTTTATTATTTTGTATTCCAAACACACTGCACGGAGATAAGGTAATGCGATGACCACACATGCCCTTTCATAAGATCATAATAGGAATGCACTGTGGAATTTCAGACTGTGAGAATGACGGCTGCCACTGGTGGAGAAGGTGTTTGCTAAGATATGTGCAGAAATGTCGGAACAAAAGTTGGGCAATATACCTCGAAGAATCCTAGTTTGCTAACGCTCCGTAACTCTTAGTGTTCGCAGCACTAGACTTCATGCAAAATTATCCCTGCAAGAAATATTTTCAGCAGCGCTAGACAACAATACCAGACGTAGGAGGAGACAAACACGGCGCTGTTCTTGTCATGGAGCACCAACTCGCCCAGTCGGATGTCCTTCTACAGTTTATCCTTGCAAGCAGGGTGGGGCTCTACATACTGAGTTCCTGCTGGCACAATCTTGCCCCTTCGGAGTGAAACGTCGCACCGTTATGACATAATTTGTTCCGGCATATGCATCATCATTAAATAACAGAAAGCAACTGTACTAACTTACTTTCTTTTTTTGCCAGAAACGATGCCACACCTCAGAACAGCGTTAACTGCGGCCCTCCTAGATTGTATGAAGATTTCTCAGGAAAATTGATACCGGCGGTTCCCACCACCTACTGATTTTTCCAATCGGTCGCTATATTTTTACGTGTCCCGAAAAAAACGATGTGCATTTCACCGATATAGGCGCAGCCCTTTGCCACCGATATGCTTAACACGCTGCTATACAGAGGCAGCTGTATCTGACTGAGAGCGCTTAGCTCAAAACATCCTTCCAAAAGCCTAGCGCAACGAGCATGAGGACTCTCGACCACGTGCGCGGAGACTGCCCCCACTGCCCAACCACGCGTTGGCTTGAGAACGAACAAAGAAGCAAGCAGGAGTCTCTGATGGCCTTTGGGGATTGAAGTCAGTAACAAAATATGAACTGCAATAGGCTTTGACGTCGCATGAAGAAAGGGGGACTGCGCAAGAGACCGCGTCCACAAAGTGCGGATTAATTCTGACCAGAACTCTGGTTCTTTAGCGCATGCCGGTCTAGCAGGTTCCCTTGTACCGCTGTTCTCTTTGCCTTTTTCACGGAATAGATTCGGTTCGAGCTCGGAGTACCGTCGGCTGTACAGCTAGCGAGCCTCGTAGGACACTGTCGATAAACGATCCGCATCCACCGGCGCCTCTCAACTGGGGATAATTGTTTCCTCGTCTGAGTGCAGCTAACGAGCTGCGACGATGCCTCGAAGAGTGGACCCCAAAGAATTTCCCCCCTATAGGAGGAGCTTAGCCCCGCCAACGAGGCGATCCCCTCCGTCCCTCTCGGCGCCCTGTCTGGGTCTCCCTTTCTCTCTGAGCTGCTTACTCGCAAAGCACATGAACCGGCTGGAAAAAAAAAATAAACTACGGCGACGGACGCACTTAGCCTCCGCGCCTTTACGGACTAGTCTCGTCACACAACAACTTTACTCTGTGGAGAACCGACTGATGGGCAATGCGGACGAACGCTGTCCGGCTGATTTCACGAACAGGCACCCTGTCTCGTTTTCATTAGCGCCTAAATGCTGCCCATTACCTCTTTTGTGGATAGTGTTAGGCGGCGTGTAGATGCTCCCGCGAAGGTGTCTCCCAGGAAAGCGCGAACAGAAAATTTCATTAGAGTTCAGTTCAATTTCTACCCAATATGTACAGCGGAGGAAAATGAGATTTTGTTCCGTTTAGCGGTTACATAATCACGCGCAAAGCCAGCTGCATTGGACTGAAATAGGAAGCAGAACAATCTCAGCCGGGTGCGGAGCTTTTGGACTGGTGTTTGCTTGATTTACGATGTTGATTTTTATAACTTATGTACAAAACGTTATTTCACTGCTCTTCAAAAGGGCACTGCGGAAGATTTCGAACTGCAGCTATTTTACTTTAGTCCGGGAAATTTCCCTCAGCGAGAAATAATAACATTTAATATTGCTTCCTGATTAGTTATGTTAACTATTCTGCAGCAGTGAAACCGGGAGGTGTTCTAGGGTTAATTCTACTGTGTTAAGCAACATGGACAGACAATAGAAGGTCTTATACATGCCACCCTTTCAACCGGTTATTTACACTTTATCATGGTGAAAGGAGAATACAAAAAGAAAAATAGGTTTCCGAGTAATATTTAGCCTTAAATACCTTTTATAGTTGTCTGGCGTAAAAGTGCCTATCGGCTACAGTTTATTTCGCAACAAATGAGTACAATGGGACCAAAACTGGTTTGAGAAGGTAGCAGTCCAGCTGGAGAATTTTAGATGATCAGTATAGCATTTGAGCCGCCGCGGTGGCTCTGTGGTTATGGTGCTCGGCTGCTGACCCAAAAGACGCGGGTTCGATCCCGGCCGCGGCGGCTGAACTTTGGAGGAGAAATTCTAGAGGCCCGCGTACTGTCAGTGAACGTTAAAGAGCCCCAGGTGGTCGAAATTTCCGGAGCCCTTCACTACGGCGTCTCTCATAGCCTGGGTCGCTTTGGGACGTTAAACCCCATTAACCAACCAACCAACCAAGCAGTATAGCATTTGAGTTTTCAAGTACCAAAAAAGAAAACAGTTTTCACAGCTGATTCGTGAGTAATAAACGGTTACTGAGACATTTTTCCTACAACCAGCACTGTTTTTATCAAGTACTATATGCTCAAACTGCCAACATTTTTTTTTAGTGCACCGATAGCTGTATTCATAAGACGTGGAAAACGGTCCCAAAAGCCTTTGACTTCTTAAGGTAAGGTTGTGGCTCTCAAGCATTTCCAAAGTCGGACAGTTTTCTCAGCCAAACCAAACACGAATGCTATTTCACCCATCACAGCCACCAAATAGTCTGACAACACGGTGTCATGAACCACGGTTTCGATTTCATGGCCACAAAGGGTAAAACTTGCTATTCCTTTTGCGATTTTTTTTTTCTGTCATTAGCAGCTTTAAGGCGCACAGCATTGTCTGTCCCCTGCTCCCCTAAAGGAAGGGCTGACAGACCAGCGACAAGTAAATGAACACATCGAAGAGGAATGTTATAAAACACGGGCCCTGGCCACAGCCGACACTGACATTAAGGTTATCCCGCATAACGGAATAGCGTATTTGCTTCTTGTGCCATGAGTGAACTTTAAATGAAGCACTTATGGCAAGTATATATAATGCCTAAATGAACCATTCATGGCCTGGTCTGAGATAATGTGACTTTACAGCGTCCGGTCAACATGACAGCAAATAGATTGAAGTCGTTATAGCGTTCAGCCTAAGAGCTTTGGGGACCTTCCGAAGCACGTGCTCAAGCTGCAAGCAAAAGAAGCACCTGTCACTGCAGATTAAGAAAGAGAGGAAAAGCCGACAACTGAGCATTTGAACGCCTAAAACTGCCAGCATGGCACTAACGGGACATCATGCTTATGTAAAAGAGCCTACGGCAAAAAAACCCGCCCTTTCGGGCTTTCTTTTTGCGTCAGTTATATCGAACACTATAACGCTGAGCACAGGCATGACGTAACAACGCGCGAACGTAAAATATGTGATGCGCTAATATGATCAGGTTTAGCGATAACCAAGTTTTCAAATCCCTAAAATCAATGACATATTGCGACCGAAATCGCTGAAAAGGCGTTGCGAAGCGCGTTTTGGAGTCACCTTCGAGGACGGGAGCGCTGTGGGGAATAGAAAGTGCTGCGCTTAGATCAGAGCACAAGTGGGGAAAAAAAAGCTGAGAAGAAAAACGAAAGCCGCTTTTCCTTTCCTTTCAGAACTATTTGTTTACTTCTGCTGACAAAGAAATTTGCCTGTAAACGCGTAGTTATGTGGCCCATAGTTGAGATTCTGAGGCGCTGCAGATATGAGAGATGACATTGCAAGATGACACAGCGTACAGTAAAATGATGATGTAATGTTAATATCGGAGATTCCAACGAATGGAAGATGAAGAAGACACGTATAGAACCGACGAACGGTCGTGCACAGTCAATGACGCAAGTTTCCTGCATGAGGATTCACGAAGAAAAAAATTGATCGTCCCTTCGATAGCCACTCAGTTGGCATTTATTCCAGTGGATGAAGCTTGCGTGTCCGCTCTTGCTTCTCGGCTTTTCACAAAGATGCCTTTATTGACAGCTCAGAAATCATTTTTTACGCCAACCTATATCTCATAGCCTCTTGTCCATGGCTTATATATTTAGCGAACAGCAAACCGAAAGAAAAAGCAACACCAAGTTTTCAGAAACAAATTGTAAACACTTTCAGAGTTAGTGGTATCAGTTAACAGAGTGACAGGGAACAAACGACGAGCGAAATATGTTCAATCTATTCTAATCAAAAACTTTTAACGGCCTAAGCCTTTGCCGCTAACTCGTCCTAGCAGCGAGGCAGCCGCCGCACAGGCACGGCCACGAGAGTAGCAACGCGTCGACTTCTGGTGGTCTGAGTATAAGTCGCCACGGCGCAAGGCGGGTTCGCATGTAACAGCTGGCACCAAGGCTGACACTTGCGGTGCTCAGCCACGGTTCGGTTAGGCTGAGCCAGGCCTCGTGGTTGCTGGCGGTTTCCGTTTTCAGTTTCGGCCTCGAAGTCCCGTGCTCTGCTTTATAGGTGGAGGCCCATCTTTTTTGGAGGGAAGGCCAGGTTCGACAAGCTGTATGCCTTTCTTTCCTTTCTTCCACTCGTGCCTCGTGCGCCACTTTTCTCCCTTGCTGTGTGGTCGTGCACAACGCTGGGTTCGTGCCGTTTTAGTGGCCGTTCATGCAAGGACAGTAGGCCTAGCGTGGGGGATGTCTCTGGGCATGACAGCTCGTGCCGTCATCCTCTTAAAAAGGTGTGTGCGATGAGTGAAAGCCGATGAGGGAAAGTGAAAGCCTAAAAGAAGTTTACGAAATTTCTTCCGTTTAGAGTGATTGCGGAGAAGGCATGTGGTTGACGGAGAGGATAACAACTTAGTAACTCACATTCCAGAGCAACCCTTCGGCAGCGAGGTACATAACAAATGGGAACTTCGCGTTATTCTTGACCACCTAGTGCGCTTCAGAACGCGTATTTAGCCCTGAATATAAGAAAGTTTTGCGTTCCTCTCCTACATACCGAGCGTATACGCTGGTACTAATTTGTGCTCACTATCCTTGAAAGTTGCGCAAATGGACAGGACATCATTACAGGCCCTCTATGCAAGAGCTAAATTCATGGCAGTGTTTACTGTAAGCTTCGTTTTCGCTCATTTTTTTTTTTGTGGTTTGTGGCACACAACATTCCGTTATCGATTCCCCGTCCTTGCCAGTTGTCGACCGCAGCACTGCCAGGCATTGCGTATCCCACATCTAGACATAACAAGCCCTTTCTCTCAGCGTATGCTCAACTACCTTATACCCAGGCTCTAGTAATATAGTGGCGGTGGTTGCTCAATGACTGAAGATATGAATAGAAATAGCCACAGCACCGTAACTGCCTCTCTGAAGAGTGGCCCCATGAACACT
Organism: Amblyomma mixtum; assembly: GCF_055824585.1. Taxonomy (NCBI): domain Eukaryota; kingdom Metazoa; phylum Arthropoda; class Arachnida; order Ixodida; family Ixodidae; genus Amblyomma; species Amblyomma mixtum. The sequence goes on from NC_143014.1 coordinate 113,444,496, forward strand.
CCTGCGGCCGAAAAAAGTAGAAGACAAGAAAAAGAGAATCTGAACGATGATGACGATGCCACTTATTAGGCAAAAGACAGACCTTGTAAAGAAATGATCAGGAACACCACCAGATAAAGGGCGAACGAACAGTTAGTAAAAATGGAAATCTTCACAGCTTCCTGCAAAGGGAATGCACTGCTTAGACGCTACTAGAAGAAGCACCGTGCACACCGCTGGTAACACAATATGCAGAGATAGACCTTTTCAAATCTTCGTGAACTGCCACCTCGAGACCTGGCGGTGGATGGTGGGGTGAAAGGGGCGTGGTGCGAAAGCACCCGCATGAGCACTGCTGGCGCAGCCTCACTCAATTATAAGGGACAAGACACCGCAGCAGTCACATATGAACCGTAGCACTGCGCACGAGACGTAGCTCGATCGGAAGGACCGGGCAAACAACTTTCTAACCCGTCGGTATCAAGCTGTGCCCGGTCTTTAGCCTGCATTTTTGGACAAGTGCTGGGTGCTATGTTTTTCCGGAAGCTATGCGCCGGCTTGCATGCACGCAGTCTTACCGATCGCCAACCACTAAGTACCTCTGTATGAAAGCAGCCTATTTGTAACAGAAAATGTACCTGCAAAGCACCGAAAGAGTATCAGCTGGATCAAACGACATACTCCGTGAGGTGACTTCTAGTTTCCCTGGCTACTGACATCCATCGTCTTTCTCGCGAATTACCTCCCTGCCGTGTTTATATGACCCCCAGTAATTGAATACTATGTTCCCCCAGGCCTCGGCGCCGTGTTTTATGATCGGATCTGCGCCGAGACGCCGAGAATAAAGAAAGCGGAAAGAAGATGGGGATGTTCAAGGACAGTCGTGCCGTTCCGTGCGGCACTGTGGAATGCACTGCGCTGGCGATCGGCTGCGTGCCTGAGAGGGAACAATGCTGGCAACGCCAAGGACGGAAGATTCAAGTGACCGAACAATGAACAGTAATAAAGAAGTCTCTGTTACGAAATCCTCAAGTGCTGATTTGTGTCTGGAACAGCCTTCGAGGCCATGAGCGCAACCGAAAGTGACGTCTAGCTTGCCGTATCTTTCGCCACTCCCCAAAATGAGTGCCTTTACTATATAGGCCTTTAGAGGAGCATTTTTCACTGCTGCAGTAATTGAAGCAGCCGACTTTTTCTAGAATGCGTGTTGCATTGAAGCCAGCTCACTCTGGCTGAGGTATGAGATAAGCGGGCATATGCGTGCCGTCTGTGCGTTGCCTGAGAAAGCGGCTTCGAAGCCTGAAGGCAATTTCCAACCCGATTCCTAGTGATTTCATGAAAAACGTTCTCGTCCCAGCATGAGAAAGGCAGATTGCAATGATAAGTAAAACTTTCGTCTCTGACTTCGCGGTGCTAGAGAAGTTAACAGCCTTGTACTAGTATGAATACCGCGGATGAGACAGCTCGCCTCGAGGAGAAGCTTTTTCGTGGTCCGCAGTAAAACGTTTTGGCCGCCGTTGGAGGCATGCCTGCCGTATGCCGGCACGCGTTCCCTCTGGGAGACATATTTCCCCTGAATTTATCTTTGAACGCGTTTGAGGCTCGCCGTCGGGCACAGCCGACAAAGACGTGATGTGAGCGACCGCAAATCCTGGCCGGGCATGAAAAGGGCGCGTCTTCGCCGCTGTGCTTGCTTGCGTACGCATGCTGGGGCGAGAAGCTTGGGTAACATCGTCGGACGTCGCCAAAAGGAGGCTTGAAATGCGACGCGCTTCGGTGGTTTTAATCTCGCATCGAGGCAGCCTGCGGATGATGTGTGTATAAATAGGGTCAGCTTATACGAGAGGCTTTAGTTTTCTTCATCTTTTTTTTTTTTTAATTTCTCTGCGCGTTCGTTGCAACCCCTCTTTTCTCGTCGCGATCGGCAGCACGGGGGTCGCCGCCGCTGGGCTTCCACGACCGCCGAGTTTCCTCTTTCTCGTCTCTCCGCTCATTTCTTCGGCCAGCCCTGCTTTCAAAGGACGCATATTAGTCACGCAGCATGCACCTACATCCGCCTTGATGCTCGCCTCCGCTAGGCGCCACCCCGTCCGTTGACTCGTGGAAAGTGGGGCATGCGCGATTTGGATACAAGGACGGAGAAAAGGAAAAAGCAAAGTGGCGCTGGCGGCGGTATGCTGCAGCGGAAAGATATGGAAGCTTGACGCGTCTCTGTTTACGTTCTCATTACTCCATTTTCAATTCCCGTGCAGTGGGTGAGATTTTTGCCGCTACTTCCCTTCTTCGATGATAGAGCGGTTTTATTGTAAAGCAGGGCAATATGAAGAAGGCGATTAATAACTGATGCTTGGCTCAAAAAGCATAAGAGCTAGGGCATGTATATGAGCGCTCGCGTTGAGAACGGGAATCCTAAATAATACTTGCTTGAAGACTGGCTGACTTCAAGGAATTTCCTGGTATTCTTTCGCATTCCTTCCCCAGTTCCCCGATGGTAGCACCGAATCGAGTAAATTTCAGCAATGAATTTCTGAAGCTCAGATTACTATAGAGGAACGTGAAGAAAAGATGCAGACTCAACCAGGGGCGAATAATCGCCCCAGAAACTTTACATAGAAGAGCCACGCTGAACACCAAATACGTCGCCCCTCTCCCCACCCCTACCCCTCTATAATCATAGATCCACGCCTGGAGACAACCTGGATGTATTTTTTAAATTCATTTGTTACTTGATACTTTATACATTGCTAAAAGAGGCCATTTAAAAAATAAATTCTTGATATGCGACCGTAATCAGGTTAGTCCTCCTCGTCTTTTTCTTCTTTCAGCCAAAATAAATATCGGGCTCTTGCGTGTAGGTAGCTACCGACACTAATATCTTATGACACCAATGACACTTATGACACTTATAATCAGACGAGACGATATTTTTAGAGCGCACAGGCATCTATCAGAGGCTGGTCATTTGGTAGCACATCTAGAGCTACCACCCCACAGAACATAAAGCCTTTCTGTGACGAGACTCGCAAAACTATATTCTTTTTTTTTAACCATGCAGCGTGATTCGAAAATGTCCAGCGCCTTTCTCAACTGCAGTAGTGGGGGGAGGTTGGGAGAGGCTGTACTTCCCTATGGCTCCCATGACTGGCCACTCTAGTATGCTCCCTCATCAAAGAAATTTCCTGCGTCTGGCTCCTCATTCCCTAGAGACGCTCATAGAATATACAGCAGTCATACAGGATTACTGAGCGCCTGGTCTACAACAGGCTTCATTCTGCTCATGAAGTCTACAAATAGAGAAGTATTTCAGGGTTGCGCGGAGGACCTGTACGCGCTCAAAAGACCGTCTCGTGAAATGTGCATTACGCTGGTCTCTATCCCAAACTCATGCATAATAAGCCTACACGTCCTTTTCTTTTTCTTTTCGTCACCTCACTCCTACCCATGCCCATCAACGTGGTCGGCATGATAATCTACAAAAAGCCTTGGCAACTGTATTAGTGCACCTAAAACAATCTGGTTGCACCATTCCTACGCATTAGAACAATCCGTTTGACACTTTCCTGGCTTGTGCAGAAGGCGTCGGTAGGCACTTAGGCAGGCGTGTGCTTTTAGCACTCCCAATCATTCTCCAGCTGGTATTGCTCACTGCCAGCAGTGACGCAAACTTCACAAGGACAAAGACAGACATACGCAAGATATTGGACGTTTTCTGAAGATATGAGCTAAAATGACGCGCGTATTGTTGTTTATTTATTGAGAAAACAAGGTTCTGGGTACAAGAACTAAAAGTAGATGAGCTCTACCTGACGAGGCTGCGCGATTCGGTTACCATAGAAGCCCTTTCGCACTGGTATAGGTACCTCTGTGCCCATCTGCATGGGAGTTCATGCGCCGGACATGTACATCGCGTAAGCGAGTGGTGGTTTTCCTAATTCACCTGCGTACCATTGGAATGATCCCGACGGGCTGTGCCACGTGCAGAACTCGTGATTGTTTCGGCTACATCTGCACACTGTGGGCTGCTCGTTTTGCTTGCAGACGGAAACGGTAAAGCCTGAATCATCTGGCCTGGGTCCGCTCGCCGCGGCTAGGGGTGGGTGCGAAATATCAGGCTGCCATTGAAGGGTCAGAACGCAACCGAGTAATTTTTACGGTTGCGAATGGTTACCTTCTCTCAAACACGTGCCAGCCAGACCTCTTCTCTCAGAAGGGTTTATGACATTTAGCGCTATCTAGCTATCAGTAAATGAACAGCTAGGTCGCGTGGCCCAGTGCTTTTGTAATAACGTGTCGTTATCGTCGCCAACGCAGAGGGTCATTGCTGAGAAAACGTGCTACCGATAACCGCCGTGATGTAGTGCGCTTTCGAGAGTGCATCAGGGGCCCGAATGCATATCGCATGTGACACTACATGCAGTTAAGGAAGCGAAACATCGAGCTTGCATCAGACGCGAACGCCATTTGTAAGCAGATCCCATTTATGTTTCCTCTCTACATTGAGCTACAGGGAACGTATACGCTGAAGTTTGAATGACGATCTTACCGCAGTCTAATATGAGCGTGCGGAGAAGCTACGATCCAGACGCATAGTGCGTTCACGGTGCCATTGCCCGTCTGTTGGGTCCGCACCAAAATGGAGAATGCTATCTGTTAGACGAGCGTTCTCGATAGAAACTTGACCCATGCTGCTGTCGGCGATAGTTTTGGTTGCACAGTGAAACGATAGCAGCGCCTGAGGAACCAAATAGCAATAACAAACGATAACAGTGTACTGAGGAAGCAACGAAGTTCATGTTTCGCTTCGAAACAGAGCACTGCGAAGTCTGTAAAGATTCATAGACTACGCGTCGATGTCGCACTGCGCATTCGCGCAATAATGCATGAGAGCGCTCGCGTTTTAAGCCGGCATAGAAATGATCCGCTTCTATCTCTGCGTTCGGATCAGTGTCCCGAGAGGGCGTGCATTTAGCGTGTACGACATGACTTTCGGAACTCTTGTTTTCACCTCGTGCTTTTTTTGGTTCAATTATATGTTCCTCAAAGGACTTGTCTGGTTTCCAACTTGACTGGCATTCGCAGTTATTTAGTTCGGATTTCCTTTCTTTCTTTCCTTCTTTCTTTCTTTCTCTCTTTCTTTCCTTCCTTCTTTCTTTCTTTCTTTCCTTCTTTTTTTCTTTCTTTCTTTCCTTCTTTCTTTCTTTCTTTCTTTCTTTCTTTCTCTTTCTTCCTTTCTTTTTTTCTTTCTTTCCTTCTTTCTTTCTTTCCTTCTTTCTTTCCTTCTTTCCTTCTTTCTTTCTTTCTTTCTTTCTTTCTTCCTTTCTTCCTTTTTTCTTCATTTCTTTCTTTTTTTCTTCCTTTCTTTATTTATTTCTTTATTTCTTCTGGTTTCCAACTTGACTGGCATTCGCAGTTATTTAGTTCGGATTTCCTTTCTTTCCTTCTTTCTTTCTTTCCTTCTTTTTTCTTTCTTTCTTTCTTTCTTTCTCTTTCTTCCTTTCTTTTTTTCTTTCTTCCCTTCTTTCTTTCTTTCCTTCTTTCTTTCCTTCTTTCCTTCTTTCTTTCTCTCTTTCTTCCTTTCTTTCTTTCTTTCTTCCTTTTTTCTTCCTTTCTTTCTTTTTTTCTTCCTTTCTTTATTTATTTCTTTATTTCTTCATTTCTTTCTTTCTCCCTTTCTTTCTCTTTCTTTCCCTCTTTCCTTCTTTCTTTCTTTTTTTCTTTCTCTCTTTCTTCCTTTCTTTTCTTCTTTCTTTCCTTCTTTTTTCTTCCATTCTTTATTTATTTATTTATTTCTTCATTTCTTTCTTTCTCTCTTTCTTACTTTCTTCCTTTCTTTCCTTGTTTCTTTCTTTCCTTCTTTCTTTATTTCCGTCTCACTTTCTTCCTTTATTTCTTCTTCTTTCCTTTCTTTCTATTCTTCAAAAGTTGTGTACTCGTTTTGCTGTTGCTCTTTAAGGCCTTGTCGATTAAATTCTTTTGCCTTCGTAAGCGCATTTCGATGACCATTTTGAATTCTCAGAAATGCGGGCATCTGCGGAAATCCGCGCTGGCAGTCGCCATCTATCGCCAGCAAACCGCGATTTCCGCTTTCAGTGCGTTAGTTCCAGACGCTTGGACAGAGGCTGCAACCGATAACGAGAAGTCATCCACGAGGAGCACCTGCTGCCCGCTGTCGCCTCCAATGTAAATGCTTTAATGGATAAAGCCGCTATTGCTTCCTAAATCTTTAGAAAAAAAGAAAAACAGAGACAACACCTGCTCGGCAGAACACCGTTAAAATGCAGATTTGCCTGGTGTGCAGGTGCGATATATACATAATCTCACCGTCCTTTCTTGTTCCCTTCCTTTGCGGGGCTTTGTCTCCGTTCCGTATCTCTGTTTGCGCTCGTCAGAAAAGGCGTCTCAGATTAGTTCGGCAGGCGCACGCCTAAGTTCCGGAGTCGGCTCAGAGGAAATATCGCTGCGTGAGCGTTACTCTCGTGGCTGTTTCCGCAAAGATGCTCAATCGGAAAGGAGATTTGTGATGCAGATTTGGGATGCGGACCTGTAGTTTTTTTTTGTTTAATCGCCTGAAAGTTTTCTCTTTCCGTCCATTTCTTCCTTCCTCCCTTCCGTCCCCCCCCCCCCCTTCCTTGTTTCCGTTTCTTTTGCCATCGACTGCGAGCTGCCAAACGGGTAGATAGCGGCACTCGATTTCGAGCTTCGAGTCGGCACTCCGGAGATCCGCTAACCAAAATGCAAATTGCTCATCCGTAGTGCGAAGTGATCGGCGCATGGCAGATAGCAGTTTCGTACTGCGCCCATTTGCATTGCGGCGCTGAGATGGCGCCTCAAAGCTTTCGCACTTCCAGCACTCCTTTTAGTGAATCCCTGGCGCGCGCCAAAGAAAACAACGTCGGAAAACGGAAAATAGGAGGTTCAGCTGCAAGCCAAGCTGAGAAGCGGGAATCACACCAGCGACTGCAGTCAGAAAGAGAGAAGGCAAACCGAGCTATGAAGAAAACTGGCGAACCGCAAATACCCCTTCGCTGAGCAGGCAATCAGACGATGCACTACTGAGCGCAGTCGTCTGTGGCTTTGCTCTGGTCAGTGGTTCAGCTACTTCTTCGTGAAAGACCTCTCCGCTGATGTTTATTTTAGTTCAAACGCGGCTTCTCTTCCGTGTTCCTTACAGTTCAAAAGACAGACAGCACCTCCCAGCGTGATTGCCGCACTCGCGCTATACTAAAAGCATAGCGGTGTACTAAAGCGCTGTACTTGCGCTATACTAAAGTTGACCTATATTAAAATGCGGGGCGGAAACAAAATTTCGTTTTCGACAATTATCATCTCTAAACAAGAAATGTCCACAGGACCGAACGGACAGTGGATAACAGCGCCGACAAGGGACAGAGGAAGCCGGCATGCCTGGCGCTGATTAACAAGTGTCGTTTATTAAAATGAAACACACAGAAATATACTCTTTTTTCACAACCAGGAGCGCATTTGCAGCACCGAAAGACATACTGATACCTCAATCATATAAATTTTGATATTTTAGTTTACAATCATGAACACTTACAGAGGGGGTGTTTACTCACGAGTGGATATGAAACGCTTGTGTATATGAAGCGCTTCACTGATTTCCCTGATTAAGTTATTTTTGAGTTTGTACAGGACCCTGCCTTTCGCCTGCCGGAAGACCTATATAGGTCGAACAGGAAGTTGCTTGAATGCCCGCCTACGAGACCACAACACTTCTTTGAAAGGGGCTCCGTCCTGAAATCTAGCATTGTGTTATAGGGATTGTCTGCATAACAACCACCCTATTCTTTCTAAAAATTCGTGCACCCGTTTTTAATGATACCGAGATCCTGTACAAACACAAAGAGGAGAAATCAATGAAGCTTTTCATATCCACAAAAACCATGACTCGTGCGTAAGCACCCCCTCTGTATATGTTCATGATTGTGAACTAAAACATCTAGATTCATATGATTGAGGTATCAGTATGTCTTAATGTGTTGTACATGCGCTCCTCGTTATAAAAAAAGAGTATATTTTTGTGTGTTTCTTTCTAATAATAAACGACAGTTGTCAGCACCGGGTGTGCCTGCTTCCTCTGTCCCTTGTCTCTGCGCTGTTATTGGCAGTCTTTATGTACCCACTAGCTCAACTCACCGTCTGACCAAACTGAATATAGGTAGCGCGCGGTTGACGATGAGATGTTGAGATTTCAGTCTACGTATTGCCAGCTAATGTAATTTGCATTAGTAAGCGCTGCCTGCTGGACTCTCGCTGTAGTCATTGTGAACGCGTTCCTTTGTTAACCTTTGTTGATCGGTCACCATATCAGAATTTTTTTCTTTTTTTCTCCTTGTTGCCTGCAACGAAGCTCAGACAGCCCTTTGCAGCCACTCTAAGTAGTAATGTCCCTATGTTCTCGTCGCGCACAAGCACAAATTAATCTGCCTTTAGCTTGGACTGGGTGACAAAATTACTCTGAACACAGCATACGGATATTATGAACCGCGCTTCTTCTTCAGCCTGCCCCAGCATATGCTGCTACTTAACAGAGTTCCTATAAGCTCGAGAACGGCCGTCGCGGACCTTCAGAGGGTCAACATTCTCGTGAAAATAAAAAAAAAAGAGTATGAACAAGTTAACTGGACCGAGGGACATAAGATACCACTCAGTCAGGACTCGCAAGAAGCTTTTATTCATAGTCTAGTGTCTCACAGGATATCACGCCAAGAGCTTCCATGCTTTAAAAAAAAATGCAATTTTTGAACGAGCCTTGTTTTGTGCGAATGCTAGGTACACATATAAATCGAAATCCATGTGTCAGCGTTATATGGCCCTCAAGTAAAACATATATTCCTCGTCTAGCCCGACGCTGTTTCCCTGGGTTATAAATCCCTCCTGGCGTAGACCTAAAATACGTTAGCCATAGCGCCATTTGACTAAGTGCTCTTCCGTCATGAAAGCCAAATCGCCACCATAAGAACAAACCTCATATCTTTATTTTTGAGTATATTTGTTACATGTTTTTTTTTGCACCTGTTGGCCATAGAAAACCTCTCGAAATTCTCGCCAAACATTTGCCGATATATTTAACAAACCTGCGCCTGCTCGTCCTTTAAAATACCTACAAATATGAAAAGTGATAGGGCTGCCAACAAATAAAAAGTCTACTTTCAATCGATATTCGAGTGCCCATATCGACAAATAGTCCGCTCCAGAAGCCGAAGTTTTATTTAATAAATGCTTATGCGCGTACACTCGAAGTAAGCAATGCGTGGGGAGCTTTGTGAGTCGGTGCTTGGGACAGTGCTGCCCTCTAGTCAGTTTACTGAAATTTTTCTTATGCGCGAAAAAAGGACAGCGCCATGACGTTGAAGACGTGATGCCCAGCGAATCGGAGGTGGCCAAGGAGTAAGCCCGCCGTGGGCGCAATTTGGTCAAAGACGCGCTTCGGCGTCGCTCCACGAACAATTCGCTTTTTAACATGCGCAGTGCACGCACTTCTGGTTGCAATAAGTTCACACATCTCTGTGCGGCGCAGAAGGGCCTGCATATAGTCGTCAAGAAAGTGCTCAGCGGCAGTCATTACAGTGATTTAAGATAACACTGCAGCTCTCTGAACTACAAAACATTTCATGCTTTCAGACAGTGCTGGGTCTCTCCTCTCTCTCGGCTTGAAAATTGAGCGATATTTCTGCGCTTTCATAGCCTGTTGTTTCCGAGTATTTTTCGGCTTTGGTACAAACATTTCAGCTTCTTACGAAAGCCCACATGCATATGTGATGCACGACATGCTTCTTAGAAATCCCCCTTTTTTCTTTTTCTCCGTGGTCTCCGTATTATGTCTTGACGATTAGTGACTCAGAATGGGCACCTCAGCCCGTTCAAGCGGACAGGCGAGATTAGAGAGCTGGATGCTTAAGGAGCTCGGTGATACGAATTCTGAGAGAGCGATTACTGTATGCTTTCAAGTAATGGTTATCAGAAATAGCAGTGCGTTATTGAAGACATCTACAGACATGGAAATGGCGCTCGTCAGCGTCACCTGCTGTCAGATTTGGAGCTCAAAAAGCTAGCTTTCGTGAGAGTGCTCGATGCGCTGGCTTATTGTTTGGCGCCCTAATAGCCGCCACTTGCTCTGTCCTGCGTTGGCTCCTAGTGACAAGAAAACCGTCAACGAGCCATGCTAGCTGCGTGTCCTGTGATACTTCGGCCTCCCGCCAAAGACTTGTCTCTGACAGCGAACAGTGAACAGAGCGCACTGCAACGAGTCACCCCACGCGAAGCATCAAGTCCCAACACTCGGCAGCTGTCTTGAAAAAAAAAAGCCTCACCGAAACAGGAGCCGGACTGCTGCTCTATTGAGAGGGAAGAGTGGACGCCACTCGAGCGCTCTAAAAGTGCGGATCGAAGTCAATGCTCATACAGCTTCCCCGCACGCCATGCTTAGCCAATGGCGTGCGCAGCGGCAGTCTAGTGGCGAAACGCAGAGACATGTCTAGCGCATAATATGGCGCGACAATTATCCATGAAATATTGCACTACCGCGTGACATTTACAAAATTAAGTCTAGCCGGGATAGGCTGGCCGCGGCTGACGAAAGACAGGGCTGTTTGGTGGTTGATAGGACAGGTCTTAGTCTCGCATATAACTTAACAATTTTTATGGTGGTTTTGCAACAGCTTTTGAAATCGTTATGGCGGCCTTCCAGTTTAGTGCTGGCTTTGTGCTATTTGTATACTATACTGAGCCACTCCAAGGGACTAGGACTATTTGGCGCTTATAGAACATTCCAACTGCTCGCAGTGAGTAAACGTTATCAATCACAAGAAATCTGGACAAGCGTTCCTGTTTGAACTGCGGCGACCACGTGCCGTATGGCGCTGAACACTCAAAATCAACGCTGGAATTTCGAATGTTCGCTACATCCTATTTATTTCCTATGCCCGTCGGAAAAAAAAGTGGCTCTAGGTATAGCACTGCTAAGCACGAAATATTGCGCGAAAGCAACGTTTTTTTTTTGCAGGTGGCCACCACCACCACGTACCTGAAAGCGCCATTGATGTGTCCACTGAACGAGGGCGCCAGTTATGTGCGTCTTCAACTTTTTCATCGTCACATCAGTTTACCCAATATACGCCGGTGGCCTATGCTCCAGTGCCGCGTTTCTGCAACAATATTGTCAACGCCAACGCGTATTGGTCTAGTGCCGTGTTTCTTCCACAACGTTGCCCACGCCATTGCATGCAGCGCACATCTTTCTGTCACTACCGCCACATTGCTCAAAGCGCGAGTATTAGTTTGGTAGTAGTATCAGTTGATGAAGAAGACGATCTGTAATGCACAGCGCGACAGTGTGTTCCATGTTAACATCAGGCGCGTTCGGCTGCGGCGATAGCCTAGTGCTCTCGCGCAGTGACCAGCGAAGCTGATCTGTTCGGGCCGCCGTAGGTTGAAACCCCACTCGCGGATATTTAGTCTATATATTACTATTTATTTATTTCACTTAGCTCAAGCACACGAACACTGAAAGCATACAAATATCGCAAGATCTTGCCCCGGGTTTACGCCCCGCCGCGGTGGCTCAGTGGTTACGGCGCTCGGCTGCTAGCCCGAAAGACACGGGTTCGATCCCGGCCGCGGCGGCTGAATTTCGAAGCAGGCGAAATTCTAGAGGCCCGTGTACTGTGCGATGTCAGTGCACGTTAAAGAACCCCAGGTGGTCGAAATTTCCGGAGCCCTTCACTACGGCGTCTCTCATAGCCTCAGTCGCTTTCGACGTTAAACCCCAATAAACCAAACCAAACCAAACCTTCAGAATAGTTTTTTTGCACTAATAGTTGGTGTGAGTGAAGGAAGAATTTTATAGGTCATAATTTTTAGAGGAGGACAGAGGTGGCCATGATAATCCCCATATTCACGCGGAATCTCTTTGGAACCTGCAATTTTATAAAAAAAAAGTAAGTTTAAAATATCGTTATTCAAAACAGAACTGCGCGCAGACGACGGGCCAAATTAGGCACGAATACACACACACAAAGCACAGCGTCTTCGCGCAGTTCTGTTTTGCTCTAACCATGAACCGACTAGCCCAACATCATGTCTTAATCCTTACTCAGTTACTCCGTATTCCCTACTGGCGGTCAGCTGACGACGCTCTTTGCTGCATGTCCAAGAAATATGGGAGCGTTGCCACTCCAACGGACTCGTTTCGAAAGTTGAAAGATGTGCCGAATTTCACTCCACCAGGGTATGTTTCAACTTTGCGCTTCCTTGGCTTGGCGGTTACGCGACACTGGATGGACCAGGTTAGATGCTATGGCGAGTTCAGTTCATCCTCTTATCCCGTGGAAATGAACCCCCGTCTAAATTTCTGCAAGTAAACAGTGGTTATAGAGCAATATTGAGTTCGCTTTAAGAAAGTTTCTGCCACTGCTTGGTGCGGAAAACTTGTGGAAGTTCTTTTGCAGAGACTAAGCTCCACTAACAGATGCCCTTAGCAAAAGGTTGAGCCCGTGCAGCAGTTTTGCGCAAAGTTTCTTGAGTAGCGTCACTCAGATATGACTACAGTTCTTTCCTTCAGAAGCGTCATTTTGGTGTCCTGCAGTTGAAATTACCCTTTTTTTTCCGCTCCCTGAAAACAGGCGGCTGCTCGGTCCTTTCCGTTAATAAATATTTACTTACTATTTTCAGAGAAAAAGAACTTCGGACTTTAACCATGCGTGCTGCTGTCGAACTTCAATCTTTATATTTTCAGGCAACAAACACTCTCCTTCTTAAAGTAGGTAAACAGCGGGCAAGGCTGTCGTCCTCTCGAGAGACCTAACTCAATAATGCCCTGTCACACCGAACCATATATAAGCGAAAGCTCCTGACGGTGTTTTTTTCCCACTCTTTCTCGTCTGGGACACAACGTTGAAAGGATGCACTAAATAACTAATGTGGTCGCTGAGAGCAGCTTTGCATAATCACCCTGAAAAAACGGAGAGCAGCAGCCTTAATCTTTAGGCATCAGCGGGCACAGGACACCAGCATTTTTTCAAGAAGAACATAAGAGTTTACAGGAAATAAAAGGCTGATGGAGACAGAGACAGGATTAAAACTGAAATATGAGAACAAAAAAGGTTTTAGTTCCTCTAAAGCATTGAATGCTCGGGTTTGTTTGATACTTTGCAAGACATGCACATAAAATGCTCCAATTTGTAATGTAAATTTTTAGAGGCAAAGAACAGGATCACTTCGGCTTTTTCTTGAACCATTTGCCTTGCTGTACTTCATACCCTTACGAACCTTAGCATTTTGTGTTACTGCACGTTTCTCGGGAAATGATGATAGATCATGGTTGGCTATTTACTGTGAACTTCGTTTCTCGAAGTTGCTGCATCGCTGAGAGTGATACACTAATCATGACCTCACTAGTCACTAATCACCAGTCACTAATCACTAATCACTGAAGCAGTGAAGTAAAAAATGAAACCAAACTGGGCGGGCTTAACGATTAAGATTGGTTTGGTTTTTTGGGGTTTAACGTCCCAAAGCAACTCAGGCTATGAGAGACGCCGTAGTGAAAGGCTCCGGAAATTTCGATCACCTGGAGTTCTTTAACGTGCACTGACATCGCACACTACACGGGCCTCTAGAATTTCGCTTTCACCGAAATTCGGCCGCCGCGGGCGGGATCGAACCCGCGTCTTTCGGGTCATCAGCCGAGCGCCGTAACTACTGAGCCACCGCGGCGGCCTGCTTAACGATTAAGAGCTACACCAGATAATATTTCTTGTCGCGTTCCCTCTATGAGACTTCATGACGTATTGGACACGTATCCTGGGATGAACAACTAGTACAGTGCAAATAATATTTGGCATCCATACCTGGCACGACACTGATATTTCCACTGATATTTATTTATTTTTTTAATTTAATCTCATACCAACACAACCTTAAGGCAATGCGGGGAATATCTAGGTAAATGGGGCTTGAAAGTAGGCTGCTCGAATTGGAGCACATCAGACAATGCGGACACAAATACATCATTCGAATCAACACCAACATGTGAAAGCAATCCAGAGTGCCAGAAAGTGATTGTGTACATACTGAATAGTTTGCGCTTCATCACCTATCATACATATCTTTCTTTCTTCTGTCTATCTTCCCTGGTGCAGAGTAGCAGACAAGAAAACCATCACTCAGGCGACCTCACTGACTTGGCTTGTAATTCTCTCTCCCTATTCGATAAGTAACCGATTTCGGGACAAAAGAACAACTGAAGGACTGTGGTGTTACATTTGTATTCCTGTGGCCTGCATACGTGATCGCCGTGCTGAGGTATGCATTGTGTCTAGATGAGGTAGTTCTCACTACGAATACCAGCTCTGTTGCGATAAATATGGGAAAAAATTGAATCGCTGCATTTTTCTTCTCGACTATTAAGGTTCCAAACCTAGGGAACGGTTCTGTACTGACATGTCCATTCTCCTGCTATAATTCTTCAGATCGAAGAACCGAGGTACCGTACTTTTCGAGTTTCTATCGTTACCAGTCAGCGGCTCCAGACATCAGTCGAATTACAGAGGGCATTTCCAAATACAGCATACATGGCCCCCTTCTTTTTAACCTTTATGTTATTAATATTGATACCGCATGTAGAGGTGCTAATTGTATTATGTATGCAGATGACGTAACTCTGCGGTTTTCATCTGAAAATGTTCTGGATATTACTAACAATGCAAATCACTCTTTACACGATTTGAAAAACTGGTCACTTACGAATTACCTTAAAATGTATGTGACTAGAACAAAAGCTGTATTTTTCGTCCCAAAATTAAAGTTATTTCATTTCTACCTGGTCTGTATTTCGGGTCAGAACGAATTCATGTTTTCTAGAAAGCATTCGTGTGTTAGACATCCATTTTTTGGAGTGAATTGAGCTGGGGTGACCATCTAATTCGGAGGTCGTGGGTTCGGATCCCACCGGCGGCAGGTGGTTGTTTTTTTTCTGCTTTTCTAATCACTTATCTTTAAACGATAACATATTCAGTAATATTCTAAATTGATCAACACCACAAAATAAATAACTTAAAAAAAATCCCCTGTGCCCCTTGGTTTCTGTGGCTGTTGGCTTCTGTCATATTTATAACGAGCCCCTCATCCCCTTCCCTTGTTTGCTTAATTGCTTAGCGAGGGCCTCGATTCTGGCAGCCTTGACGCCTTAGGAAGCATAAGAGGCTTCTCACGCAGCTTCCACCCTCTCCGTTCGATGACGTTCTACGTCACACCTGCGGTAACTCAGGACGTTCCACGTCCGCCGCTTATGAACGTGGGTGGCGCTGATGAACACTCTCAAGGTTAGGTTACTTGTAAACATAAATACCCCCGAAAGCAGAAGAATTGACAGCCGTCGCCGTAGCTTAGAGGTAGAGCACCGGACGCGTAATTCGGAAGTCGTGGGTTCGGATCCCACCGGCGGCAGGTGGTTGTTTTTCTTCTGCTTTTCTAATCACTTATCTTTAAACGATAACATATTCAGTAATATTCTAAATTGATCAACACCACAAAATAAATAACTTAAAAAAAAATCCCCTGTGCCCCTTGGTTTTTGTGGCTGTTGGCTTCTGTCGCAGTAATAACTAAGATTTGTTGTATCACAGGCATTATAAATCGGCAAGACGTCTGTTTCCATGTAATGTAAAACTGCTCTTGCATCAATCGATATTCCTATCTCACTTGAATTGCGGTCAGCTTATGTGCGGAACTACCACTGCAATTAATAAGCACTAAATTTATCTGCGTCAGAGAAAGTTTTACGTGCAGAGCCAAGCTTATTCATCAATATAGCATAGTAAAAATATCTGATCTTTGCCACTTATGACTGCTGACGCATACAGGACTGATCCAATCAAAAATACGAAACACCTCCGCAATTTAGCGGATCTTCGTTCTAACACTCGCCAGTTTCACAGCAGACACCCTGAACACTGGTGTGTTGAAACATGTTGTACTACATATGACACAAAAAGTATTAAAAACACATTGCCACGTACTTTTAACACATTCAATGTTGTTAATATAAACATTGCTGAAATTTCGCGCAAATCCGTTTTAAAACTGATGTCACTCCTGCAACTACTTTGAAGCTGCTCCATCACTGATATTTTTTCCTTCGTGTGTGTGCAGATAGGTCTCTGCATTTTTTGTCATTTTTTTTCTCACTGTCGCCTGCTGCCCCGCAGTGTAGGCGAGACTGATTTGCTTCGATCATTCTGTGCTTTGTGTGAGTGCTTATTTTCCTGCATTGCTGTCTGCTGTTCGCAGTGTAGGGGCCGATGGACTCGTCAAGCTGCTCTCGCAGCTTTTATGCTCGGCCCGCATCAAGTGACACTGGGAAAATAAACTCAGTTCAGTTCAGTATTACAGGACTCACCTGAGTTGCGTTCTGTACACGAAATGTTGCGCGCTTTGCGTGATGAACTTAGCGTTGTGACGGAGAAAACGCTGCGTTTTACAGGGTTCATTAACAGTGTAAACGGCATGGTGGGCCGGACACAAAGATAGCCTTAGTTAAATATGTAAATATTTCCTTTCTTCCATGGTTTCTAGAGACACAGAACTGAAGATGTAAGCTATTTTAAGCACATATTTCATTTTTGCATAGCGCATTGTACAGTTTTACGATAGTTCATCTGCATGCGCCACTGCTGGCACAAAGCAAATATTTTATCTAGGTTTTCTCCGAACAAAACGTAGTCTGCAACACATTTTACTTCCGTATACACAATACAGTCATCTTCAAGCAGTAACATGAAAGAAAAAAGGTCCACGGCAGTATAAACTGCATAAATAAGGAAAGTAGTAGACCCATCACCAATTACCAGTGCTCCCATGACGTAAAATTGATGGGGCTACAGAAAGCTACGCTCACTACAAACCCTTACTCTTGTAGTTAAGAGCTCACAATACGCTCAGTAGTTTTAAATTGAGATTAATGCAATGGAACTTGGAAATCGTAAGTTTTGATTCACGGGATCGAACACCGTTCTAAAATATATAAAGGCGTATTCTACCGCAACACAATAGTGAAAGGCATAGTTCATAAAGAAAGTCTGTTAACTGCCTTACAGGAGAGTCATCGCCGCTACCCGTATTGGTTTGGATTTAGCAATGAGTTGAGGGTAATGTCTGGCATAGTATTAGTATATAGTATGTGCTTTAGAAACTGTGCGTGTGAAATAAATAAGTCGATAAACAGTTGCCAGCTCACGAGGTCTGCAGTTATGAAATTTCATAACGCACGTGATCTTACGGTTATCAACAAAGGAGTACGTAGGTAGATAATGTTTTAGATATCACTTTTATAAACGGTGCTATTCTTCGCAAAAGCTTAAAATGCCACGAGACAATCTATTAGATCTACGGCTTTTGAAGCGGCTAAGCGGTTAAGAAATAAATTAATGCTATTTGCGCCAACAGATATATCTTCCGATGTAGCTACACTTAGCTGAGTAACATTTCGGCGCTTCATATTGTGAAAATCGGGCAAAATACGCTGCCAAAAAGTAGTTAAAATCGTTGCTTTCGCTTGGCCATCTTCTAAAATAACTCCGTTATGCATAAGTTGAGGTACACAGAGGTTACCTTTTTTTGTTACATTTAATATAACTCCAACACTGATTTCGTTTCTTTATTAAGTACTCCATAACACAGTAAAATACTACAAAGTCTTGTGCGCTGTAGTTTCTTCCATTATGAGTCCTTACCACTGACCCAGCTGATCACTTTTCTACAGTAAAGAAGGACAAAACACCGAGTCTTGTCAAGTGCGCTGTAATTATGGAAAATCGCTACCAACACGTCCAAGAAGTTGTCTTCTCGATCTTCCTCTTTAAATACGAAGCAAAAGTATCAATCTTTTTTTTTTTTTGGGGGGGGGGGGGATATGAAAGGAATTAGATTTCAGCCAGCTGCTTTTCTGCTACTAAAACAGAAGAATAATATCACGCGATCCCAATATAGGTTTTCTTTTCATTTCAGAGTAACTGGATTTGCTTTTCGCGCCATTTTTGTCCTATTTTCTTTCGTGAAGAATTTTCTGGCCCTCAAGACCCCCCCCCCCGTTTCGCGCTCTATGCACACAAATAAGTGTGTATTACACTCCTGCTCGGTTTGCTTTGCATTGCTTTGATATTTATAGTAGTATGCCCTGCAAAATGCGGCGAATCTATTACACCTGATTAATTTGATGAAAAAGTTGGGCTAATTGAAAATAGGCCTTGTCAAGAAAACTTTCTCTACTTGTTTCCTTCCTTGAAACTTCCAGCTGTGCCACGCATGTGCCCCTTCGGTAAGCTGTACATCATCCCCCCTCCCCCTTTCGCACCTTCGCGCTCGCTAATTATGCACAAGTTCGGAGCGCACGTCCTGGATCATAAGCAAACGCCAGCGTGTGCTGCCGACCGTTATGACAAACTGTTCGCAGTGTTGCCCGTCAGCCGCCTGCTTGTTTGCGAACCCTAAGTAGACGGCTTTCAGGAAATGCAAATTGCAGAGGAAGTATTGAGACTAAAAATAAAATTACGCTCCGTTAACCAGCTAGAGCGCCTGCCCCGCCAAACTATTTATTTATTTATTTAGGGGGGGGGGGGGGGAGTCAGCACTTCGGAGGGCTTTTTAGGCAGAACTTTGTACCGGAAAAAAAAACTGTGACTCTCGCAGTGCGTGAACAAAACGTGTAGCGGCTCAGAAAGACTGGTATTAATGTATTGATTATATTCTGGTTAGTTAGAGCCCAGGTTCCCGCTGCCAGAGCAGCCGCTGACAGGCTGCGAGCGGCTCCAGTGGAGTGTTCCTGTAAGGCTTCGCGCATTTGCTTTCGAGTGCAGAAAAATAGTTGCGAGTGGTCCTGTTTTTGCACAAATAGCGCAATTCATGCTTTTTTGCCGCGCTCTAGAACTCGCAGGTGAAATTTCGCGCATATTAAATGCCTTAAATGGGAACATTCCATTTGCCAAATTAATCCCGTTTGCGCGCTTCTATTATCTTGATTCGCGTGCAAATTTCGTTGCGGTGGAATGGCTGCAAGAAGCACATACCGTGTTTTTTAACCGTTGGTGGCACTATATAGAGTGCCTTGTATATATATTATAATGATATGCTGCTCCTGATGCATTTAACTGTGGTGTGGTGCGCCGTTTCAGTTTGAAATAGACAACGACGGGGTCAGATAAATGTGAATCGCGGCTAAATTTCAGTGTGGAAAACAGGTCGGAGCAAGTGTTTTGAAACCAGTGAACTGTTATTAGAGGCACTAACGGCAAAATGTAGATCACTGGAGTGTGCATCGAATAATTCAAAACGGTGGTTCAAACGCAAGGACATGCCGTTAATGAACCGCATAATCAAAGGCACTACCTTCGCAAGTTATAAAATTGCCGAGCGTGAGTTTAACTCGTCTCCTAAAATATTATATATTAGTACGAACAGCCAGCATTTCAGTTTTTTTGAAATATTATTAATAACCGGTTATGAGAAAAAAATGAGTGTTGTAACTTTCTCAGGCTCCGTTGCAAGAAACTGGGGCAGCCAGAAAGCCTTGCGCAACGTGGTCGATTACATGGCGCCATGGGGTGGTCTCTAATGTATGGTAATGCGTAGACACCCGGACAGCGCTGTTAGGGGAGGGACTAAGACGAAATATAGAGGCAGAGATAAACAATCAATATCTGAAGGACTTTCGATCAATTACCGTCACCTGTGTACACTGACGTCAAACAGCAGAGGGGCGTATTTTGGATTTCGTCTCTATTGAAATGGGGCAGCCATGATCGGTACTCGATCCCACGACCTCGCCATCAACAGCCGAGTGCTATAACCACTTATCCATCGCAGCGAGATTTCTTTCAGGAGCAAAATTACGTCGCTTACTAATATACGTCACGTGGAAGCCGCTACTGGCTTGGGCATTCATTACTCTGATCCCTTCAGCCATAAATGGCTGCCAGCAATTTTCTATAAACGCACTGCACGTCTGAGAGGCACTCTGTTTTCACATGAAGCCTAGGTACCCAACGGCATCACGCTGTTAAAAAGATACAATTCATCACTTTGTCAATAATTTTACATAGTTTAATGGTTTTTTTAAAGGTAGTTCATCATTTTTCAGCACAGACCACCTGATCAATTTTTAGTTAGCAGAAGACAGGAACAAAGACAGGCAAAAAAGCCGCAGTGAGTGTAAAAATACTAAAAACATTTTCGAGCTAATAAACTATCCTTACGTCCCGGAATACTTGTCTTCTCTTCTGATTTTAATGCTTGGTTGCACAGTACAAAAAATCTTAGCGTGCAGGGGAGAACTTGCAGCAATAAGAAAGCTTGTTCAGCTCATGTTGCTGCCTGAAAAGCTACTCATCACGCGAGGTATAGAGTTCCAAGCAAAAATGATCCGGGGACTCAGAAAACAGAAAACTTGTCCCGGCACCTTCGCGCTCTCACCACTGAAAAAACTAACGATTTATTATCCCAGTACCAAACGGCGTATGATTAGGCAGCCTAAAGGAATGGGGGCATGCTCTGCGAGTGACTGAGATGTACTAATCAGCGGCAAAAGTGTATGCGATTGCAGTCACTCGAAACAAACCTTCCACATAATTAGACATCCAAGGTTCAAGTATATGCTAATAAAAAATATGCTGAATTTACAAATCCAGAGTAACGAAGGATCTGTGATTTAGTGCTTTTTACTGTATAAAATGTGTATCATTTGAAGAGCTGAAAAAAAATTTTAACACCTATGTAGAGTTAACTGTCTAATGAATTTCAACCAGAAAGCGGCTAATATAAGGAGAAAAATGCATTTCCAGCACCAGGAACTAGTTTTAAGCCTAGTTACACGAGCGACTTCAAATCATAACATTTTTAAAGAGTAGGCTTCATTCAGGAGTAATATTACACTATACAGAGGACATCTCTTGAAATGCCTCCGTACCAAGAAATTCTGGGCATGAACGCAATTCTTTCTCATATCGTAAAACTGCGCCATAACAATCGATATATATATGCAGGTCTCTCTTCGGGACACTTGAAGTTTTGTTTTTATTGTCAAAAGGGCACCTCAGTGGTTTTCTATGGCATTCTTAACTACTCGGTGTGAGCGCAGAGCTAACTTTAAAAGCCAGGCGGTGCTACGCACCGCAACGTTACACCATTTCCATCAATATGCTGATAGCAATGTGTCAGAATAGGGTACAGTTGCCTTACAACGATTGTCAAAAACGCATCGCGTTGGTTTTTCCAGCGCAGGACAAAGTTTAAAAGCAAGATCGTGCGACGCATCGGAAGATTAGACCTTTCCCATCAATATGTTCATAACAATAAATTAACAATAGGGGAAGTATACGCTAGGTGGCGAAAGCTACCTCCCGATACAAAGGGTAAAGCCATTATCATCCATCCATCCAACAGTTGCCTCAGAATTATTGTAAAAAACGCAGCACATTGGTTTTTATGTTAGTTTTAGCTACTCGGTGCGGACGCAGGGCCAACTTTCAAAGCAAGTTTTTACTACGTGTTGGAGAGGAGGAATAACCGCAAACTTGACAGGAGTGAAGAGCGAGAAGGCAAGTTTGCGGTTATTCCTCCTCTCCAGCATGTCAGACCAACTGGCCCAAAGCTTCCCCTTGTTTTTACTACGAATTGAAAGGTTAGGTCATTTTCACCAATATGTTCACAAGAGTATCTTACAATATGCAGTTGCCCCACCATTAAATGTGACGTCCGAGATAGGTAGACGAGATCAGAAAGGTGTCTGTTGCTGAGGGGCTGTATTCATCACTTTTAAATAGAGTGGCACGGTAGATGCGTAGATCACGTTAGGCGCATCAATACGTCGCGCTATATGAGCAGTACAAGAAGCGACGCATGTTGCAACACTGAAAATTAAACTTTGGCTTCGGTAATAACAGCCAAGTTATCACTAGACTAAGCCGCCTAAGGTGCAGCCGTTTGTTTTTGTGGTTAGGGTTTCACGTACAGCGGCTAGCCACAATGCTTCACTAGCCTTATAATTAATCGATGCTTCTATATGTGTTTATGCCTGTACAATGATATAATGAAAGAATATGCGCGAAATAGTATCATGCTAAAAAGCTAACTTTCACAGCTCGAACAGCGGTACTACTATCTTTCGAAACACGCACCATAACAAGGTGAAAAAGCGGCAAAGGCCTTTGTCCAGAATTCATAAAAAGCTGCTAGAGAGCGAGATCCTGGAAAATTACGAAACAGGCCTTTCCGAAAAATATCTAATTGAACGTGGGATTGGAACACCGGATATCCCTCACCTCATTTTTATCGCTGAAGGTCACATAATGTAGGTTCATTTGTTTCGTAATTTTTCATTTAAAAAAGCTTCATATTGGCCTTTTTCATTATGTTTTCGATCTGACAGCCTCCGGAACTCGTATGAAGCGGGCAGGCCAAAGCTTATTTTGTTCTTCATAATTTTCTAGGCCAAGAGCTTAGTTCAAGTCATGTCTGGCTTTTTACATTAATAATCGGGCTCCTAGCCGAAAAAAAAAATAATAATGCGGCTCGTACAGAAAAAAGCTAGGTCTCAAAGGACCTCAATAAGAAAAATAAAAGGTTTATAAGGTTCGCAATCACTTTGCAAACAAAATATACGAAATTGCTGTCACGCTAATTCATGAAATTCCGCCCGATGACCAGGAGGCATAGCAAGTGATGAGAAAACATTAGTCATTTGTTCATTGGACAAGGACCTGCCTTGTAGATTACGTTCATTTTTTGTATGCGGCTAGCTTGGAAGCCGAAAACGTGATAAAGTGAACTTATTTTTTATTTGAACATACTGCAGGCTGTGCGCCCAAGCAGGATTGGTATACATATACGTAAAATTAAAAAAAAGCATGAAAGCACAAGTTACAAAACACATCAACACATTGAGTAGACCAGTTGAAGCGGTTATAAAATATCAGCACAAAAAAAAACTGACACAATCATATATTTTGAACATACTGCAGGATACCGCGACAGAGTCGATAATACTAACATTTAATCACCCTAACTACTTGAAATATTGTCGATAGTGCATGACAAGAAGTTGTTGAGATGCTGAGGCGGGGGAAGAACAGTAACACGATAGTACTTGTTTGTATTTGAATAGCATTTAGCAGCGGTCTACTCAGAGAGCAGACCTGTGTATTGGATATCGGAGCATTATCGGAGCATTATCGGTGCATTAGACATCGTAAACTCGCAGCTCTCGTGGAATATACTCATAGGTGAGGTCCTTGCTACTATGGTGCTACTCAGCGAAATGGACAATGTTAAAGATTTATTTACTTTTTTTACTTATTTATTTATTTATTGTCCCTCTTAGCTCACAGAGCAATATTGAGGGCAGTGGTACATACAAACAAAAACAAATTCGTTATATGAAAGGATAACACATACAGCAAAAAAAAACTCTACCCACAATTGTGACAAAATGAAAGGTAATAACTAGAAGAAATATGTCCGTCGAAAAACCGAAATACGACAGTAAACACATATACCAAAAAGAAATATGATGTTACGATAAGTACAAATATTGAACACACAGATGGGCATGTTCCAGAAGGCTAAATGTCAAGAAAGGTTTGCAACAGAATGACGTCTATTACCCTGAATTATGATTGCACTATCCCACAATCAAGCAGGCTGCATTCAATGAATGTGGGCTATAATCTCGCAACATACCAGGCAGTTTATGGCGGAGCAGCGTATCAGGTTTAACACACGGAGATGATATCACGTTGCTGTTGACGATAACGCTGTTATCTGACTGTTCGCTGATAATTTTGAAGCAGAAATGCAAACTTTATTGTTCCATTTTAATGAAAGAAAGCTGTTTGTGTTGCAGAACAAAACTGAATAAGTGGTCACTGTATAGGAGTAACAAGAAGCGAAAGTACAGAACAGCAATATATCCGAGCATGCATAATACAGAACAAGAGGTACAATACAAAAAAGTTAGTGTAAAAAATGGCAGAAAAAACAAACAGATGAAAAGGTAATAATGCTGTTATTGATCCAGATAGTTTATACAGAAAGTTCGACAGAAAACAAGCGTGCCGTGGTCTGATGAAAGAACAAAGCGGAAAGTCACAAAGGAATCAGAGTATAAAAATTCTAAATGGAGTGGCTGACTTCTTGAGAATTCATCAGGCTCTCATAGAACACCAAATTTAAGCAATTTTTCAGCAGCAAAATTCATGTGTCAAGTAAACAAAAAAATTAACATTAACGTTTTTTTCTCAGTGCTTCCTGGAAAATATTCACCATTGCTATCTCCAAACATACACTGAAGAGTGAATCTGCAGACAAACATTTTAAGCCTGTTTATCACTAATCAGTTCTAAATTAGAATACGCATGCGTAGGTCGTAACCAATTTATGAAAACTAACTATCAAGCACTTGAAATAATTAAACGCAAGGCTATTCGATTGATTTTCTTCTGAATACCGTTCAGCAGACTCGCCAACTGCCGCAGTGCGTGAACACAGGATTCAAATATTACATGTAAGACGAAAAATTTGCAGATTAAGATTCCTTTTTCTTTGAAACCATCACAATCTGTCAATGCGCCCAGATCCCCGTGTTCAGCATTTTTTTCCGACACGGTCAGGGAGATATCGTCACTCTTATTCACTGACCCCATTCGCCGCCACAACTAACGTGTTAAAATATTCCTTCTTCCCTCACACCGTAACTGACTGGAATGCGTTGCCTATGGTGGCATTAAGTCACGTGTAACATTTAGACTGTACAAGATTGACGTCATCTGGCGTCGGTTTTAGGTTTTCAATTTCTTTCAGTGCTTTTCGTATTTGTAATGCATTCAGTCGCCTCTCCTGACAAGGTCCGAAAGGGCTTGCAGCAGTCTGTAAACACATAAGCAAAAATGCAGCCGTGTAACCCTTCTTCCCTTGTCTTCGTGCTTTGGAACATTTGGAAAGATATGAACGTATCGGCGGCACTAGGTAAATGAGGCTGGGGATGGGAGTATAAAAGCAGTATAAAATCGAAAAAAAAACTGAACGATCATCTGGGTCACGACTGCCACCAGCCGCTCTGAATTGAATGGTCATGTGAATTCAATTTTGAATCGCTTCTTTATTCGCATCTATACACGTATACATGGCAGGAGTAGAGGAAAGAATTTTAAAGAGAAATTCGCCTCCAATGGGCCTCCACCTTTGCTGAAATGGCAGTCCATTCCACAAACAAAAATACAAAAATCAATAGTGCAAGCAGAAAACAAAAACAGAGCATTACATACGATAATCAATGCCGTCGTAAATAATAATACAGCCGAAATGTTAGCCTTCATTTGCAGCAGATGTTTACTACGAAAAACAAGCTAAAATATTCCATAATGTGAATGTGTGAGAGATGTCAAACGCATAAAGTTAATAAATAACGAATGTGCAATAAGCCCATTCAAAACATAATACACTAGCTTTTACAGGGTTTCTAACGAGTTTAGTAAAGGTAGCAGTGTGCGGAGCCACATTCCATGTGCGTAGTTGAGACACGCTAAGGAATATGCTGTGCCTTTTCTTGACGTGTGTTATTATAATTCAATGCCAAATCTAATAAACGCCCAATAAGATTAGTGTTCTGTTTTTTCTTGCCACCGCGGTGAAACGTTTGAGCAAAATGTTAAGGAGGGAGGTGTGAATAGGTTGGAAATAAAGGGCACTGAAAACAGGTCCCGTGTGTGCCTAATATGAATGATTTGCAATAGCGTGCACTGTTTTTCTTCTGGTATTGCGCTGGTATGGCGGTATCGCCCGAGAAGAACGGGCTGTAGTTTAAACGAAAATGGAACAGGGGCTGTAGAATTGTTTCATTATATTTTAAATAGATAAAGAATTAATGTTTTCTAATTACTCCCGCTGTGCGAGGGAGGTTCTCACCAGCTCATTCAGAGTAAATGTTTCAACTGTAATTCTTCTCACGGATGACCCCATTGCAGGTTACGAATAACACAAAGTTAACAGCTGGGGGTCCAAATTGCAGATTATTAATAATGCTATATATATATATATATATATATATATATATATATATATATATTGTAAGGATAAAGAAGATACGTCTGATGATCTGAAAGGATGAAGACGAGGTAGCAGTGCTCTCGCGAGTTTTGCCAGCGCTACGTTTGTGTGTGCTTCGCCGCCGACCTGATCCCAGACGGTTGCCGTCGCCGTTCCCGTCGCCCCAGTACCTCGTAATAAACCCACCCTTACAATATATATATATATAACATATTCAGTAATATTCTAAATTGATCAACACCACAAAATAAATAAATAAATTAAAAATCTCTTGTGCTACTTGGTTTCTGTGGCTGTTGGCTTCTTTCATATATATATATATATATATATATATATATATATATATATATATATATATATATATACACACGCACTCTCTAGTTTACTAGAGAGTGCGTGTGGTGTCGAAGGTGCAGTTCTGATGTAAAGCCTTTGCGTGCGCAGAACACTCCTAGCTGTCCAGGATAAGGCGAAAACAGTTGATTTTCGTCATCGCAGCATTTCCAACACAGGATCCCCGGTGCAAACACGACGTTGGCGCCAACTGCGTCTTACATTCTTGCCGCGTCTACGTACGCTCTCATAATCTTGCATGCCAACATTTACACTCGCAGATACATCTCAAGTTCTCAGCGTATAGTGAGGCATATTATGCGCTATGCGATGCGTCAGCAGGGCCAGAGTGTCTATTATTTTTATTTATTTTCATTTTCTTTAAAATAGTGCCACTTTAGGCCAAGAGCCGAGCAGACTGGCGTAAACAGGTATTTTGCGCGAATATGTTACACGTGCGAGTGATGCCAATAAAAAAGTGACAGAATTCAACAAATTACAAGTAATAAAATCTAGACAATGCAGTATAAAGCAGCGCAGAATAAAATGAACAATAGCAAGGGCACATTGTACACAGCAGAAAAGCGGGAAATGTCATGTAACTATAACATGTCTATTGAATTTCAATATTACATATTCTCAATGTTGCATAAAAGAGAATTAGGAACAAACATAAGAAGCTTTAAAAATTCCTTGTGATGCGCTTTAGCATTAAAAGAAGCCGGATAATGGATTTGCCTTTATTATTTATAGGTTTAGTTTATTCAATTTTGTGATGACCGGGGCAAGAATCAGTACCTGAATGTCTTGTTAGAAAAATAATACTTCGTTAGCGCATGCTCGTGTTGGTATAGTGTCATTCTAGATTATCAATATGAAATGCGCCATGTGATATCAATTTTACAGTGACGATGCAAAATTATAAAGCCGAATTTTAGCCAAGCTTATTTTGCTATCGTCGATGACGTGTTAAGGCTTGAGCAAGCTAAGACACGTGAGGTCACTACGACGATATTAGCTGTGAATCAACCCTTGCTGCTTTTCTCTGCACGCCTTCAAGTTTATATTAGTTGATGTATATAAAGACGAAATTCTGTTACCATATAACAGAATTGATTAGGAAATGCTTTGAAGGTGTGCAGCTTAATTTTTGTTGCAGTGAACTTTAAGCGTTTTTTAGATTATAATAGCTTGCGTAACACTAGTTGAAATGCCAGTTACGCGTGCTTTCTAATATTTTATCAACAAATAAAGACATACAATGTATTCTTGGACGTTACTTAATGCTACTGTTGATCAGCCTTCGAAGCAGGTGTGCGAAACAGGTAAAGTTAGAGGGTTGCTTTTCCTCTTATTGTCATTTCGACTGACTTACTGACATTAATAGACATTTGCCACTCGGACACCACCGGCTCCGTGTTAGGAAATTGAGCAAGAACGAGGTGGCCGTTAAAGCTGTTAATTTCTTTATAAATGACGGAATCATCTAGGAAGAAATTAGTTTTGGTGCTTATACTATTGGTTATATCATTAATAAAGATCAGGAACAGCGGTTGGCCGACAGTCGAGCACTCTTGAGCACCGATGTGAAAGGGACAACACTAAATAGCATATAGTCGAACATAAACTGAGAGCGATGTGTTAGAGAATCTGTTTTCTAGGCAGGAACTTTTTCATTGCCAATAGCGTAGTCTAATTGTTTGATTAGCCAGGTGTGAGTCCTGCAAACAAAAGTTTTAGAGAAGTCAAGTTAAAACATGTCAATATCAGAATCGTTTTTAATACTTAGAAGAAGCTCACGAACGCCATTTGTTGAGTGATGGCTGAAACGCCGACTCGAAAACCGTGCTGGTGAGGCGATAGCAAGTTTTCGCGTTCCGGAAACACAGTTATGCATTGAAAATGATATGCTGTACTATTTTGAATCAAGTGCAAGTGAGTGATACGGACCTGAAGTCAGCAACATTTATTCTGTCGCCTGTCTTGTCAAACGGCACTATTTTAGCATTTTTCCAGTCATGCAGTACATCAGCACTTGCTAGTCACTTACAAGGAATCTGCGTCAATATTTGATATACCAGTTAGCATATTTTTGAGAAATTCATTAGAAATTCCATCGAGGCCGTTTGCTTTTCAGTGTTGATATTGAGGAGAATAAGGACAATTTTGGTGTCCGTTATTATTAAGAGAACAAGGACCGAGAAACTGCAAGGTGATGGGAGGGTAGGTGCACAACTGTCTTTCATGAAAGTCGGCTGAAAGAAATGGCTATATTTGTCTGCCACTGTAGTTGTCCTTTGTTTGGCTAGTTTAGTTGTCGGCTGGGTACTATGTATATGTCTCTAGAATTTTGTGGGCTCTTTTTCAGAAAGTTAGGAGACGTCACATAGTAGTAGTATTGTTTCGAAAATTTTAGTTTTTCGCTTTCACTCCACAAGAGCAGACTAACTTGAAGATTGTGGCACGTTTCGGATTTTTTGTTATCCTGACGAAGCCGTTTTACACGCCGCTTAGGGTGGATGACTCACGTGTTACCCACGGATTCCTAATATGCTGTTATTTCTGTTTCATTGAAATATAATCAGTTACATAGGGCAGGACAATACCTTTAAAATTAGTTGACAATGAATTTACATCAGTGGATTCCTCAGAAGCCATTTCTAAAGACGAATCGAATCCACGGGACATATAAGTTACATGCTGCGTAAAAGCTTTCTACTATAGACAGACTAGTAATGCAGTACGCAAGCGTGAATGTGCACACAAGCAGACTTTGGTCAGATATTGCTTCAATAATGCCCACTTGTGCTTGACTTATAAGAAAATGAATGAGAAGTATCGGTTTCAGGAGATTTGATTGTACCTTGAGCGTGAGTTAGATAAGTAAGAAGTTGATGCAGGTGGAAATTTGCATTAAGTCTATTAACACTTCTGGAGCGTCTTATGTGCGATACATTGTAGTCCAGTCTATGTCCGCAAGGTTAAAGTCCCCTCTAAATACAATCCTGGATTGATGGACATTTCACTGCATGCATTCTTAAATGACTAAAAGGCATGCGCTGTCATTAGCAGGACTTCAATAAACTTTTATAAATAAAACTTTGCAGTCATTTTCAGAAAATATTGATTTTTATGGCATAATAGCTCCTATGAAAAAAAGAGGATTTTTCCTCTCATAATTTTATTCTAACACCTCACTATATGCGGCTTTCTTTGCGAATTCCATGGAATATGGCAGCAAGTCGAAAATTATGGGAATAATGGCATCAGTAAATTAAAAGCCGTGTATATAGTGACTGCGCAGTGATGAACGGGAGGAATGGAAGCAAAGCTTGACCGGAATGCAAGCAAAATCTGGGGCCGCCGGTTGAGTTCGAAGCATGTGGCTAGTGTCACTGTGGCACATAAGACAGTATGGTGGTCGTTTAGCACAAACGTGTCCTGTGAAACCCAGACAGTATGGTTATAAGACGCTTTCTTTTCTCAAGTGCACGGCTTATCGACCTCAACGTTTCGTGCTGCTCGTAGTAACGCTTGTTTCTGTGTTTCTCCTTTTATTCTGCCGCAGGTGGTGAAGATGCTGTTCGTGGTAGTAGCCGTATTCGCCACCCTCTGGCTGCCGTACCGGGTTCTGCTCGTCTACAACTCTTTTGCCGAGAAGCGCTACATGGAGCTGTGGTATCTGATGTTCTGCAAGACTATGATATTCATCAACAGCGCCATCAATCCAATCCTGTACAACGCCATGTCTATCAAGTTCCGACGCGCCTTCAAGCGCATGCTCAGCTGCCGCGGTGCGCAAGGCTCCCGAGACAGCCGCGGTGGAACCGAGCGCACTGTGGCCGGGACCTACTCGAGCGTCGTGGGCGGCGGATCGGTCCGCCTCAACCGCAGCACTATCGTCGCGCCGGCTGGCAAGGGCAGCACCAGCAAGAACGCGCTCGTAGACCAAAGCCACCAGCTGGTCTAAGGCGAAGGCCACGCCTGGCCCGTAGCCGCGTGAGCGTATCACGCGGGTTGCGCAGTGCCAGTGGACCAGCGCCTGCATTGCACTTATACGTAAACTAGCCGGAAGCTGTAAGGTGTGTACGCAGTACCAACAGCATCTATCACCAAGTACGGTAGCAGCTGCCGGAAAGGAGCTTGGAACAAAGCCACTGAGTGCGGAGAATTGCCGTGCAAGCGATGCTGGAAAGTGAACAAGGGAATGGCACGCCTCCCGCCTATGCGTGAGCCCTATATATGCGACGACAGTTTTGCATGGAGACCACGTTTCACATTCTGGGGGCAGATTAGCAGCAATATACAGGTGGCTGCTTTGGATAACGGGCCCTGTAAAAAAGCTCTAAGGTTGCAGCAACACTGTGCGCTTGACTGCACCGAACGCACAAGAATAAGATAACTGTAGTATATTCCAGGACATGTATCTACGCTCTCCAGACAGATGCAGAAGTTCGGGCTCACTCGTCAAAGGAAAGCAGCTACGGAGTTCATTCCCCGTGCGTTACTCAACGCGTGTGAGCGTCTACACCGTTATATTCTGCCCTCTGTCGTACTCCATGACGCAGCCACACATACCACTCTTCCCCTGGGGCCTCCACCTATCGGTCTCGAGAACGAAAAGCAATCCCATTGGTGGAAATCTCTCTTCATCTGGTATCGTGCAACCCGTTCTTTTTTAACCCGCACTGCAGGGTTTCGTGGCTTAGGCTTCAAGCACATGCGCTAAACTCGCGTGGGACATGCGATGTGCCGCGCAGTTTTCATCAGGCATACTTCGTTTGTTACTTCATATCATCGAGGGACAACAGAGTGAAGTAGTCATAAGTGGACCTCGACCGAAGTGCACAATATGACATTTCCTCCGCCAAGACAGGAGACAACGTGCGAGGTGTTTATTGGCGCCTATTCTTATAAAGGCCCCACTAGGTCACCATGCTGCGTTTGAAACCAAGTGTTACCGGTGTTTCGGCACACAGCTCTTCAAAGGGCAATGTTGTCCGCGATTTGCATAAACAGAAGGTTTCGTGAATGGACCTCGTCGAATGAGTTGGAATTAGACAGATGTTTTCCTCACTTCCACCAACTACTTTTGTTTGTCCTTACTTGACTTTAATGTCAAATAGAAGAACATCAGCGTCAGGGGTGTGCATGACGGTGACTTGTTCCAGATGCAAGCAATCGCCAAAGGAGCTGTGTTTGTTTTGCTCCCCGCCATGTGATTTCCTAACGTATTACGCCCCGTGCATTTCGTAGTGGGTAGAATATCTTCGCTCTGAACGAAGCCTATTTCATTAATCCTCTCAAAACCACCTCTTCCCCTACACGTTACGTGGACTTGTTACTCTTGCATGTATTGTAACCGTCACGAGGAATGCGGAATGAAGATCAGCCGCGTGTTTTTTAGTGCACTTCGTTTTTTTTTTCGGTACTGTCTCTTTTGTAATGTATGGCTATCTGCGCGTCGTGTTATACAGTAATTCTCGGCCGGCTAGCAGAAGGAATGCAGGCGGTCTACTCTGAGCGCTGGCCATGTTATGCGCGATCGTCGCACTAAGTTTGCTCAGGACATCTGGCTAATGATGTGGAGACTTCTCCGTTTGCTCGGCTTCAAGTCTATCTCTGCCAGCCGGCCATGGTTCTTTCAGTGTAACACACTCTTTGCAGGGATGATTATTCGCAGAATCCGCGAAATAATCTACGCCGAGCGCCCAGCTCATCTTTGGTACATGTGTTGTATTGTGTGTGTGACTTTCCATAAGCTTTGTGTCGTTGGTGCTCTCCAGAAAATATTAACAACGTTTCGAAGCTCTTGCGTCAGCCTGTTGAGCTATTTTGAGCATGCAAGATGCTTCAAATGAGGTTTCCCAGAATGCTTATGTGTCTGCGAGAGTTTTGATCGGTGTCGTTGGGTTCACTTCTACCAGAGCGGCGGACATATCCAAACACATTAACACAGTTAAAAGGAAGCTTGTAATCTGAAATGCACAAAGCGGCTTTTCAACTCAAGCTCATAAGCTTTCCTGTTTAAGGTTAAGCCCGTAACTCCTGCCAAGTGAAATGCACATTCAATTTATACCCGCAAAAATGTAATGCCTTCAGCTCATGCCGCTTGGTTAATATCGGCTCATATAAAGAGGGTTGAAGATCTTTCTTATTTCTTGACGGCGAGCATTTTTACATAGGAATTTTACTCTTTTCTCAGCGCTAGAAACTGGTGGCACACAAGTATGCCGTAGAAACAGGAAGTGTGCACAGCCAGCGGGCAAATGCGCTGCGTCTTTTAAGCCATCATTTTAATATACGGCAGTCAACATGCTTCTCTTCCCTTTTCGAGACTAAAACCTGGCAGCGATAACGGTTTGTATTTACTGATGCAGCGTCAGCCCTCATTCGCAGCGTGGGCCGCGAAGGGTGCTGGACACGACTGATGTACACGAGTGCAAGTTAAAGCATTAGTTTGTGCATTTCAGATAAAGACATGATTGAATATTATGTCAAAGCACTTTAATGACGTTTGTAGCGCTGCCTAGAGTGACCCAAATAACTCCGCTCCAGAATCTTACCTGTCGCTCACATCTGCGCCATGCATTTTCGGA
Organism: Amblyomma mixtum; assembly: GCF_055824585.1. Lineage (NCBI taxonomy): Eukaryota > Metazoa > Arthropoda > Arachnida > Ixodida > Ixodidae > Amblyomma > Amblyomma mixtum. The sequence goes on from NC_143014.1 coordinate 113,477,522, forward strand.
CAACTCTGGCGAACAAATGTGTAATATTTATGTGCAAACCCGACCAAAAATGTAGCCTTGTTCACATTTTACGCATTGACGCGTGGCCCTCGGCGGCGCTTGAACGAGTTGCGCCTATCACTACTGCGCTCATAAGCGGAGTTACATTTTTAGCACCCAGTTTTGTTTGCCTCTGGTTACAGGTAATCACAAAAAAAGTACTCTGGCGCCCAAAAGCCGTAAACAGACTCCATTTTCATTTTTGCTGGGAAGAAAATTCACACATTCGGTCGTCTTAGTCACAGGGTAAAGAGCAGTTGAACAGTGGCGACCAATGATTTTCACGCATCGTGTTTAGCGTCTTACATGTATGTGCTAGTACCCACTTCCTGCGCGCTTTTCAAAGGCATAAAATGTGCATGTAACCTGATGTTATCTCTTGTGTAAATAAGCGACAGCGACAAATGCTTCGAGTTCATGGAATGCAGAAAGTGAGCGATCACCGCGAGAGCATGCTAGTTTGAAAAAGAGCGAACGGCCGCTTTAGCATGTTTGTATCTGCAGTGAAGAGAATGACTGTGCATTGCTACAGAAAACTTTTTTTTTCGTCATAAAACATCTCGCAAAGTGCAAAGAAATTATTTTGCAATACCGGATAACTAATCAGCGGGACGTCTTAGCGCCGAGTTTCTTAAAAAAATATACAATTGCTTTGAATGTCCAGGTGAAATCAAACCCTTCACCGTAAACTGCTTGGCGCATTTTTTAACACGTTTATGCAGAGCTTACCTATTATTTTGGTTTCAGAGAAAGCTGTGTGTCAGAGAAGCGCACATATCTCTTCTCGTTTGAGAGAAACTGGGAAATTCCATGCAGCTTTGCCACAAACATGAAATTTCCTGTTGAAACCGATAAGCCGTTTGCTGGAGGAAAAACAGAATAAGCGCAGAAACTAGATCGAATACGTTTTCACTCAGATAAGAATGTCTGTCGTTATCTATTATTCCTAATTTTTGATATAGCTTCTAAATCAGGCCCCGAAGTAAGCATGCCAGCAAGGTTTTTTCATGTCTTCACAAGACAGTTTAACCATGCATCGAAGAAACTTAATAACCCATGCGTCAACTCCGGAACGCAGCAGCTACCAAACCGGTTGGTAGCTCTTATTTGCTGTCAATACAGATGCTTCTGTGGAGTGTCTTGAGGGACACTTAAATGTACTTAAATGTACACTTAAAGCACCTCCCAACGGTACACTTTCTGTCGTCCGGGGGTACCCAGCTGCAGTTCTGTCCTTGTCAAATCTACGTGCCCATCCTAGCTATCGGCCCATCCTAGCTATCGGCACATCCTTTTGCTATCACCCCACGCTGTAGTTATGATGGCTGAAAACTTGCCATGAACATTGTAGCATCCGTTTCAAATGGCTTTTCACACGGTATGTGCTTACAGCAACTGCGCAAGAAATGCTTAAGTAGGAACTGCAGTGTAGTGAAACTTAAAAGGCTAATTGAAATAAGCTTACCAACGTTTATTGTTTTCTGAAAGTTACTCATTGGTTAGCACCGGCGTGCTAGAGCGCGCAACGATATACTACCCCAGAGCAGTATTCTGACTTTTCCGCGCTCAGTTTCTGCTGACCTTACAAGCAAAGGTGGTTGGCTTTGTCGGTTGTCAGTTTGACTGAAAGTTTGTTTAAACATTTATATAGGCAAAGTAAGTACCACCTTTAAGCCGCATGCACACTGTAGGTGAAAATCCTGCGAATTTGGTTTCGAAGCCATATTTCAAGCCCTTTACATAAGGATTGAAATCAGCTAACAGCGTAGTGTTCCTTGCAGTTCCGAAGTACAGTCCAGCACGTGCAGGCATGCACCAGAATTCGCGAAAGGGCTCGCGCTGACTGCATCTCTCCCATTCGACGTTACGGTGGCTACTCTCCCGAAGTAGTGACATAGGTGCTGGGAGAGGAGGTCGTGTACGGGCCTTCTTCGGGTTTAGGCGGCATGCTGGGAGCAGAAAGCGTGGGGTGACAGGCGTGGCATGAGTAGAGAGGGGTGACAAATGCGGAGATCAGCAGTCGTTGGTGTTGGAGAGGTAGGATTGGTGGCTCCCTGCATCGTACAATGAGAAGCGGATGAATTTAATACTCCAGAATGGGCAGGTTGCGTAGCGTTCCCTCTTTCAGATGTGATGAAAAACAGGGTGATACGCTGCTGCTGTGTTAGCTTGACGCCTTCGACGACTGCAGACATTGAGCGCTGAATTTCTCGTGGCATTGCCCTCAGTTTTAGCACTTTTTGTACGCAGAGCTCAAAATTAGCCCCATTCAGCCCACTCTTGACCACGTGTTAAAATAGCAGAAGTGACTCGCACGAGCCAGCATTTCTCTCGACACCTTCGTTTTTGTGCCTGCTGTCAGCAAGAATTGCAATTACGCCATCCAGAACTTTCACCAAATGAGGTTTGGTGACTACAATGGGACTTATCGCTGCTCCTGACATGCCGTGCCAATATCGCTTTTATATCGCTTGATGGGGACTGCTGTGCAGGTCTTTCTATACGGCGCATATGTAACAGAAGGAAAGCGTGATAGTTACTTCAAACATTTCATTGATGTACAACAAGCAGTGATATCTTTGAAACATATACTTTTAAGTGCGCGCCTGACATTTTTCGAATTGTAAAACAAATGTGCGGAGGCTTCAGCATATTATGAAATGAAAATATTCACAGCGATTCGCACAGCAGCAGGCGGAGAAGCGACGCTGCAGCAATACAGGCTGGTGTGAGTTCCTTACAGTCGTGAACGAGCTCGTACGGCGTGTTTTCAGCTAGACGCAAAACAAATTGTAGCGAAGAAGTTACGACGACTCGACTTTGATAGTTTTGTTTGAGGCCAACCGACCAACCAATATCCGCCGATTCGAAGCGGCAGCCGGATACGGAATCGAGAGGCCGCATATCTTTTTGGAGTGGTACTCATTATATATTTCAGCCATTAAATGATTAGACTTAGCCGCCGCGGTGGCTCAGTGGCTATGGTGCTCGGCTGCTGGCCCGAAAGACGCGGGTTCGATCCCGGCCGCGGCGGCTGAATTTCTTTGGAGGAGAAATTCGAGGCCCGTGTACTGTGCGATGTCAGTGCACGTTAAAGAACCCCAGGTGGTCGAAATTTCCGGAGCCCTCCACTACGGCGTCTCTCATAGCCTTAGTCGCTTTGGGACGTTAAACCCCATAAACCAACCTAAACCAACCAAATGATTAGACTTCTACTTTCCCATTGCTAAATGCCAAAAATTAAGAACAAATAAGAAGAAACATTCCCCTGTGCTTCCCTTGGCTTCAGTGAGTGTTGGCTTCCTTAATATCTATTACGCTGAGTTCAGTGATAAGTAAAGAAGTAGTTTAGTTTATGGGGCGTTTAACGCCCCAAAGCGACTCAGGCTATGAGGGACGCCGTAGTGAAGGGCTCCGGAAATTTTGACCACCTGGGGTTCTTTAACATGCACTGACATCGCACAGTACACGGGCCTCTAGAGTTTCTCCTCCATCGAAATTCGACCGCCGCGGTCGTGATCGAACCCGCGTCTTTCGGGTCAGGTAGGTACAGAAATAAAGGAGACTTTCTACAAAGGCTATTTACAGCACGGCCGACATGTAGCGTGTTCGTCCGCTAGCATAATGGCATTTAAGCGCATGGGCGGCGTGCTTGAGGCCTGCAAGAGCTCTTTCCCGATTCAAGCATTTGAAGCAGTGGAACGGCGAAACAGCACACCAAACAATAAAGCGACTTTCTTTTAAGGCATCCTTCACTCAGAATGCCATTTGGCTCAAATGCGTTCTGGACATAACGGATAAATATACGTGCTATCTCAGGGCTGTTCTCTCTAATCAGGAAAATCAGATCAAAGGGCTCGCAATGATAATTTCTTGCCAGATGTCGCACTCCGGTGCAAATTATGTCAAAGTTCTTCAGTGTCATTTGCAAGATATCCGAAAATTAAACTGCACCGTTGCAAGTATTGAAACAGCGCTTTATATTCCCAGTACATATCGAAGACTTCCGTTAGCAGACGCGACAAATATACCTTTTCCAAGGAACAAGATTTTAACGAGCAAAACTTGATTGTGCAGCTTCGACGCAATTTGGTGGAACGAGAAAGAGGCATTTCGCTCACTAATAATGGCAAATATCTCTTGGAGTCAAAGTATAATACGGGCGGAGTGGAGGTAGAAACTGCGTGGATAGGAATTCTTTGAAGGGCCGTTGACGCAAACAGTGTAAAGTGCAACGATTATAAAGAGAATCGTCAAGTAAAAACGAAAGCATGATTTGTATAAATCGGAAGTACTAACCAGCATAAAGCCCAGAAAAGAGCCGGGTAAAAAAAGGCTCCACCAAACAACTAAGTTGGGTAAGTAATATGTCCACAAGATCATTCTGTTTCGCAATACGATTATACACCATTATACACGGGTTTCAGTTTTAAAAGATCTTAACGGCAACGGAACATTGAACGTTCCTGGGAATGAACGTTGAACGTTCCTATACGGTAGAATTCACGCACTAAAGTATTTTGATTGCTTTGTGAAGTCGTCCTTGAGACGGAACGAGAAGTTTTTCTTTGGCTGTAAAGCAAGCATTTGCCGAGGTGCAGTCAGTGAACCGAGCAAAATATCCCTGCATAATGCCGTAAACGGTATGTCAATGTGAACTTATTTCCGAAGTGGAATAAAGTAAATTTCTTTTCTTTCCCACACTAAGTGAAGCTTAAAATGCCAAAGAAGTTCGCAGTATTGGTAACTGAAGACATGACGCAAAACGATTTAATATCGTCATAACGTAGTCCCACTATTCACTGCATTTGTAACCAGAACCACAGAATTTCTAACGCAAGACATGTGCTGAACTTGGCAAACAGAGTAATTCGCCACGAAAATCAAAACATCTTTTTGCTTTTACTTGGCGGCGCGTAAGTAGCGTTGAGAATTTTTTGCACAAACAGCTGTCTACTTGTGAATTACAGTATACAAGTGAACAAAATGCAAGATTCTCTAACTTCACGTGATCAGCGATTCACAATTGAATTTAGGTTTCTGATGAAACAATGAAACAAAATGAACAAAAAGACTTGGAAAAACTGAATACAACGGAATGTCTTTTAAGCTATTTTCACCTGAACGAACCTTTGAGAAATCCCTCAGAAAAATTCAAACTTTACCCAGTGCAATTGAGTTTCAGTAGAACAAATACGAAAAAAGTGGAGCAGTCTGGCCAGTGAACATGTTTAAAAACACTAAAATAATGACTCCGGCTCCGAATGTGCGAATTCAGAAAAGTTGCAGCCATTTTTCCCCGCGAAATGGAGGGCACTGCGATTCTAAAACTGCTTTATCTGCTACGATTTCGGAGGCCCTGTGTATAGAGAAAATGCACTGCGTGCAGAAAATGAGGGAAGAACCCTGCCTTTTGCATAATACGCGTGATGTGACTCTAAAGTGGAGACGTGTGCAACACGTTGTATTCTAACGATAACAGCCCCATAGTGAATGCCAAAGCTCAGCAGGAAATCCCTGCATCTTAACAAAAGCACTAAATACGCAATATACATGCTTAAAGTTTGCAGCATTTTTCAGGAACAATTTATATGTCTTGATATTTGCTCAGGTTCATTAGATTAAGTCGAAGCGTGTACAATTCAGTTCAGCCACCTTTCCCTGTTTTAACTTCGTATAAACGGTAGTTCCTGTGCAAGAGGTTTTACCTCTAATTCAATGCTCAGATAACTCATAATGTGAAGACTCCCGAGAGGTGACTCACTTTATTTCTAAGCTTTATTTGCAAAAGGACTGCTAATGCACCCCCCACAACCACGTTGTTCTCTTGAGTAAAAACCGGAAATTCTTCTGGTGCATCAATCAGAAGGCTATGAATGCGCTAGCTTCAGGTGTTTGACGTTGGACGGACGTTTTTCAGATGCGTCTACCATGCTGGGTAAAGAAAGAAGCTGGCTCAGAAAGGCCAGGATCCACGGACGATGTGCGCGAAATGGTTCGAGTGGGATTAAATTCCCAGAAAATGTTTTTCTTTTTGCAGAAACGCTGCTGGAAGCCTTTCTGGGAAAAAAAGAATTAGCATGTGCAGCTTCACAGCCAAAGTGGTTTGCGAATCACATTCAACATTTTTGGCTTCGTTATTACTTTGATGGCTACGAAAATTATGATAAGATTATCTTTCTCACCCGACAGATATACACACACTGGTGTTTCCATTTCACACTAAACGACGGCATCTTAATGCTTCAAATTGTGCGTGCTTTTCTGGCAGCAGCTCTTTATTACAATAAAAGTGCATAGAAACAACAAACCTTTATTGTCACTCTCCAGCATGGTTACAACGTTAAAGCACTTGTCTCAAGCTGAATATGGTGTAAAACTTCAGCTTTGTTCATTTATGTTATTTTCTTACTCTCTAATGTAAAATGTCACAAGGAACAAAGTGAATACAGGCTCTACATGGTGACTTTAAAAGTAACTAGCAGTAAGTCTGGTATTGCGACCACCTTCGCTGTTAAACGAGAAGAGATATATGTCCCAACTTTGTTCCATCCCGCGCGCGCCCTATCATCTAACTGTTCCCTGTTACTGTGTGCCGTGTTTTCTGCGCATGCTTTATAAGTGTCAATAAAATGTACCGTCTATGAAGTTGTTTGCACTGTGTTTCACGAAATGGAACTGCATGTTTTTCTGAACAGCAAAGCACTACAGATTTCTTAAAGAGTCCCGGTGTCACGTAGTGTCTAGACACCCAGACACCTCCACCATTTCCGAATTCTTAACGCGGACAAAGCAGAAGGGACCCACAAACAAGAAATACAGAATCAATAACAAAGCTGGACCCACAGGCAGTTGGTCATTCATACGAAATAAAATCTTGCACTAATGACCCCATCAAAACATAAGTAAGCAAAACTCTAGAGAACAAGGCCTAGTTTTTTTTTTTTAATTTGAGTTCTGTGCTTGGCTGTTCTCAGAACAAAGGAAGCTCCTCTCCGGTAAGCACGTTTAATGAATGCCAGGCATGTTTCGCGTAGGCTGTTATGAAGGAGGCTTCGTCTTCCCGGCTACCAGTATGCTCAAATATTTCTTGCACGGGCCTGCCATGCAGCGCTTCTACGCCAGAAAACCTTTATGAACAAACGCCAAGGCTCCTGCACTACACAAGCCGTAAGTATTTAAACCTTGGCCCTTGCTCATGGCGATCGCACGCACACATAGCGTATACTGTAGAAGTTAACACTTGGCCTGGCTAGCACTTTATATGTCAAATGAACTGTTCTGCTACTTAGGAAAAAAATAAACGTAATTTTTTTTTAAAACGTAGATGAAGTACCTGCACTATAGTTGCAGATATTGATTTTAGCTACCGCACTCCCCGCTTCAGTCAAACCAATTTGGACTTCATTTCTTCTCGTGGTATTGATGTGATTAGAAATAAAGATTTAATATCTGTTCCTCACAGAACTGCTTCAGGAATATTGCATCTCTTATGGAAGCAGTTCAGAAGTTTCAGTTTCATTTTTACAGCAGTAGCGGGCAATGCCAGGTTGTCCGGCTACCCCATCGCCTGGCGCTCGCTCGCGGCGCGAAGGGTGAGGGTGGTGTATAAAGTCGCATGCAAGACCGCAGCGGTGGGCGAGCAAGTTGAGCATCCATCTCGCATGAGGTAGGTGCGGGGTTCGATCCCAAGTGGCGCCGGGTACCCATCTATGGTACAATGGGTACAAACTTTCCCCTCGCCTAGTGCTCAGCATATCGGGGATGAAATACTTGAGAAATTGGTTTTTGAACCCACCTCGAGTAGACGAAAGCATCTTGTGTCATGACACTGCTCGGCCACAGATGCCTTTGCGCCATGCAAATTAATTATCATCAAAATTACGTAGAAGGGTGATAGCATATCACCCTGCTGGCCTATAGCAGGGTTTCGTGCTGATGGCACCAAAAAAGACACGCACACTCACACTCACACACTAAGCAAAAACAGTGCCCCGCACTTGGCGTGGCCCAGGGGTTTGTGGTATTCTCTTCTGTACCTGTTATTAAGAGGGCGAAAAAAACTGGCATGCATCACTTTGCCTTCTGTAGTATCAGCGCATTCGGGATAAGGTGTTCAGCAACGCCGTCGTGAGCATGATCGAGAACATAAGCGATGACTTAGTCAGGGAACGGAAGTGCACATCCGTAAAGTTGAACGCAAACAACAATTATGACAAAACATTGAAGTTCACCCTAGGGAAACCGAAAGACGCGAACAGGACACAATTCTGAATTTCTCGCCTCAGAAGCCGACACTGCCAGGCGAAGAATAATCAATCAATCAATCAATCAATCAATCAATCAATCAATCAATCAATCAATCAATCAATCAATCAATCAATCAATCAATCAATCAATCAATCAATCAATCAATCAGGGTAATTTAACATCATAGGTGTAAGGAAGCGGGCACAAATCGCTTAGGCATAAGCTTTACGTAGGGTCCGCGCCCCCTACAGCAACTTCAGTGAGTACAGAACCTAGAATTACACAACGCTACAGATAAGGCTATCAACATATTTATAACAAAAAGGAACATGCTGTTTAACGTTACACATTTATAAAAGGATTAATAGGAATACAACCATGAAGTGTTCAAGACAAGAGGAAAGCACCATGGCAACCTGCAACTTTGTTTAAGAGTAGAAATTTAGGATAGTATGAAAAAAAAAATTTGTACGGGATAAATGGATGGGAAATCGGAGTTCTATAACAATTACAGCTCATTGTTGGTGTTTCATTTTATTTATTTTTTTATCATACCCCTCAGGGCCAGAGGCATTACAGAGGGGGAGTGGAAAAACACAAGAATAAGAATAGAAAACACAGCAAAGAGATAAAATTAAATAGCACCTGAGTATACAATGCTAGCTATAGCTTCGCAGAACATCTCATAATTATTGATGTCCGTAATATCTATGGGAAAGTGATTCCAGTCACACGAGGTCCGCAGCAAAAATGACTGAGAAAAATATTGAGTGTTAGAAGAAACTAAACCGACTTTATTATTATGGTCAGTACGATGGGATACATAAAATGGCTGTGGGATAAGGCGATCGCACAGTACAGGATGATGGTACAAGTTGTGAAATAATGCGATACGAGACACTCTTCGACGAAGTGACAGCGATGGAAGAGAAAGGCTAGACTTCATAGTAGTTATGCTTGCAGTGCGATTGTAATTAGTGAGGATGGAACGCGCAGAGTTATTCAGAACTATCTCAAGAGCAGTAATATGACTATCATAAGGAGGGTCCCAGACTGTTGATGCATACTCCAGTTTGGAACGAATTAGTGTTTTATACAGCAAAAGTTTCACAGAAGAAGGAACGTTGAAAAAATGGCGACGTAAGTAACCATGCATGCGATTAGCTTTGTTGATTATGCGCTCGATATGAAGAGGCCAGCTTAGGTTAGAAGTGATATGAACGCCAAGGTATTTATATGATGCTACAGCCTCAAAAGACATGTTATCAATATAATACGAAAGCGAGGCAGTAGATTTTCTTGAAACACGCATGACTTTGCACTTCTTAATGTTTAGTTGCATTGACCAATTATTGCACCAGTTAGCTACAGTGGTAGGGTCAGCCTGGAGTAGGCAGTTGTCGTGAGTATCGGTTATTTCTCTGAAAATAACGCAATCTTCCGCAAAAAGAGGACAGGAGAGTTAACAAGAGATGGAAGATCGTTGATGTAGATTAAGAATAAAAGAGGCCCAAAAACTGAGCCTTGGGGAACGCCTGAATGCACTCCTGTAAAACCGGAATTAAAACCATTGGCGGTTACAAAATGTGAGTGATTAAGAAGAAAACACTCAATTCGTTTCAGTGGATTAGGGTCAATATTAAGGTTATTTAGTTTTAATAAAAGGAGTCTGTGACATACCTTGTCGAAAGCTTTACTAAAATCTAAGAATATACAGTCAGCTTGTGATGATTGGTCAAGGATATGGTGTGATGCATGTGCAAAACATATTAGTTGTGTCTCGCATGAATAAAATTTTCTAAAACTATGTTGTGCTGATGAGAAGAAGGCGTTTGATTCCAGAAAATTAACAAGGTTTGTAAAAATTATATGTTCGAGCATTCTGCAGCATGTACTAGTAAGGGAGATGAGACGATAGTTGAGGGGAGATGTTTTGCTGCCCGACTTGTTCACTAGAATCACCTTCCAAATTTTCTACTCTTTTGGTAGGACAGATTGGTCATAAGATTGTTGGAAAATTTTTGTTAGCATAACGGAAACATAGGCTGAAGTGTTTTTCAAAACCTTAGCATCAATAAGATCACAACCTGGAGCTGAATGAAGATTGAGATTATCTAGAAGTTTAATGACACCAAAAGTATCAAATAAAATTGGCGACATAGTTTCATAGTGGTGATTATATGTTGTAGGTATATGTGCATCAGATGTAACAGAAAAGTTCTCAGCAAATGAATGGTTAAGAATTGTAGCAACAAGGTCTGAAGGAATGGGATCACCAGAGGAGTCGATTAGCAGAATATTTTCATCAGTTGTTGAGGAATGACGGCAAATTATGCTAGTCTCGGGCCATGAAAGACTGGATGTTGCCCGTGGTTGGTGTAATAGTATGAAATAATGTGAACAGAAGGTTATGAGGTGCAAGCGCACGGGGGAAATTTTGAAGCGAAAAACTTTACTCCCCGCACCACAGCCACGCTTCGGGTGAGCCGCCGGAGCCAAGATTTGCCACAGCTGAGCATGCGCGAAACCGAGGGACGTCACGAGCGGCACAGGTGGCCGCCGCCGCGCCGACTCCGCCGCTTGACCTTTCGGCGCAGCCACGCGCTACTGCGCATGCACGCCGTCTCCTCACCGCCGCTACTACTGCGCGCTCGCCTCCTCACCACCGTTTGATCTTTCGTTGCAGCCGCGTGTTTACCACAAATACTACGCATGCGCAAGGAGGGCTATATAACGCGCTTGCCTACACCGTCATCGTGGTGCTCTCAGTGCATTGTGCGCGAACTGCGACAGCCATGACGTCAAACAAAGCACAACTGCAGCTTTTCGCTTGTATATCCAGGCTTAACCAGAGCTAAGTCACTGCCAATTTTTTTCGGCGCAGTCAAGTAATCCAGTCGCCTAAAAGGCTCAAGGTATCAGGACCGGTATAATACCGCAAGGCTGGGTCGCGAGGCTGAGCCGCAATAAATTTTTTCCGATGGCACGTAATCCGTAAAGATAGTATATCATCACCATCATGGAGCCGCATAAAAACTAGGGAGCGATAAACTTTAGCAATGCGGAGTAAATAAGATAGCCTTATTTTTTCCCTCGGCAATCTATTTTAATAATGAATTCATTTCCATTCTCATTCTATTTCACTTATGAGTCAATTGTCTTTCATTCCCTTATCTATTCCAGTCCCCACTATGCAACTCCGAAAAATGTGTCACATTGTTAGATCTCGTCGAGTCATCATACCGATACTGGCGCAGTGGCGCAGCTAAGCGATGCGCCAGCCACCTGCACCGCCAGGTGGCTGTTTCAAGCAGAGCCGCCGATCAGGCTTGTGAGTCCCAGGCTGCTCCTAGGGAGCAATGCAACAAGGCATAGCTCCCTCAAACCTCATTTTTGCATTTTTGCCCGGAAGGCTGTTCATTTCGCAAGTAGGCCTGCTGTTGCCCGAGTCATCTTGAAATTCTTGGTCATCTTAATTTTTGCGTTGTCATTCTTCGTAAGGCGTCTGCCCCTCTCCCCTGCATGTTTATAGAGGGATGGGGACGGTTGGCAGGTGGCAGGTGGAAAGAGGGAAATCCCGCTAAGTAGAACCTTGCAGGTGGAGGTTTCACACAGACGATCCCGATGCCGCCGGAGAATTTCCGCCTTCATGGCCCTCCTAATTATATCTCAACAAAAGTGCGCAGAAATCTGCATTACTGCTGGTCGGTTACCTGCGAATTTTAACGCGATAGCGTTAAGGGCTCTGTGTCACAGAAAAGCCGCTGTTGTTGTCGGCGTCGGCGGCGTTGGCCGTGAGCGAAAAATCTCAGAAGCATTGATAAATAAAACTGAGTAGAAAATTGGTCGGGTTGGGGAATCGAAAAAAGGGCCTCCGGAGTGCGAGACGAGCACGCTAACCACTCCGCTACGCCAGCTCGATGGTTTAGAATGAACAAAGGCGCGTCTAGTGAATACGGCGTTGTCATAGAAGGGTGCTTTAGAGACATGTAATGTGGTGTATATTAGTAATTATGAGCATGGAAATTACGAAAGTCGCAGTTAAGCAAGTAGCAAAGTACGTTTCCGCTACTTTTCCTCTTCACTGGCGCGCACGTAGCGCCATCAGGCGGCGCCCACTAAAACCACTCCCTCCTCCTCCTCACAATGTACGCCACTGCCTCAACAGATAGCGCTCCATGGCAGCGCCTCCCGCTCGTCTCGTTCGGGTGCAGTAAGGCCGTGCGGGGACGCAGAAATCATGCGGTGAGCGGCGAACAACGCAGCGCACATCAACTCCCAGGGATTTATGAATGTAGGGAATGACCGTCTGCATATATGGGAATTAACCCATTACGCTATCACGTCATATCCTTATGGCGGAGCTTGGGTGTCCCCTCCAATTTTTTTTTCTGTCGCTGTTGATTCAGACCCACTGGGTACGTCACTACGACAGCCACAAGTGCCGTCGTCTGAAGAGTCGGATCCATCACAGCCTTTGCGGCTGCATCTCACTGTGGTTCGGAAGTGCTCCATATGTTTTAATGCTATAGCAGTATATAGCTCATGAGGTGGAAAATCCGGCGATGTCGTTGTCCACGCCAGACGGTCCAAAAACCCACGTCACCCATGAAGTCATCGGCAGTGGCTACATCATCAAGAAAGAAATAAAAACTAATTTTCTCCCAAAACATTTCTTAAAGGATAACCAGCGTGAAAGACGAAGACGGAAGGCAGAGGAAACGTACGACAATCGCCGACTCACAACTGAAGGTTTATACACAGGAGCCAAGACAATATAAGGAAAATGCGGCCAACAATCAAGCAAGAAAACAACAACCAAACGCATGTGTTGCTCCGTGGTGTCAAGGTATAGAACCTCCCTCTCATGCAGGAATACAGACGGCTTCATGACATGCATTATTGTTTTTTCTTCATGTGAAATGGTTCCATAATCTCTTGTGTTAACCTGGTTTGGCGTCTGAACAACACATCACAATAATGTAACGATGAGAAGCAAGAATTCCAGTCTCTACCGTGGCCAGCTAGATTAGTCGATTTATGTGCAGCCAATGCATCTGCATGTTCTTTTACACCACCAACTCG